>NC_135531.1:123431490-123739115 GCF_045843805.1 Urocitellus parryii
GTGCTGAGAATCAAACATAGTGCCTCACACGTGCAAGGCAAGTGCTTTACCACTGAGCTACAACCCCAGCTTCTCCTCCCCCGTTCTTTATACTATTGTCTATATACATATTAAACTTACATTTATCTTAAACCAGAGATAGTATTTTATCAATTTAAATGAATCTTATGTTTTAAAAAGAAATTAGAAGAGAAAAATCATATATACACATACTGACCTACATCTTATATTAATATTATTATTTTAGGGGAGGGGGTACCAGGAATTGAACTCAGAAGCACTCACCTACTTAGCCACATCTCCAGTCCTATTTTGTATTTATTTAGAGACAAGGTCTCACTGCATTGCTTAGCACTTCAGCTTTGCTGAGGCTGGTTTTTAACTCATGATCCTCCTGTCTCAGCCTCCTGAGCTGCTGGGATTACCAGTGCCACCGTGCCCAGTCTATCTTTATTATTTCTTGAGTTCTTTATTCCTCCTGGTAGTTCAAAGTTACTATTTTGTTTGTTTGTTTGTTTTGCATTTCTGTTTAGCTTGAAGGACTTCCTTTTGTATTTCTTATAAGTCATGTCACTCTCTCTTTTTATCCATCTGGAAAGTTCTTTATTTCATGCTCACTTTTTAACGAATACTTTTGCTGGATATGGTCAATCTTGAATGACACCCCCCACCCCGCCCCCGCGCCCCTGCTTTCTGCATTAGTCACTACCTCTGGACTCCATTGTATTTTGATTAGAAGTCAGACTTTCTTCAATTGCTGTTTCTCTATAAATAATGGGTAATTTTCTCTTGCTGCTTTCAAGACCGGTTCTTTGTCTCTCGGTAGTTCAATTATAATACACGGAGGTGTGTTTCTCTGTGTGTTTATCATACTCGGAGTTTATTGATAATCTTTAATGTGTAGATCACAGGTTTTGATCAAATTTGGGGAGTTTGGAGCACTTTATCTTCCAATTATTTTCTGTTTCATTTTCTTCTCTCCTTCTATAACTCTCATCTCAGACATGTTGGGACATTTAACATTGTCCTTTGGGTCTCTGAAGCTCTATTCCACAACTCACTTCTCCCTTCTGTTCTTTGAATTAAATAATTTGTATCTTCAGAATCTCAATATGTTCTTGAGACCATCCAGAGAATTTTTCATTTTGATTACTTTTCAATTCTAGCTTGCCTTTGTTTTTATATTTTTAGTGTCTATTTATCTCTTGATATTTCCTGTTTGTTGTCATTGCCAACATTTTTCAATAATGGTTCATAACTTTTTTCATTCTTTGAACATATTTACAATAGCTTCTTTTCAGTCATTGGGCCCAAGTAGAGTCAGTTGCTGTTGACTGCAGTTTTCCCAGAATATTAATTAGACTATATATCTCTGTTTCTTTGCATATCTCAAAATTTTCAGTTAAAAACTAGATGTTTTAGGCGTTATAAAATTTTTAATTGTTTACTATTTCTGAGGGTTGCTTTTGTTTTAAATTTTGTTTTTCCTTTTCCTTTTTAACTTTCCTGAACTTAAACTATAAAATATATCTCCACTGTGATTTTCAGATACTGATGTCTGATATTTTTTAATTTTAATTTTAAGTTTTTACTCTGGCTTCTTAGTGGTTTCTCCTGGATCAATGATTTTAGTAGAGGTTGAACACAAGCATCTCAACCATAAAGCTTCCACTCTGTGCTGATGTGTCTGTGGTTTGGGAATGTATTCAAATTTGCAATTAGTTAAATCTCTCTTGGAATCTCTTTTGTTCTCCCAGCCCTCTCAGGTCTCCCCATGCATCTGTGTAGTTTTCCATTCAGCAAGGATGTTTGGAGAGTGGATCTTACTTCCTGGATCTCTCCATTATGTTTCTGATTTATCTAATACCTCAACAAGAACTGCAGTATTAGATAAGCAAACCAAATGGTTTTACCTATTTCCAACCAAGTTCATCACATTCAACTGGCAAAACCACAGATTCCTCATCCCTACCTCCAATTCAAGGCCAATCTGTGGCATACCATCATCTTGCTGATCCAGCTGTTGGGGGTGGGTGGGGACAGGGGGAAATAGAGGCTGCCTGATTTAGCAAATAATAATATATAATGTTCAGTTAATTTTTAAATTCAGATGAACAATGAGTAATTTTTTAGCATAAGTATGTCCTGTGTGATACTTTAAACATATATGCTTAAAAATAAGTCATTTATCTAAAATTCAAACAACTGAATATCTGGTATTTTTATCTGGTTGTCCTAGGGGCGTGAGAAGTACTTCAGACCACAGAATCCTGTTGTTCTTACCTGAAAGTCTTTCATTTTTCAAAATAAACTCACTTATTGTCTGCTTTTAGTTAATGTCTGTTGTTCTTTTTTAATAATTAATTTTTTAAAAATTGTTTCCATTGTTCTTAAATGACTGTTTTTGATAATTTTATTGAGTTTAGTATTGCTTTTCAGAGAGGGATCACCATCATCTTCATTCTGCTATACTGGGAAACTGACCTTTCTTAATTTTTAAATATAAACATTTTTAGAAAAATTGAGTTGATCTCAACTGCACTAAAATAAGTGACCTGTGCAGGTGAGATGAACTGGGTTCAAAAGAGCTGGCTGCTACATTAAGCTATGAAAACTTCAAGATAGCACAGGACACAGAAGTAATTTTCATATGGAGGGTAGGACGGCTGTGCGACCTTAAGGGTCAGCTGGAAAAGAGAGCGTGCACCAGGAATCTCTTTATTTTTATAGGGGGACACACAAAGGGGTTTCAATAGAATGTTCTACACCAAATAAGGCAGGAAATAAGGTTTCAAGAGGGGTTGTCCAACCCGATTGTGTAATGCCCAAGTCCAGAGCTAGAGCAAACTTCTTTGCCAAGGGAAGGCGGAGGCCATTTGCATTGCAGCATAAGACATGCAATGCCAGATCACACTCCCTAGCTCAAGGCTGAGAGAGGATGCTTAGCTTATGGGTGGGCAGCCTCCCACACTTCATGATTCAACCTAGGTTTCAAATCACTGGAAATGGTCCCCAGAGAAAGCTTCAGAGAACAAATTGAGACTTTCTATCATAAATTATATAGTCAATTCCACTTTCTCAAAGTAAGGTGGTTCCTCTGAACTCTTTGCTAGTGGTAAAAATCACGACTGACTTTGGAGTAGAGAATTTCTCATGACTATAGAGAGTCTTGAGAGTAGTACTACTGTAGTAGGCACTAAAGTCAGAGAAGCCAGCATAAAGATAGTTCAGGGTACAAGATTAGTGAGAACAATGACTTTGGCTTGACCTTCATTATATTCATTTTGTTTTACTACTGAACAAACAAATGATTCAATAAAAAAAAAATAATAATAATAATAAATCAAGAATTCATGATACTGAATATGGCTGCAGCTCCCTTGTTCCTAAAGAAGGTACATCTGAGTTTTGATGTTCTTATTAGCCTGCATGGAAAAAAAAGATCCTCTCCTGGAATCAAGAGAGGCCAAGAACTAGATGGTCACCATTTTGTCTTATTTTATATTATATTTTCTTGGAGCATTTATTTATACATAATAGTCGGGTTCATATTGACAAAATCATACATGCAGGGAATTTGATTTACTTCATTCCGTCCCTGGTATCCCCACTTTCCCTTCCTTCCTCCCTCCCCCTATTTTCCTTTCACTCATTTATTTATTTATTTTTGATTGGTGCTTTATAGATATACACAAAGGTAGTATTTACTGTGCCATATTTGTACATACATGTAAGTATATTTTGTTGGATTCATTCTGCATTTCCACCCCTTTGTGGTCCTTCTTCCTTTCCTCTCTATCTCTTGCTCTTACTCCACTGATATTTCCTTTATCTTTATGATATCTGATCCTCTCCTTTTCCCCACTTATTATGTTCTAGTTTTCATATATGAGAGAAAAGATTTGACCCTTGATTTTCTGAGTCTGGCTTATTTCACTTAGCATGATGTTCTCCACTTTTATCCATTTACCTATAAATGCATTATTTCATTCTTCTTCATAGCTGAGTAAAACTCCATTGTGTATATATCTCACATTTTCTTAATCTATTCATCTATTGACATGCATCTGAACTGGTTCCATAATTTGACTATTATGAATTGTGCTACTGTAAACATTGATGTGACTCTGTCACTATAGTGTGCTGATTTTAGTTCTTTTGGATAAATAACAAGGAGAGGTATAGCTGGGTCATATGGTGGTTCCATTTCTAGTTTTTGTTTTTGTTTTTTAGGAATCTCCATACTGCTTTCTAGAGTGATTATACTAACTTGCAGTCTCATCAACAATGTATGAGTGTACCTTTTCCCCCACATCCTTACCAGTAGTTTGTCTTATTTTCTCCCTGGAAACTCACACTGGAGGCAGGCAAGACACATCAAGAATCAGTACTCAATTTTTAACTACCACATGTCAAGTGAGCTAATATCCAAGTTGTAGGGAAAGAAAGAATCTCTACTACTCTTCAGCTCTTATATGAGTTCTTCAGCTGGATATAAAGACTGAAATAAGTTTTACGAAGTTTATTATGTACATGTAAATCTCCACAAGGGAGTGAAGTCCAAAGAAATGACCAAAGTAAGATACTTTATTCATTTTGGACAAAGAACAATAAAAATGATAGGACAAATGAATCTCTGGACTAGAGTAGTAAATTTAGGGATATGGCTAAGAGATATATGAGGGAGGACGGTAAAAGCTAGCAAAATATAAGGGTCACTTGAACAAGTTTATTTATTCAGGTTCATTACAGCCCCAATTACCTTTATCTGTGATCACAACTATTTCCTGCCTTGGTATGGGAGGCCACCCCTCCTAAACTCATCTTTATAGCTAGTTGCATGTAGCAAAAGATAATCAAAAGACCCTTCCTGAAGTGATAATTTCTCAAATGATTTCAACTTGAAATAATAGTATCCTAATTCAGCGCATTTTGAGATGGCACGTCCTTAACCTCTTCAAAATATATCAATGCATGACAGCAAAATAACATAGCTATTAGCAAGTACCGTATTAGAACCCAGCTATTGCCATTTTGCAATCCTTACTCAGCCACTAGGCTGCTACATATTCCATGGAACAGGTCTTGTGATGGCCTACCACAGAGGGAGACAGATCTGAAGTCAAACTTGGCTTCACTCCACAAGCTGGAGTGGGAGCACTTCTGGATGACTGAGATTCATCACTTGTGCAGCTTTGATTTTTCTTAGCCATAAAGAAAGACATCCCAAAAAAGTGGGGGGGAGAAAGAAAGGAAAGGGAAAGCATCATGCAAACCCTGAAGGCTTTGTTGAAGAGATTTTCTTAAAATTAAACAGCAACTTCGTTCCTTAAGTATTTCACCACTGTGATATTGTGAAATATGTCCTCTTCCCCACTCCTAGAAAAAAACTCCTAAACCTCTTGGAGTTTTCAAATTGATAAGAATATCACTTGGTTTGCTAATGAGATAAGTGGGGGATGGAGGTTTCAGGATGGAGGCTGTTCATCAGAAAGAACAAGATATTATTAGAAGATTGGGACTTTCAGTCCTGCCCTTCATCCTCCAGGAGGGGAGAGCAGTTGATGGTTGAGTTGATCACCACTGGCCAATGGCATAATCAGTCATGCCTGCATAATGAATCTTCCATTTAAAAAATAAAATCCCAAAGGACTGAAAATGGAGTGGGAGGACTTCTGGATTGCTGAGCACATGGAGCTTCCTGGAAAGGACAAGGAAGCTCCACACCCTTCCCACATGTCTTGCCCCGGGCATGTTTTCCATCTGGCTATTCATCTGTACTCTTTGTAATATCTTTTATAATAAATGGGAAAATGTGTCTTCCTGAGTTGTGTGAGCTACCTTAGCAAATTCATCAACTCAAGGAGGAGATCATAGTCATCCCAATTCATAGCTGGAATTGCATTCACAGCATTTGAAGCCAGAGGGCAGTCTATGGGACCCAGTCCCAATCTGTACCATCTGACGCTAGCTCCAGGTAGATGGTGTCAGAACTGAATTAGAAGATACCCAGCTGGTGTCTTCTGAAGAGTCTGCTACAGAATTGATTGCTTGTTTATTGTGTGGGAGAAAACTCCCACACATTGGGTCACAGAAGTGTAATGTTATACTCTCATCTCATGAGTATATAGGAAGCAGAAGAGAGTTTGCTTTTCCCTGCATCTTCAGACTTGTGATGCCTCCAACTCTTTCTCTCCACATCACTGAGTACAATACTTTTTGAAAATGCCAGATCTGCCAATTTTGTACTCTAGTCCTTAGTGCCATGCTTGGCATATATTGTCAAGAAATAATAATAACTCATATTTAGTGAATCCTTGCTGTGCACCAGATACTGCTCTTCATAGGTACCGAATCTTTAATTCTTAATTCTTAAAGCAACTTCAAAAGTATAGATGATTAGTCCTATGAATGGGGAAAATGAGATACAGAGAGGTTAAAAAAAAAAAAACACTCATTCAAAGTGGTACAGCTGGTACTGGGCAGAGCTGGAATTCAAGCCCAGGTCATCTAGATTCAAGAGACCATACTCTGACCTCAATGTTCTGTTCCCTCCCTTTGAATGAATGAAAGATTATGAATGCTTTACTAAACAAACAGGTGGAATTCACTTCACTATCTCATTCCTCAGCTCTAAAGCTGTGCGATAGAGGTGCATTTTTAAATGAGATACTTCCTTTAAATACCCCAATGGAAAGAAAGTTTAATTTATTCTCGTAGATAATTGTAAGAAGATTAAAAGTAGATGTACTAACTTGAAATAAATCCCCTGGGAACAATGAAATTTAAACAGAAATAAATTAACATTTAGTTTCCAACTAAATGTAACACAGGCTTGCTGGTTAACATGTTCAGTGTATACTCTTTCATTTATATTCCTCCTTTCCCTGCATTTCAAATAGCAAATCCCAGCAATTAGCACTGATTTGTTATTTGCATCAGGGTTTCCATATGCAATCCATATACTAATAACTAATATTTTTATAATGCTTTTCACTATTTATGCCTTTTATACATGATCTCATTTAATCTTCGGAACAATCCTGTGAAATCAACATTACTCTTTCCATTTTAGGATAAATTAAATGACAGAGAGATCTGGGGTTGTAGCTCAGTGGTAGAGCACTTGCTAGCATGTGTGAGGCACTGGGTTTGATTCTTAGCACTGCATATAAATAAGTAAAACAAAGGTCTATTAACAACTAAAAATTTTTTTAAATGAGTTTGAGTAATTTTTTCAAAGTCACACAGTTTGTATGTAGCTGAATACAGACTCAAAACTCAAGCCAAATGGAAAGCTTAATCCCCTTCCTATTGTTCCAAAGCTAGACCAAGAGAGAAATGGTTTTCACTATGATCAAATTCTTTCCCTTGTGGGCCATATTGACTAAAATTGAGTAATAACAGTTGTACCTGAGCTATAGCCATGTCTCTGAAGAGCTTAAATAGGTTATGCTCCATTAATCTTGCCAAATTTCGCTATAACTCACAAAAGGAAAAGCTGAAATCTGAACAACAGTCCTCCCCTCATTCCTTAGGCCAACAGTCCAGCCAACCTCCATCAGCTCTGTGATTTCCTAGTAAGCTCCACAGTTAGTGACTCGGCCTGGACTTTATGTGCCTTCACATCACAGAACAAAAAAGGAAGAGAAGTTGAAAGTAAGTTCCCCGTTTCCAAGGCCCTGGGAGAACTGAGGTACATTTGGGAATCTCTTTGATGCTGTACAAAGAACAAAGTAGAGGGAAGATCACAAGTGGATAAGCAGAAGAGTGCTCTATCTAGTTCTTCCACTCACTGGCTGAGTAGCTTTGGATGGATCTCTCAACCTCCTCTAGGCTCAGATGCTTCATCTGTTGCATAAAGAAAAAAGAGGTCTAGGTCAGGTGTCTGCAAAGTAGTCCTGCTGTTCAAATCCTGTTCTGTTTTGTAAATCAGGTTGATTTGGAGCATAGCCAGGTCCACTCATCCCTATTTATTATCCCTGGGTGCTTTGGCACTACAAAATCAGAGTTGAGGAGGTGTGGCATAATCTATGTGGCCTGCAAAGCATTTATTATTTGGCCCTTTATAAAGAAAATTTGGCAACTCCTGGCCTGGATCATGTTCCAGCCTTCTCCCTCTGACTGCAAATGACACAATATAAAATTTGTTTGAATTATGTAAAAGACCTAAAAAAACAGAAGAGATGTTCATAGTCAAAGAAATTTATAAGGAATAGCTAAACACTCAAGGAAAATGGGATTAGCAGGAAATGGGAAAATACTATTCATAATACATCCTGGAAAAGGGCAGTCGTGGAGAAGGGGAATTTCTCCAGTGAACTCTTGGCTCAGGAAGGCAAGTGCAGAGAGAAGAAGGGTCCCTGGACAGCTGGCAATGTGGTTAGGACCTTCTAGCAGGATCAACCAGGTAGCTTGCCAGTTATGGTTTGGATCTTTAATACCCCCAAAAAAACTCATGTGTCAGACAATATAAAAATGTTCAGAGGTAAATGATTAGATTATTACAGCTATGATCTCATCAGTGAGTTAATCTACTTGATTGATTAATAACTTGAATGAACTACTGGTGGCAGCTACAGAGATGTGGAGAAAGGAGGTCACTATGGACATGCTCTTGTATGCCATCTGTCCCTGGCCCCTAACACACATGTGTTCTCTCTCCCTCTTTCTTATTTCTTCTTTCTTTTCCTCCTCTTTCCCTTCTTCTCCTCCTCCTCCTCCTCTTCCTTCTCCTCCTCCTTCTTCTTTCTCCTAGCTGCCATGAAGTGAGCAGCTTTCTTCCACTTCCTGCTGCCATGATGTTCTGCCTCCCCTGGGGCTCAGTGCAAATGAGTTGGCCAACCATGGACTGAACCTCTGAAACTGCCAGCCCCAAATAAACTTGTTCTCCTCTGGATTGTTCTTGTCAGGTATTTTGATCATGGTGATGAAAAACTGACTAACACACTGCCCCTCAATAATCTTTCCTTGCCTAAGCAAAGGCATCTGCCACCAGACAGAAGCAATGATAGTGTCATGTGAACCAGGGTATCAGAAGAGGAATGAGTTCCTGGTGACTGTCAATACTCAGGAAAAATATAGAGATTACATTCCCAGTCGAACAGTTACTAATGTATTCCACCCACCAACATTGACCCCCTAGTCATTGGAGATAGGGTGTCATCAAGAGATGAAGTACTCACAGGGAATGAAGGGGAAATTTTAATTATAACATGAGCTTAACCAAACAGGAAAATCAGCACTGTGCCTGAGAGACTCTGAGAACAACCTAATGCCTGAGTAGGCAGTGTTACTAAAGCAAACAGAACAAGACTTAGAATAATGTAAAGCACATAAAAAGTTCTCAGAAATAAATTAAAAAGACAACGAGTTCCCCCCACAAAAAAAATATAGCCAAAGAATAAAAGAAATATAAATGTCCAGGAATACAGTA
Organism: Urocitellus parryii; assembly: GCF_045843805.1. Classification (NCBI taxonomy): domain Eukaryota; kingdom Metazoa; phylum Chordata; class Mammalia; order Rodentia; family Sciuridae; genus Urocitellus; species Urocitellus parryii. Next base: position 123,440,927 of record NC_135531.1, read on the forward strand.
GAACTTCTAATTCTCACAAGAATAGTCAAATTCAGTTACCTAATATTCCTGTCCTTCTTCCTCCTATCCTCCATCAGATTGTGAAATTTGGGGAGAATGAAGAGAACTATTTTTAAGGGGAGAGTATTGTTCTTATACCCTGTTAGTAGAAGTAAAATTAAAGCAGCCTAGTTAGCATAAAATATGCATTGTCTCTTCAATCCAACAATTCTACTTCTTGGTGTATACATAAAAGAATATTTTTACAGATGCACAAACTATTTGTGCAACTATTTCTTGTTTTTTTTACTGTTTTTATTAATGCACTATAATTATATATAATATTGGAGTTCATTTTGACATAATCATATGCATGAAATATAATTTGCTCCATGTCAGTCCCCAGTGTTTGTTCTCTCCTCCCTCCACCCTCCCCCCATTCCCTTTCCTCTACTCTCTTGGTCTTCCTTCTATTCTTTTAATTGGTTTATGCAGCACTATTTAAATAAGAAAAAATTTATGTAGGGTAAATTTCCATCAGTAACCAATTAACAAACTGGTATAGGCAAGCAAGGAAATAGTTGGCATCTATGAAGCACTAACTCCAATAGAATGTGAACTTCTGACAGTAACTTTATTTTATCTCATTCCCCTGCCACTAGAACAATATCTGTCATAGGGAATCATAGAGAATGTATTAAAAGCATTTAACAAATCCACATGAATATGTGCATGCTGTCCTTGGGAGGCTGACATATATGATCGCCTCAACATGCTCCCTTGCTCTCCACGTTCTTGTTGGGTTCAGCCAGTGAGGACCTCTCTCCAAGATCAGAAAGAATGTCCTGGTCTGTTCAAGCTGCTATAACAAAATATGATCAACTGAGTGACAAACAACAGAAATGTTATTTTCTCATGGTTCTGGAGGATAGAAGTCCGAGATCAAGATGCAACAGGGTTTGGTTTCTGGTGAGGGTTCTCTTCCTGTCTTGTACTGGGCCCCTTCTTGCTGTGTGCTTCCATGGCCTTATTTCAGTGTTTGCACATGGAGACAAAAAGAGCAAGCTCTCTGGTGTTTCTTCCAAGGGCACTGCTCCCATCATGGGGCCACACTCTCAAAACTTCATCTCAACCCCATCTCCAAATAGCACCACTGTGGGTTAGAGCTTCACTATATGAATTTGGAGGGGGACACAAATATTCAGTCCATAATAGAGAGAGAAACTTTTTCTTTCTTGGATCTATCCCTGTGGGATTGGTTCAGACCAACTGCCTCCTCCTTCCATGGAAGGTCTTGGCCTGCCAAGCAGCCCATTCCATGTAGCTCTCTCTGACTCTGACTCAGTCTTTCGTTGTCTATGTATCTGCTATCTCTCTCCCAACCTCTCCTGCCCAGTAACTCCTTCCCACCATTACCTGTAACTGGTATAGAGGTGGTAACAGTACCCTCATTATCACTAATTTGAAGGTACTCCATTGTCTCCTATAGTTTCCCTATACTCTGGTCATAAAGTTGAGTTTATCAAAATCCTCTCAAGGGTTTCGGTTGTGGCTCAGTGGTAAAGCCCTTGCCTTGCATGTGTGAGGTACTGTGTTTGCTTCTCAGTGCCACATATAAATAAATGAATAAAATAAAGATCCATCAACAACTAAAAATATATTTTAAAATCTCCTGTTAAAAAAAGAAACCTCTTCAAATTGGTACACTTGTTTTCTTTCAGGACCCTAACTGACATAGCAGCTTGATAAAGAAAAATGTCTAAAGCATTAATTAAGTGAAAAATGCAAGTTTCAGATGAACACACATATAATTGCATGATCAACATAATTATATATAAAACAGGACTAAATATTTCTATATGCATTATGTGTATGTAAACATAGAGAAATCAATATGAAAGAAAGCACACAGATTGATCACAGTGATTATGCCCAGGAGAAATTAAACTGAGAAGGTAAGCAAGGAAGAGAGATTAGGAAGAAATTTCAATGTATCCGTATTGATAGAATTTTTTTAAAATATTTTATTTTTTTATTTGTAGTTGGACACAATACCTTTATTTTATTTATTTATTTTTATATGGTGCTGAGGATCGAACCCAGGGCCTTGCACGTGCTAGACGAGCACTCTACTGCTGAGCCACAACCCCAGCCCTTGATAGAATTTTTAACAATGAAAATACATTTCTGAATAAGATGCTTAATTAAGATATCTTTTTAAAATATAGAAAACTAAATGTTCATAACATATTTTTAAGTTGTAGACATATAACAATATTTTTTAAAAAATATACATCAAAATATTCATAGCAGTTACCCAACAGAAAGTAAGATTACAAGGGCAAGACATTCAGCATTCCATGAATCCTCTTTTATAAAGACTTTAATCTGATTCCTGGGGGAGGAATGCTCATAGTCTAATCACCTCTTAATACTATATATATTGACCACTAACTCTCAACATCTCAGTTTTGGAAGGGACACTAGAGAATACCACCCATCTCCCCAAGATCATGTCATTTCACATGCAAAATGTATTCAAACATGATCTTTGTTTTTGTTTTCTCTGATCTCAAACCTTCCTGAACTGAAAATACATAAAATTTGTAATTATAAAATTATTTACATCATGCTGTGGATAAATTAAAGAGATTAGATAATCTTTTTTTTTAAAGAGAGAGTGAGAGAGGAGAAAGAGAGAGAGAGAGAGAATTTTTAATATTTATTTTTTAGTTTTCGGCAGACACAACATCTTTGTTGGTATGTGGTGCTGAGGATCGAACCCGGGCCGCACGCATGCCAGGCGAGCGGGCTACCGCTTGAACCACATCCCCAGCCCAGATTAGATAGTCTTTAAGGCTGCTTCCCATTCTAAGTTTTGAACTCTGAAGCTTCACTTCCATAAACACAAAATTATCAAGTAGCAGAAAGCTACAAGGAAACTGCCCAAGAGATCATTTGAGGAGAAAGAATAACCCATATAAATATTCACAAGAAAACATATAGATTAGAGCCATCTACAGAAATTCAGAGGCACCCAGCTGAGCGTCTGAGTGGGGCCTAGATAGATGGTCTTCTCTGTGTTGGTAAGGATTCACACACTGTGGCCCGGAGGGGCATCACATGGAAAGGTCTCATTGAGCAACCCATCTTTATCCAGCAATGTCAGAAGGTAATGAAGAATCAAGAGGGCACCCAAGGCCTAAGTCTGTTTTGTGCATGAATCAAAGGCAATTGGTCTAAACTTCTAAGCCAAAAGCACAGGCTGATGCAAATGATTATAAGAACTGGCATAGGTGGACATTCCATCAACTGATGGAGAATCTATAAGACAATAAAAAGTCATTGGGAAACCATTGATCTGTTCTGGTGACATGGACATACCATATCTTTCTAAGGGAATCAGGGGTCATCCTGTACAAAAGGGAATGAGTAGAGGGATGGCAGCAGTCCACTGAAACCCAACATAGCTATTTGGCTTAGAATGGAGAAAACTAGACAAGCTGAAGAAATTCTATATGACTACTAAAGAAAACAGGCCACTAGCAATTAAGCCAAGAAGATCAATGTGCTACATGAAGATACTTACACCAGTATTACCACATCATGTAAGTGAACAAGTTTCCCCTAAACTAAAAATTAGCTTCATTTCACTCTGGTTCTGGCTTAAATTCCTAGCTTACTATTCACTAATTGTAGGATCTTGGGGCAAGTTCCTCAGCCCTTTCTTCTTCAGATTACATATATATAATGTTTAGTGTTGAGAACCGTCCGTAGGCTATGTGTGGACTGTGTTGCACACTGTAGCCTAGAAAGGGGACAAGTCTGGCATTGGGAACTTCCCATGGCACCCCCACAAGGACAGACCAGACCACCTGATGCAGGTGAACTTTCCCCTCAAGTTCTGCCAAGAGATCCCACACAGCACCTGAAATGGGTGTGACCTGCCAAGATGCTAATCAACCTGCTGACTTTAAGACATCACAAAGCAAGACTCCACCCTTGAAACCTTATTCCTGCCTTTGATGTACCCCCTTAAATAAACCATCTGAGCCATCATTCTTTTGTCTAGTTCCAGCTCTTGTGTGGACTGGATGTATCAGGGGCCCTGCTTTTGTAAATATATTTCTGGCTCTTTGTATTTTGTTCTTCACTAATTATTTTAAACTTTAAGTTTTCAGGTCGCTTTATCCCCCCTTGGCAGGAAGAAGACCCCCCCCCCCCCCCCCGCCAACAAGACTCTGGCAGTCACTCCATTAGTCTGATACAGGGTAAATTCTCAATAAATATTAACAGCCTTCCCCAACTCTCGTTTCCCCTTTCCTTTTTTTATTTATACATTTATGCAAATGCCAGATATATTTTCAGTGCCGCTTCCAAGCCCACTAAAATAAATTGTGCTATAGGAAGTAATTTGTTTACAAAATACAAAGTAGATTCATGAATCTGAATGCTAAGGGGAAAAAGAATTCCCTTCCCAAGTATAAAAATAACTCAGGTCTTTTATTTACTAGCAAATAACCTACTAATAGATAACATTGGGGTTTTACTTAAACATGCCAAGAATTGTTAAAAATGCGTTCCTACCTTAAAACACTCTAGAAGACCATTCAGCATTTTTTGGTAAGAAAAATAAGCATAAATGTTGACAAAAGAAAGGTCAAAGAATGGAGATTTAATTCAGAACTACAACACAATTTCATTTCCATATGGTACACATTTGGGGTTGGGGTTTTCTGGAGACAGACCATGAGCTGTGGATTCCTTGTGAAACTGATGAAGAATTATCCTGAGGAGCAAACTATAGGGAAGTGGGAAAGGAGGTGTGATAGAATCTCCTTGGAGAATGAAGCTTTTGCTCAATCCTGCAGCAAACTTCTGGAAATAGTGTAGGTCACTGTCCCATAAGGGGCAAAAATTTGAGATTTATTGCCTTGCACCTCTCAGTAGTTAGCTAAGGACTGGTTGTCAAGGACCAAATGCCCAAGCATTCCCTGCTTCCCTTGCATTGAGGCCAAGCCATTCCCAGCAGCCTGAGGGCAGCCCTTCCAGGAGAAGCAGTGAGTAGGCAGCATGAGGGAAATGGGGTGGGCAAAGCACTCACACTGCATAATGCAAATATTTGTACCTTCATTGATCTCTACCCTTAACACATGTCCAGGTAGGGGGTTGGGGGCCTGTCTCCAGGACCTTTACAGCTAAGTCATTTTAAAAGAAACATAACATATACACTGACATTTCTAAATAGCACAGATCTTGTTTCCACAGATAAACACAAATTAATCAATATATTCATATGATAAATTCAGTTGTAAAATGGTAACTTGTCTTAACTCTGGGTATTAGAAGAGATTCTACATACTTCTCTTGTCACATACACGGATCTTTAAAAGTGATGCCATTCCAGTGTTGTTTTGGAACTTCTCATGCTATATTCAAGAATAGCAATCTCTCGAGAAGATGTGTGAGGCTTTTTTATGATGTCAGCCCTCTCTGATAAATATTTGTTGAACATACAATGCAGCATGACACTGAAACAGGAGGATTTCCACAAAACAGTGGTCATTGGGGACGTAAAGTTGGCCGTATGCATCCTGCACTACCACCTGACTTTTGTTCTACTAGCCAACTTGAAAATTGATCTGCTGCAGCAAAAAAAAAAAAAAAAAGATAATCATATTAGGTTTTACTCAAAATCATCTACTGCCAGCTGTAGTGCAGAATCAACAGCTTCTTGGGACAAAACAGTCATGGGATGTTTAGGCTTCTTCCTAGTATAATTCATCTTTAATTCTCCAAGGAATTTGTAACTTTGGTACTTTTCAACTGCTATAAAACAGAGAGTGAAGCCAGAATTCCCATGAATGCTTTCCTGTAAGTCAGTATTATCCCCCATTCACTTTCACTATGTTCTCTAGCAATAATGCATAAAGGATCAAGTATTTGAATTGTGCACTCTACCATGTGCACCCTACAATTCAGAGAACTCTCCAAAACAAACTCTGATTGGGTCTGTCATTCCTTGATGGCTAACTTTGACTTCTCTTCAATGAAAGAATTGTTTGGTCTTTTTCATGAGTCTCCCGTTGGGTTTCAGGTATACTTCACTACAAGGGTATTTAGTATTGAAGTTTTATCATCCTGCTTCTGTCCTCACTAGGCTGTCCATACCTCACATTGTTTTCCCATCTCGGTGCCCCGTCTCAGTGCCCCATCTCTGACTCAAGAGCCACCTATCCAGTGTCTTTTGTCCTTTCTCAAAACAATAACATCTTAGAACTCTGTTGACAATTCAATTACAATTTCATTACTCTGGACCTAAATGGGAGTTCTTAGTTCATCAAAAATCTGAATAAAGCAAATCTTTTAGATTATGAGAAAAGAACAAGGTAAAAATAAATGTTCCAATGAGCCAGAAGATAAGGAAAAGTAAAAGGAGGAGGAGGGGGGTAGCAGGAGGAGGGGAGGGTAAGAGGAGGGGGGGGGTAAGAGGAGAAGGGGGGTAAGAGGAGGAGGGGGGGGGAAGCCCTGGAAAATGCACAGAGAAAACTATTTGAGAGGACACAGAATAAGCGGGAAATTGAAAAGAGAACAAAATAATACTATGGAAAGTAGTGAAATTGATGATTTACCTGAAAACTGAAAGAAGACATTGTCAGGTAAATCCTGCAGGGGGAAGAGCAAGGACCTGGAGAAGGAAGGCTGCCTTGGCTCTAAACTCCACTACCATTTCATATCACTCTCACTTAGGTGGTAGTATTGCTCTGACTTTCCATTTTTCCCATCTATAAAATATGTTTAAGAGTTCCCAGGACTTAGTACCTTTTTCACCCTGTTGTGAGATTTTAAGTGTGGCCAGTACTTTGAATTTGTTGAAAAACACGTAATTTCAAAGCAGCAGAATCATAATTACCTGCTAGCAAACAACCCATACACAGATGCTTTTTAATATAAGTGTTCTTATTAACCTGAGTATCTTCTGTGCTCTTTTGAAATGATTTCTTTTCTTTTCCATTAATGTCCTATTATTGGTTTATATCACATTAACTAAATATTTTACCTAATTATATTATAGAAACTAAACTAATTTTTTAAAAGTCAAAGTGACACTGGAAAGATAAAATGAATGCCCATGGTAGATTTTATTCCTCAGTCCTTATCAAATAATAACCCTATTTGACAAAAATCCGTTGATGCTTCCTGTGTTCCAAAGCCCTGAGGGTTAAAAAAACAGACTACACTAGTGTTGTAGATATGCATTTTATGAAACTATGTTGTAGACAGTGCTGTGGATAGGCATTCTATGAAGATATATCAGCACTTTGGGGAAGATTGCCAGAAATGCCCTTCATAGCCCTCAGGCAATGGCAATGTTTGCTCTCCACTGACAACTTCCAGAACTGCCACTTCAGCACCTGCTACCTTAGGCACTCAACACCCAGAAAGAAGGTCCCCTCATTCTGCAAAGCACCTAGGGCATAAACCATTCCGAGGACTGGATTCATTAACTCTAGGAATAAGACTCAGATGACCACAAAAACTACTCCATGCCTTCCTCAAGTGAGTGATTCAGAAGACTGATCAAATGAATTGGTATTTCTATCCAAGTAATACAAACATATAGTTAAGAATCAGAGATGCATTATAAAAGGCTCATGATGAAAAACACCACTCACTTCTTTCACACCTCCCCAATGTCCTTGGGACTCAATGGCTTCAGGTGTTTCCCTCTGACATTTGCCTCCATATTTCTGAAAAAGAAGTTCATTCTGCCACTTACTGACTTAAAATTTTTCATATTATCTATTGACTTCTAAATTTTGTAAGCGATGATTTAGCTTTCCTAAATTCCTATCACCTTTCCACAAACCTCCACACATAGTAATATAACAATTTATGTTTAAATCTAAAGTGTATATTTATGTTACTAGAATTATGTAAAATATCTTGGGACAGGCTTAAACATTATACTATTGTTTCATTTTCTTGTTTTAAAATTTTGTATAATTATAATCACAATTGTATTGTCATAATATATATCAACATGTATAATATATTATGTCAATGGCATATCCATAATAAAATCCATGTAATAAATCTAATTAATAATTTATTATATAACTGTAATACACATTTAATTCTATTATTACTTCATTTTACTTTTTATAGTGTTTATATTTTATGAGTACTAAATTATACTATAATATAGTTTGATTTCCTTTATTATATAAAATTTCCCAGAATTAAGAATTGCTTCAACTTTTGTTATATTCTTGTTTTATTTTTGTTTGCTTGGTCCTGCCATGTTGACTATTATTTCTTGAACTCTCTTTCATACCAAGCTCTATTCTAAGCAATTGAGATTCAGTTGTGAACAACAAACAAAAAGATATGGCACTGATTGATAGCTCTGATCCCACTAGCTCTGACATTCTAGCAGGAGACAATAAATGTAATAAATAATTAAATTTAGATGGCAGTAAGTAGTATAAAAAATTATTTTCTCAGTTTTACATGTACTATGCTTAATTTCCCCCACATGCTCCATTATATCTGTCAAATGCCTACTGGTATTATTTGTTAAATGCCAAGCATATCAAATAATTTGGTTTTAGAAGAGATTTGTCCCACCTTCAGAGAGCTATTACTTTGAGATATTCCCAGATGTTGGCATATAAACCTTTATACCCAAAAAACTTCCCATCTCTTCCCTAACTATAGATAACATGAAAATCTGGGAGCTCTGTTCTCAGTATGTAGTATATTCTACTGTATTTAATCATGAGCTTCATTCCTGTCCTGCTAGTACAACTACAGTACAAGCCTCAGACTCCATAGGAATGAGAATTTGGGTCATATCCCTAGGTAAGTCATTAAGACCAGCAGAGGTGATATCTGTGAGCAAAGGAATTTAGAAATGAATGGCATAAGAGGAAAATGCCAGATGCAGCCCAAAGACCAACTGTAGCAATGAAAGTGATAGTTTGTGGGGAGCCACTCTGAATGACTCCCACCTTCCATCCTGAAGCAAGGGGTTTTGACCATCACTACATTTCCTAGTGATCTGGGCGTTGTCTTGGTTCAGAAAGTTTAGAGTGTGTCTTTAGACGTAGGGGATGCCTCTTGGGTTGAATTACACTCACATGTCCCTTGTAACCCTGCCCCTTCTGGGTTTTTTTGTATGGAACTTTCTAAGAAAAAGGGTCCCCCCCAATAAAAGCCCACTTCCGAATGTGCTCACTCTCTCTCGCCAGCCTCTCATGACTTTCTCTTGCTCTCCCATTTGGGGAGCCTGAGGCCTAGAGCGGAGAAGCTGTCTTGAAGCTTGTTTAAAGGTGAAGCGTGTGTCTGTGTTTTATTTGGTGTCCCTGGAAATTCACAGGAGCAACCTTAAGTTCAGTTGCCTGCGGGTCATTGGCAGCAATAGTTCATCTCACTACTACCCACTTCTGAGCTTTCCCTGATGAACAGAGGCCACTGGAATGCTAAAGAACTGCTTCTTGAACATGTGGATCCTACAAGGTTCAACGTACACTGTGGCCATCATGGAAACATGCAGCTCAAATTTCTTGGAGAAATAATTTGTTCAGTTGTAAGGTGGGTTTTACCCTCCCCAGTACTCTTTCTCTCCCTCATTTTTCATAGATATCAGATAGCAATACAGTTTGACAACTTTCCTGCCTATCTACTTCATCCCTCTGATCTTCCAAAGGCATTGTGCTCTTCCAACAGCCCAAAACCCTCTTGTACCCCTGTGCCATCTCAACACATCTCCTGGAGAACTCAGTGGGCACTTTCAGTCCAGCACCTTCTGAATGATGTAGAATGGAGTATGATCAATGGATCCTATAGTCACATGCTACCTGTTATACTTTTTTTTTTCTTTTAACATGCAATGTTATATAGGATCCCACACTGGTGAGTCAAACATTTTTAAAGATCTTGGTTCTGACTGAGACCCTGCAGACATAAGGGAAAAACCCATAACAGACTACATCCAGTCAAGATGAATTGTTATCCCTTCCACAGCAGAAGCGGTTCAAACTAGTCCAATTGCCACCAAAGGCCTCACTCATCTTGAAGAATATTGTCATCTCAAGAACTCAGCATCAGATTCTGTTGACAGGTTAGTCATTCAGCAGCAGCTGGGTCAGCCTTCGTAGGATAGACCTATGCCAATGGGTCCATACATAGCCTTCATTCCCCCACCATACTTACGCTATTCATAAGCCAATTTCACAAGAATTGGAGTAGCCAACGACAGATTTTGTCTGACATCAGGTGTTGGACTAACTCTACTTGCTGCTTAATGTCTCTTCCCTAGTAGATGTTTTCTATTGTATACCAGCCTGTGATACAAAAGATATTCACACTTCATATCTATTCCCATATGTCTATCTACCTACCTCTACCTACCTAAGCAGAAACTCCTTATCTGTTACCTTTCAGTACTACTTATTCTGAGTCCCAACCAATCCTCTAAGTCATTTGCCAGCTAAGCCATTTGCTATGAAATTTTACATTCATGGATCACACATGTCCTTACCTTGGGCCAATTCTCCTTTTACACAGTAGGTGACCACATACACTACTCAAATCTCTGCCCACGAGTAGGATTTCTTTTCACCATTGTCTTTTAAAACCATCTGTGATCGAGAATGAGGTCCAACACCAATTAATTTTAATTGCATCAATAACCAGGCTACCCATCCATATACCAAGCTTAAGTTTTCCCACATTTACTAGCTGATTGTAGGGAACCTCCTGCAAAGTAACAGTGTGAGCCTTGAAACTCCTCCAGAGTAGGCCATAGCAATTCAAGTACCTCTAATGAATTTAATAGGGGCCATCATTTTTTTTTCCAAGTTTCCAAGACCCATTCCCAGTAAACTATTAGACTTGTCTTTCCAGGGTCTCTGCCAGGGTGTTAAATCATGGGTCAAAGAAGAATACCTTATTTTAAAAAAATGAGTCTTTTTTTCAACTTTAAATTCCATCCTCCTTAATCCAGCACTCTTGGGATTCACTCCCAGGCACACCCACCTAATTTTTGACTAGTCCTACAGCTCCATTTGCAACTAATTCCTCCAGTCCATCAATAAACTTAGTCTTTTTCCAATTGAGTCATGCTGTGAGTTGACCTTAATTATTAGTTTGGTGGCTAGGAAGAGATAGGGACCCTCAGGTATGCATATAACATGATTTCGTTAAATTCATTCCATATTTCTTCCCCTTTCCCATTTTCCTTCCCTCTCATTCTCCTTCTTAGTTCATTCTAGTTCTTAGTTCATACTAGTTCACTAATCTCCCCCTTATCTTTGATATCTGATCTCCTCCCCAAATGCCTTCTTTCCCTTATTTTGCTCTAGCTTCCACATATGAAAGAAAATATTTGAACCTTGATTTTCTGACTCTGCCTAATTTCACTTAGCATAATGTTCTTTATTTTCATCCATTTACCAGCAAATACTCCTCATTCTTCTTTCTGGCTGAGTATATATCCCACATCTTCTTGGTGAATTGTGCTGCTGTAAACATTTAAGTGGTTGTATTGCTATAGTATGTTGATTTTAGATCCTTTTGATAAATACCAAGGAGTGGGATAGCTGGCTCATATAGTGGTTCCATTTCTAGTTTTTTGAAGAATCTATAAACTGCTATCCAGAGTATGCTGTAATATGCATGCAGTTCCATCAACAATGTATGAGTGTACCTTTTCCCCCACACCCTCTTCAGCATTTATTATTATTTATGTTCTTGTTAATTGCTGTTCTGATCTGAGAAAGATAGAATCTTTGTGTAGTTCTGATTTGCATATCCCTAATTGCAAAATGTGTTAAACATTTATTTCATGTATTTATTGGTCATTTATATTTTTTCTTTTGAAAAATTTCTGTTTAGTTCTTTTGCCTATTTATTGATTTGAGTTATTTGTTTCTTTCTCTTATTTTTGACATTGAGTTTTTTGAGTTCTTGATATATTCTGGATATTAATCCTTTGTCAGAGGATTCACTAGTCTCCCTCTTTACTCTCTTAATTGTTTCCTTTGCTGTGCAGAAGCTTTTTAATTTGATGGCATCCCACTTATTCTTGGTTTTATTTCTTGAGCTTTAGGAGTCTTTCTGAGGAAGTCAATGCTTATATCTATATGATGGGTTCTTCTAGCAGTTGCAAGTGTTCAAAGTTCCTAAGTCTTTGATCTATTTTGATTTGTTTTTGTACAGAGTGAAAGATAGGGATCTAATTTCATTCCTCTGCATATCTATATCCAGTTGTAGAAAATACCTATCAAAAATAAAGGAGTGAAAGGAAGATTAGTAGAGTATAGGGGGAAAGAAAAGGGAAGGAAAGGGAGCAATGGGGATTAAAATCAAATTTCTTGCATATTGATTTTGTGAAATTTTACCCAAATACTATGTATAATTATTATGCTCTAATAAAAAAAAGAGATAGGGAAATATTCTGAAAGGGTTGTTATTTTCCTGAAGGTACTTCTGTAATATGTGAAAGAAGTCTAATTCTTTTCCCAGAGCCTCTAATTCTTTTAATGTCTGGATGCTGGATGGTTTTTGCCAAAGCATCATAATCTTGTTTTTTGGGGTTTTTTTTTTTTTTTGGTTTTTTTGGTATGCATTTTGCTTGAAGAATCTGCTTTTTGCACTCAGCAATTTTTTCATGAGCTCCAGCAATGCTACATTCTATTAGTTTGTAAATTTTTTCTAATTTTCCATTTCTCTGGGATTCATGTCATATACCAGCAAAGTTTTGCCCACTGAAAATTCACACTGAGACAGTGTGCTCAGCGTGCATTGATACTGGCTATATGCATCTTCTTGGGATCCAGAGTTGCACCACTCAAAGAAACTTTTCACTAGAAAATTAATTTTTCAATCATCTCCAGCATCATCTCCATCGAGGAGGAGACACTTCGGTATTACTTCGTCCTCAGTCACGGTGTGCGCCCCGCCGGGATGCAAGCTAAAATGGCTAAGGTCAAACTCCCACAATGCGACTGGTGAACAGCCTGGGAGCAGGAGGCGGCAGTGCCGCGGCCACCCGCTCGGGACTTAAGTCCCGCTGCGCTGCTGTCGCTTTGGGACCCAAGTGTGCTCCTGGCACTCCCGGACACGAGCGCTGACGGCGCGTGACGGGGCAAGACCAGGCGACCGGTGGTGGCGGATAGGGGTGCAACCCGCCCCCACTGCCACCCTCCAGCCACCAGGTGAGCGGCACCGCCAGGGCTGCTGAAGCCCAGGCTGCTGGAGCTCCAGGTTGGTGGCCCTGTGGCTCCTGCCCTGGACTGATACTTCGTGGGTTTAAAATATCTCTGACAAATGAAGATATTAAAATGAAGTTTTTCCCACCAGAAACAAAACAAAAAAAAATATGCCCAACAATTTTTTAAAAAGGTATGATGCCATGGACTTAGAATGAGTACAGATGGTGCTTCAAACTCAAGAAAGTTTAACTATCACAGATCAACAAGGAATCAAGTCTAAGAAACCAGAACTGATAATCAAGGAGAAGGTGTGGGAATTCATTCCAGGCATTCTACCAATTGTATAATGCAAATGATTAAAATAAGTATATAAATTTAAAAAATGGGAATTCAGAATAAAGCATTCCTACTATTAACTTTATGTAAGACTAAGTCTAAAACATGCCATAATTAAGTGTATCAAAAAATTAATGTTCTTTATAAATTCTAAAGAGAAGATGTGAAAAGCAGTATTGTAAAGACATTTTTAGCCCAAATTTCTCTGTTTGAATTCATAAAGCTCCCTTCTGGTTTCCAATCTGTCATAAGAAGAAGTACCTAATTGACTGCAATTTCAGAACTGGTAGAAAACAGAAACAGTCCAAAGGCCAATAATAGAGTTGAAATGCCTTTCTTCTTTACCCAAAACTAGGTTTGCATCTAAAGATGCAGGCTTTAAAGAATGCATTATTTATTGAGCACTGAGAATAGGAAAGTTGGGCAATATGTTCAGGAGTTTTCTTGCTTTCTGTTATCAAAATGACATTCTGCTACGTTCCCACTTCCTACATAATAGGCTTGCTATTTCCATTTAAAATGTTTAGACTTTCTTCTTAGAGGGCAAAAGGGGAGTCACATAGGAGAGCATTCTGAGTCTTTGGATATGGAAATTGCCCAAATAAAGTACAAATTCAGCACAGCTATTAGGAAAAAAAAAAAGATGACCTTGAACAAACATTGATAATTCTGCATTTCAGTTCTGAAGATCAGAAATATCCAGCAATAATAGGGAGAAAAAATAGTAAAGTTTGCAGAACTCCAGCCTACTTTCAGGGTATTTGCCATAATCAACAGTTTATCTGGTCCTATATTTAAGCAGAAATGTAGCAACTGAGATAAAAGGGGAACAAAAATGGATGCAAGGGAGAGTTTAGAACCTCAGAGTGTTAACAACAAACAAGTCCTTGATGTTGACAAATGCTTTTCCAGAAAAGAGAAATACCTAAAAATGGTTCAATTTCTATAATCCCCAATGCAGAATAGTATAGAAACTACAGAACATTTTGTATGTCAATGTTCACGAATAGAATTCATTCTAAAAAGTAAGGGGAAAGCCATTAAGTCTACAATCACAGGATTTAAAACTAATGGGGCCAGAACTTTACCTTGTAGATGAAAAAGCTCAAAATTAAGGAAAATCGAGTTGAGTAACAACTTCAAACTCAAAGAAACTTAACCTAGACATTTCTCATAAAAATTAACTTTGAAAACAGATGTAGTGGCACACACCTATAATCCCAGCTACTTGGAAAAGTGAAGTAAAAGAAATTTGGGATCATCTTGGCCAACTTAGTGAACCTGTCTCAAAATGAAAATCAAAAGGTTTAGGGTGTATCTCAAGGATAGAGCACTTGCCTGCCATGTGCAAGTCTGTGGTTCTATCCCTAGTACAGCAAAAACAAGAAACAAAAAAGAAAAAAGAATAAAACAGATAACATTCACAAGATAGTCACAGTCATTTGTCAATACAGTTTTTTGGATTGCAGATTTCAGTGAAAAATAAAAATCTTTGTAGGCAGAGTAATTTCCAACAAATACAAACCTTGACCCCATCCACAGGAATTGCTGGCTATAATGTTAAATCCAGATCTGGACTATTAAGTGTATTCACCTATTCTTTCACGTACAATGCCAGTAGAAGCAGTCAAGGTGTCATTTCTCGGCACTTCAAATCAGTGGAGAAAATAGTTGCCTATTGAAAAAATGGTGTTGGAACAAATAGCTAAAATTGGAAATAAAATTAAGTTAGACTTCTTGTAACAGTATAAAAATAAAATATACATCAATAAAAGAGTTAAATTTTTAAAGATTAAGAATTCTAAATAGTGGTAATTCTGTTGATACCTGTTGCTACATTTTGCTTGATACTTGTATGATGAGAAGGAAGCATCCATGTAAAAATCTTAGAGAAAGAACATCTCTAGAAGGAGCTTTTTGTGCAACAGCACTGATGCTGGAATGGGTTTGACATGTTCAAGATCAAAGAAATCTAATAGGGCTATTTTAAAGAGAGAATAAAAATAATAATAAGAATAAAATCATGTGAAACTTTTACATTTTGTCAAGGAGTTTTTGTGGTTTTTTGTTTTGTTTTGTTTTGTTTTGTTTTTAGTTTAGTTGGACACAATGCCTTTATGTTATTTATTTATTTTTATGTGGTGCTGAGGATCAAACCCAGTGCCTCACACGTACTATCGAGCACTCTACCATTCAGCCACAACCCCAGCCCTGGGTTATATTTTACTCATAACAGAAGTTTAGAGTATTTCAAAGTTTAGAGAAAGGGATGACATGATCTGATGTATGTTTTAGAAAGATTGCTCAGGAAGATTTGAAACAGGAGTACCCAAGTAGAGTCAGGGACCGTAAGGCAAAGAGGGCTGGTGGAGACACTAACAGAGCGCGAAGTTAAGAGAGGAGACCAGAATGATTCCTAAGTTGAGTCTAATATGAATAATGGTGCCATTTACTTGGGGGGGGGGGAGACAATTGCTGGAAGGTGTTAATAGTTCTATTTTGGGCATATTATCTTCACAATGCATATTAGACATCTCTGTACTAATGCCCAGAAATCAGTACAATATTAGCATTGAGGAGCCCACTGATTTGAGCCACAAATATAAATTTGAAGATTGAGCAGCCTATCAATATTATCAGAATCAATAAGGACTAGATCAGCTCTTGTAGAATGAGAATGCAGATAAAAAAAAAAAAGAATAGAACCAAAGACTGATCCCTGGGGGATTTCCAACTTTCAGAGGTCTGGTAGAGGAGAGGACAGAAGCAGCAATAAGTCAGAGAAGCAGAGCCCAAGAGGTGGAGGGAATATGCTTATGTGTCCTTGGTACCTAGAGAGAGCATGTCATCAGTCAAGTCAGCTGCTGTTGAGAGTCAAGAGGGACAAGGAAAGAGAATCAACAATCGACTCTGATTTAATATAAATCATTAGTGGCCTTCGTAAATGTGGTAAGAGCTGCTTTTGTAGACGGATTTGGATGAAATCTCCATTCTAGTGAGTTTGTCACAAAAATAAAATGAGAACAAGTATAGGCAACTCTTTCAAGTAATGAAGCAGAGATGTAAATAGGGTGGCAGTGAGAGGGGGACAATAGCCCAAAGGTTACTTGGTAATATGGCATTGTATTACACGGTAATAAGGCATTGTATATGCTTCTGCAAATGATTTTTAATAATTTGCCAATTAACAGTAATTCAGGATTTACACTGTGCCAGGCACTGGCGCATATACTTTATCATGTTGCTCATTTAATTACCTAAAGTATCACCATTTCAGAGATGAAGTTACTGAGGCCCAGAGAAGCCCACTAATTTGCCCAAGGTTACACTTAGTAAGTTACAGAGCCATGATTTGAAAACCAGAAATATGAGTGTTTCTTGCACTAAAAGATGAAAGAAAGAAACAATAACAGAAAAGTAATTCCTGGAAAGGTACCAGAGAACAGGCTTCAGGACATAGACAGAGGAGCTGGTCTGGGAAACAAAAGCAGATGGAAATCAGTGAATGGACATAGACACAGGTAGTTAGAATTTGTTATAAGTCTAGGGATTTCTTTTCTGATTCTATCTACGACTTGCATAAATAAAAGAAAATAAATTTAAAATATTAAGATTTTCCCTATCCTTCCAGGGCTTCATAGGGGAGACAGATATGTAACTAAGCAAGTGGTTCACGTAAAGGGCTTAGAATGGAGCCTGGAGCATAGCAGCTGTGTGAGTCACCTTCTTGTGGTGTTACCCAATGCTACTGAGATGACGTACAGAACATAGTGGGCAAGTAGAGAAAGTGGTCAATTCTACCGTGGGAGATGCAGGAACCAGCATTCTCAGAGACTCCCATGGGACAAAGGACTCTCATCTAACACCAGGGAGCCTTCCAAAAAATGAGCAGGGGTAGCTAAGTCAATTGGATGAGGTGGGGAATGGAGCAGAGCATTCGAAAGAGGGAAGCAAGAGCATGGGGGCTCAGAAGGATCAAGCCAGCAATTCAACTTGAAGACCTAGGAAAGATTCTAGAGAGAGAGCTGGAGATAGGCAGAGCCCAGGGCTAAAAGACCCCTGGTGGTATTTGCATTTCACAAAGATCATGGACTCTAACATGAAGGGTACATCCTTGGAGGCAGGAGAACCAATTATTACCATAATAGAAGATCTAAACCATGAAGTAGCTGTCTTAATAAAAATGGAAACAAGGAGAAAAATCAGGAGTATGATATGTTAAACAGGGGGAAACAAGTGAAAGAATGATGAGCAGTGAAATAACATATAAAAGGGG
The DNA here is from genome assembly GCF_045843805.1 of Urocitellus parryii. Taxonomy (NCBI): domain Eukaryota; kingdom Metazoa; phylum Chordata; class Mammalia; order Rodentia; family Sciuridae; genus Urocitellus; species Urocitellus parryii. The sequence continues at coordinate 123,458,738 of NC_135531.1, forward strand.
GAAAATGCTTAGAAATAAGTAAATATAAGCTCCTTCCAAAGGGCCTCTGCCAAAAGTAAAAATATATGGAGAGTGAAAGGAAGAAAAAAAGGAAAAGAAAGTTTAATGAAGGAAGAGAGAGAGGGAGAAAGAAGGAAAAGGAACGGAAAGAGAGAATGGGAGGGTCAGCAGTTACAGCCGACTTAGAAAGGACAATCTACTTCTTACAAAACTTGGTCTTGGAGCTGGGGTTGTGGCTCAGTGGTAGAGCGCTCACCTAGCAGGAGTGAGGCACTGGGTTCCATCCTCAGCACCACATAAAAATTAAGACAATAAGGTCCATCAACAACTAAAAAAAAATATTAAAAAAAAAACTTGGCCTTTGTAAGGAAGAGCCAAGTAGGTACCAAATAAAGTTTTGTGGCTCTTTATTTAATATAAATATATAAGGAATTAGAAATAGAATCTTTTATATGGGAAGGTAACTCTTTAAGACTGCCCAGAGAGAGTCCCACATGGGAAGCGCTGGAGTGTCTGAGAAGTCCTGAGGCAGGGCAGCTCTGCTGATTCCAATCCAGTCAGTGTAGATAACAAATCACACCCACAATACCAGGCTTGCTTTACCAGTTGGTTCCACTGCATGAAGAAACCAAAGATGAGGAAAACAATGTTCCTGTTCTTAAGTACAATATGACTTTTTTATATTTATTTTTTAGTTGTAGGTGGACACAATACCTTTATTTTATTTTTTGTATGTGGTACAGAGGATCGAACCCAGTGTCTCATGCACACTAGGTGAGCGCTCTAACCTCTGAGCCACAACCTTAGCCCCTACCATGTGATTTTTATTAAAAATGGATACCTTCCTTCTCTAAGCATAAGGAAATAATAGTTATTTTCAGAGTACTTAGAGAAACATACTCCTTCCCATTACCTCATTTCATTTCTCTTATGGAAAGAGGAAGGAAAAAATATTAAGGATCCATGAAAAAAGCTGATTAATAAGTTTTCCATTGACTGGCATAGGCTGGGGAAGGAGTAAAGTCATTTAAACAGCCTGAGTCAGAAGGAGAACAGGTGTCAACAGCAGACTTGACAGAGCTGAAAAGAGAGATTGAAGAGTTGTGGAGACAGAGTCTATAAGAATCTGAAGACAGAATAGATTTTCAGTAAAAGGAACGAGGAAGAGTTAAAGTTGGTGCCACTATTTCTAACTTAGAGGATTTTCTAGCTTGGAGGCTTCTGGTGAAATCAGAAACAGTACTTCTTTGCATGATTTATACTGGACTTTCTCGGGTGTACTGCGATGAATACCAAAGTGATCCCTGGTGTACAGATCAGACAGAAATCATCTCTAATCTTGTCACTGCTGATGATGTCATAAAATCATCAGGGTAAGTCACATCATTTCAGACACTGTCATCAGTCTTAATGAGCTGTAATGCAGACTTTTCTTGCTTCATCTCCTTTCAGGGCATATTTAAGTCTGTTCCATAGAAAATGTGAAGTCCACTTCTATAAGAAGTAGATTGTCCTTTCTTATATCTAAGTTGGCTGTGACTCTCTTTCCTTTCCTTTTCCTTCTTTCTCCCTCCCTCTCTTCCTTCATTATGCTTTCTTTTCCTTTTTTTCTTCCTTTCACTTTCCATATATTTTAACTTTTGGTAGCAGCCCTTTGGAAGGCACTTATATTTACTTATTTCTAAATAAGTAAAATCTGGTGGAGACAGATATCAATTCAATTTGGATATATTGAGGCTGAGGATGACGAAGTATCAGGAGTTCCTAGAATAGTTTAGACTGAGAAACTAAATGGCTGCTAGTCATTAGGACATAGGTGGGGTTAAGCCCCAAGAGAGTACCCACATCTTGCAACAGCAGGCAGGAGAAGAGGGTCCAGCAAAGCTGACCAGAAGACATCAGTCCAAAAGGCTAAAAGAGTATAAAATCCAGGAGGCCAAGATTTCAAGGAGACTAATAGGTCAGGGTCAACACTGGTTTAGTATTTTAGTTTTAGTCAATGAGCAGAAATCATTTTGATAAATACATTAATGTTCAATTAATACAGCTGATACAAAGAAAGCCTAATGAACAGTTCTAATAAAAACACAGGTGTAAGTTGCTCTAACAATAACATGACTTTCACAGGAGAGCAGCATTTAGAAATGAGTTCTCTCCCTGAACTCTCTCTTCTCCTGTAATTTTCTCCCCTGAACAATTTTAAATCATTAAGAGGCACAGCTTCTAATTAACCTAGTAATACCTCCTAATTGCTATGTGTGCTCAAGTCAAGACGTTAAAAATCTCTCTAGATAGCAGTCATGAGACTGCAAAAGAATTTTTGGTTAAAAACACCGTGATTTTTATTTAAAAGCAATGGCTTCCTTCTCTAAGCATAAAAAATAATAATAATGAAGACCCTTCTCAGACACCTTCCTTCCTACCCCCTAATTTCGTTTCTTTTGAAAAAAAGCCAAGGAAGAAATATTAAGGATCCATGGGGAAAGCTAATTAATGAGCTTAACACTGACCAATTGCTCTTGAAAAAAAATATTTTATATGTAACAACAAATGCTATCAATATGTACAACTATAATGCACCAAAAAAATGAGGAAATAAAAATAAATTTTAAAAACTTCTTGTGCATTGAGTCTTAAGAAAGAGATGTACCTGTTTTTTTTTTTTTCCTACTTTCAATAACCTGAGAAGCCACCTAAAATATGTGCTCTTCTTTCTTGTAACTAACCACATTTAAAAGATCTGGGAAAATTCTCTACATTAATTGGCATGAGACTTCTGTCTCCTCAACTGTAGACTGGAAGAGCCACGTGAAATAATTCTAAAGGTACCTTCTATTTCCCAAGTTTTTTGATTTCATAACTAAGGCACATGGCCCTTGGCAACAGCTAATTTCTTTGATGTTCAGAAGCCATCTATGTATATTCATTTCCACAGTTTGGGTTTTGTTTTTGTTTTGTTTTGTTTTGTTTTTGCCTCTAAACAGGGAAACTCAAAATATTATTCTCCCCTACCTCACATAGGGTTTTCAGGTAGTAAATTCTGAGGCAAAATTTTTTTTAATTTTTGAATAGTGTTAGGTTCCCTAGGATATAGGTTCTCAAACCCCTTCTTTGACCTCCTCCTAAACATTTCTGAGAGAGAAAGGACTTCATCACATCTGTGGAAGAGCACAAGTAGAACCTAATGGATTTTTAAATTAATTAATTCATTGTATGTATTTAGGTTTTGCAGCACTAGGATTGAACAAGCAAATACTATAACCCTGACCTCCATTTCCTTCCACCCCAAAACTACACTATATATATATATATATATATATATATATATATATATATATATATATATAAAATGCACTTAATTTGCCCCAGTTTCTTCCCCATTTCTAAGGCAGCTGTGGGTCATAACATCTCAGGATGAAAATCCTCCTAAAAGCTGTATGCTTTGGGTCAGCCACCTTTTTTTTTTCCATGAGAGAGCTCCTTGACATCCATCCCAGTCTTTGGGGAACAAGGATAAATTGCATCCCATTGTCATTTTTCTTCAGCTTCTGTCCTCCACCTCATGCATACTTTGATCAAGAGCCTGCTGAGGAAACCCAGTATAAAAGCAAAACCAAATATAAATAATAATGGTGACACAATTACTTTCTGGTGACACAATTTTAATCCTAAACAAAAGTCTCACATTAGACAAAACCAGATTGCTTTAAAAGAGGGCAAGTTCCCACAAATCACTGCAATACCACTTTTGCAACTTAGCAGCATAAACAATATAATGCACATAAATAAGACAAAAAACATTCTGCAATTTAAATCCAATCACTGGCAAAACAGACACAAGCTGGAAATCATCCATGGGAGCCACAGCATAACTGGACCAGACAGCCTGCACTCAACATGTCCAGGCTTTCACTCAACATTAAGAGACATGTTCAGCTTTCTGAGAAATTGTGAATAAACTCTAAAGCCATTTGCCTGTAATTTAAGGATAAAAAGGAGGAGAGGGGGTTTTGCGTTGTACAGACAACCCACTCACATTGGGATGAAAATAACTCCTCCTTTCTTTTTCTTTTTTTTCTTTTTTTTTTTTTTTCCTCTTAGAGAGGAAAAAGAGTGGCGGGCAGAAGAGAAAAGTGGGGTGTGGCTATGAATGATGACCTTGGGATGCTAGGGCAATGTGCCTAAGCAGAACAGTGTCTCTTCATGAGTCTAAAAAGTCTTTCCCGAGGAGTCCTCGCCATCAGAGGGCAAGTGCAGTTCTTCTTAGTCTCTGAATCTGCAAATCCTGGTTCTGGCATTTTAACTCCATGTGGGCATATCCCCTGTAGCTCATCCTTCAGCTCCCCTGAAGCTCTCACCCCAGTCTGCCTTCCCTTCGCAATTCAATAAATCATACCTTTATTTGAGGACAGACTGTATGCTGAAAATATTTATCCTAGCCATCCTGACTACTGCACACACCAACTGTCCTACAGTTGGACCAACCGGGGGTGACTTCATTTCCCCAGATTTGAAAGAATCTAACCTCTAAAAGAGAATTAGAGGAGAATGTAGTAGTATTCACTCATGCTTAAAATGAGGTTTGAGGCTGGGCAGTGTAAATCTGTAGTAATGTGTGTTGAACATGCACCAGGCTGTGGGTTCAATACCGAGAGGGGGAGAGAGAGAGAGAGAGAGAGAGAGAGAGAGAGAGACTTATACATTTTGTACATATGCTTACTTATTCATATTTGTTCTTTATAAACAAATATATATGTGCACGAATTCACACAAACATATAGAAATAACCAGTTATATATTGCTTATCATCTTCTTTGCCTAGAAAACTATGGAATGAAACCAGACCTGCCCAAGTACCATTTCCAAACTTTATTTTTTTTTGCTTTTCATAAAATCTTTTTCCTTCTACATCTTCTACATGTTACCTTTGATGTTCATCTTACTCACATTTCATTTGAATAGAAATGTTGTGAAAGAAATAACATTTTGCAATGGTCTTTAATTTGTCCCACTTTGGGACTGTGAATTTGCATGAGGAATTTATAACTAACCCAAGAATTGTCTCTAACATCAGAGGACAAAGGGTTAAGGGCATCTACAAACATCTGGCCATTGTTGTTGCTTGTTGTCTGCTTGTGGGCTCTGAGAATTCAACCAAGATTACTTTTACTGCAAGTTATTAGTGACTTTAAGAATTCCACTAAACCCCAAAGTGTTTTACTCTGTTCATTTCAATGAAATCCTTTAAATGTCCTAACTTTTCTGATAGAAATCATCTCATTGATTCATCAAGTGTTACCTATCCAAAGTGTTAACAACAGTTGTCAGCCAGACTAAGCCTCACTTTGCTTTGGCCTTCATTCTGTCCATAGCTTTGCAAAATGACAAAGATATTAAAGACACAAATTTCCTAGGTAGGCAGTGTGATGAGATAGAGGCTCTGACTTCTCAGCTTCACTAATATTCAAAAATCAGAACTGTAGAAACTTCCCTGTGAGGTTTCCTGGAGCATCGCCTGGCTGAGAGGAAGAACATTGGAGTATGGTTGATAAGCCTTAAACAGCTCAGCCTCATTCTGTCTGCCACACCATGGGCACATCATCATGGCAAGCTTCTTGTGAGGTATCCTGAGAGATGACTAATTATATGCACACCTAGCAAAATCTTGGCTGTCCACACAAGCACACTTACAAGCCCAGCTGGGTACCTTCTAAAGGCATAAATCCCACAAGAGATTTGGTCTGCAGACTTAATTTAACTGTTGCTTCATAGGACTACAAAACTGTTGGTCTGCAGACTTAATTTAACTGTTGCTTCATAGGACTACAAAAGCCATCCAGTTTGTTGGCTTTTATGTCAGTTGGGAAAAAACCATTTAACCTTAAACTTGAAGCTTTAAATATCCACATTCCTTCCTTAAGAGAGAAGGGAGGGCTGTCCTGCTTGGTTAATTATTGTATTGACAATTTCTGTTTTTAGAAAAGTATGAGTTACCTTTAAGTGTTTAAAAACTTGAAATCGAGCCAAGGGGAGAAGACACCTCACTATTAAGTCCTGGGTGTTTCCTGGGGGGGGGGGGATTGATAGCAGGGGGCTGAAGAGCCATAATTTTTGCAGCCAAAAGATCAATCGGCTCAGACAAAGGAGAATCCCCCCAGGGAGGAACAGGGCTTTCCTGCTGGCTGCCTGAATACGAAGCAGGGACATTGCTTGCCCTTCAGTTATCCCACTCTGATTCCATCCTAACGTCCCCTGTGAATTTTCTAACAGTTTAAATCTTTAAAAACAATTGTGTCCTTTAAAACATTTTGTCCACCAACAGGTGACTGTGATTTGTTAAACCTAAAGGAGAAGGAATGAGGGGGAGTGTTCTTTTATATCTCTATTAAAAGGAAAAAAAAACGGGCTTTCCTGAATCAAAAATAAAGTAAAAATGGAAATCTGCGGGTACCCTGGTTACCTGGCAACCCAAGCCCAAGGGCTGCCTCTGTTCGGATGCTAATTTCCCCCAGCATGAAAGATGTACTCAGAAAGGTTTTCATTATGTGGAGCTTCTTCACTCTTCTGCACTTCATTCATCCCCAGTTGTTTGTTTTCCAAGTCAGGAACCCAGATTTCTGCCTGCTCTAAGGCTTGTCTCTGCGGGAAGGAAGCCTGCACTGGGGAGTTTACTATCACACCTTTTAAAATGCATCAGTGTTTTTGCAAAACCCCTGGGAAATTCTGTGTTAAAAGGAGACAACAGAAGGGTGATGGGGGAGTATTGCTCATGGCTGCCCTGCTGTCCCTTCCCTGTGGCTGGAGGAAATCTGCACTGTCACGCCAATTTCACCATAGGCACCTTGCTGTCTGAGGCTTCACTCAGGGAATTGCCTGTCACGCTGCAGATTGGTCTATAAATAATCCACCCAAATTGGCTACCGTCTGGAATAACAGTGACAGAGAAATAATGCACTCTACACCTTTGCTACAGCTTCTTGAGATTCCAACCCCACCCAGCCCCAGACTAACCACTTATTTTTAGTTCTTTCTATTACAGGACTATAAATAATATTTTAGGGTTGTTTTTGTTATTGCTGTGTTAAATTTGTCACTTAAAGAAATAAATTGGAAAGGATACAAGAGCCATGTGCTGAACAGCAAACTAGAAAGCTTTAAAAAATTAACATTTTTCTCCTTTTGGAAGAAAAATACTGCTCTATCTTCCCAAGTTTTTAGACTAAATATCCATGGTCCTTACAGTGATTCTGTTGGTCCCCATTTAAGGGAGACAGATCTGTCTGCTCTATGTCTTAAAAATTTTAGTTCTCCCAAGGTCTTGTCCCATTACTATTTATTGATATTTCCATCAGGGATTTTAAAATTTCAGTGAAAACCAAATCTCAAAGTTTTTCCTATTTGTCAGTATCTTTATTGAAAACTTTTTATGAAGGATGAGAATTTTAACTCTAGGTATCACAATATAGAAAGATGAGTTAATTCCCTATAAACTTAAAATTCTTTCAACAAAAAAGATTGAGAAACCAATATATGTGATACTTCGCTTTTTAAAAATGAGTGTGAGGTACAGAGATGAACAACACAGTCCATGTTCTTAGAAAACTTAAATTCTGAAGAGAAAGATATCTAGGAATTGGTTTGTGGACAGTTTGGTTAATATACAGGATACATGGTTTTCAGTTTCAAATGTGGCCTATCTGTAACTGTAAGGGGATAAATAGATGAGGATGGTGGGAACACAAGGTTAAGAGAACAATTCTATAAAACGAGCCCACCTTATAAACTCCCCACAGGTTTTCTTTGCCCCAAAACATTCTGCCTGCAGCCCTGCCTAACCCAAGGGGACAGGAAATGTCACACTGCTCAACAAACCGAGGCAGGGGGTTTGAAGGTCTGGCAGTCAGTGAAGTTAAGGAATGAATGAGGAATGAGGATGGTTGTTTATCACTGGGTTACTAACAGCTAACCTCAGAGATCCCATTTCCCAGCTCAACAGGTTGCTAAGACCTCCTTTCCTAACACAATTGATTATCCACCTCCCCTTCTTACTGCCTTCAGGCACATACTAGAGAAGAAAGGGAAGGTGGGAGGTTCTGAGGTCTATAAAAGAGCAAGACACACCCACTCCTGTAGGCATCTAGCTCTGGGCCCCACTTCTCCATCTCTGTTCCTTTCTTAAATAAAACTTGCTTTCTATGCTTGTCTAGGTGTTTCTCAGGTGTTTAATCTTCAACACCCAAGACAAGGAGAGGACTCTTTCCGGATCTCCAAGATCATCACAATGATACCTTCCGCAATTCACTCACATATTCATTCAACAAATATTTACAAAGTGCCTACTCCTTGGGGTAGAAGCTTAAGAAGATATAAAAGAAAAATCATAAACAAGTAATTCTGCAACAATTTTTTTCAAGACCCTTTGCCAGAGCAAGGTGATCAGAAATCACCTTGCTTGCTTCAAGATTATAATAAGATCACTGTTAATGTTGATTTTTTAAAAAATGCTGTGCACATTTAATATGGTTTACTCATGAAGTAGTTTCTTTATCCCAAGTGGGCAACACAAAAGCTTATTGTAAGAAACTGGTTCAAAACACAAAGCATTCAAGCCAAATACATGCAATTTGAATGCAATTGGGGTAAAGAATACCCCCAAATACATGCAATGGACCTCCCAAAGTATCCCCTGAGGAACTGGGGTTTAAGAGGTGAAGCTTTGCCATTTTGTTTGGAACTAGTTACCAAACTATTTCATTTAAAAACTGGACATATAAAGCCAGGCAGGTAGTGCACGCCTGTAATCTCAGAGCTCAGGAGGCTGAGGCAGGAGGATCATGAGTTCAAAGCCAGCCTCCGCAAAAAGTAAGGTACTAAGCAACTCAGTGAGACCCTATCTCTAAATAAACTACAAAATAGGGCTGGGGATGTGGCTCAGTGGTCAAGTACCCCTGGGTTCAATCCCTGGTACCTGCACACAAACAAAACACTGGACATATACATTTCATAAGAAGGAAAATATGAAAGAGTGTAAGAACATTCTCCGACAGTATTCTTAAACTTTGGATAAAGAGGAATAAAAATACTTGCTGGATATATTTCATAGCATTGATGTACAGATGAAATTTTCAAGACAATAGATGAGAAGCAATCTGTAACTGCTAAGGACTAAGCAATATTGGCTCATTTCACCACGAAAGTCAGTCTTTGCTGAGCAGTGCCTCCCTTATTCCTCTCTGACAATGGTCCCATCATACACAATAGGATACCTAAAGGTGGTTAAGCCAAGTCAGAAGGCTATGGTGAAATATTTCTTAGGATTCAGGAGAGAGCTGGGGACTGTGTTGGGCACCAGTCAGTTCCAGTAAGCAAGTGGCAATCACAAGAGCAGCAAAATACAAAGTCCGTGTATGAAGACTTGAATTGGGTGTCAACATGCCTTATACATAAACAGAGATATGACAAATTGTGGTATATATGTGTATTAAGAATTGTAATGCAAAAAAGGTACATGTATAATGGCATAAATTGATGTAAACATAGTTTATATACAGAGATACAAAAAATTGTGCTCTATATGTGTAATAATGATTGTAATGCATTCCACTATTGTCGTGCATTTAAAAAATAATAAAATCAATTTAAAAAAAAAGAGCAGCAAAACAGCTGATGGCTCTGAGAAGCTGAACGCACTTACTGGTTCCTGGAGAGTTTCATCCAGATATATCCTAGCCACTAAAATTGGGATCATGTGGTCTATACTGTGAAAAAGTAATACAAGTTGAGGCACAGCTGCAAAGGGTCCTTTGCAGGACAGTGTGAGTCATGTGAGATATCATCTTTGAGTTGCAGCCATCTCATATTTTGGCCATCCTGAATCATCATATGAAGCAAGAACATCAGACATTGAAACTCATTAGATGGTAATAATTGCTGAAAATGGATTACCTAATTTACTAAACTATCTTTGATGGTCAAAAGCTTACTAAAGAAAGACAAACCAATAGTTATTAACTGTTCACTTCGTGCCAAGCACTCTAATTGTCATTTACGTGTTAATTATATCGTGTCACATCCAAAACACGTGTATCTGAAAGGGTATATGATAAATCCAGTGTTTTTGTTTCTGGCTAGAACTGTAGTGTCACCTTCTCCTGCACAGAAAATCTTAATTAAGCTTCTCCAGAAATCTTCACCATAATTGATCTTAGGACTATCAGCAAAAGAATCTGTACAAAAGAGTTCAGTGTAGTCAGGTGTGGTAGCACACACCTATAATCCCAGCAGCGCAGGAAGGAGAGGCAGGAGGATCACAAGTTCAAAGCCAATCTCAGCAATTTAGGGAGGCGCTAAGGAACTCAGTGAGACCCTGTCTCTAATAGTTCCTGAAGAGTTTCATCCAGATATATCCTAGCCACTAAAATTGGGATCATGTGGTCTATACTGTGAAAACAAAACAGAGCTAGGGATGTGGCTCAGTGGTCGTGGGTTCAATCCCCAGTACCTCCCCCCCCCAAACAACAACAACAACAAAAGAGTTCAATGTAATTAAGCCTCCTATTTCCTGTTACTCTATCTTACAATATTTAAATTTGGCCACAGGCCTGAAAGAGATCAGCACTCTAGGTACTAAACACTAGTTTACTAGTTTTTCACAAACATTTATGAACTATCTAGTGTGTTTGTATGTCTCTGTGTGTGTTTGTGTGTGTGTGTGTGTATCAATTTGTAAAGGTTTTCAAGGAAAGTGTGTCTGCAAATGCAGAGTGTGATAAGAAAAACAGATTAACAAATTCTTTTAAGTAGGCCTCTGGCCTTTGGCCTGAGCATCACAGAGATGTTTACATTTCAAAGAGAAGAGAAGATGTTACTTGGGCTCCAGGGTAACAGCTGGCAGGGGGAAGGAAGAAAGGGGAGAAGATGCTGTCCCCTTCTCAGGCACTGTCCTTAAAGGTTAACTTGCCCAGAACAGTGAAAGAAAAAGCTACTTTTCTAGAAACAATAAGAGAGGTAAATAGGGAGCCTACATCCTGGGAACAAATCTTTACTCCTCACACTTCAGATAGAGCCCTAATATCCAGAGTATACAAAGAACTCAAAAAATTAAACCTTATTGTTTAATTAACGAGTAACCCAATCAACAAATGGGCCAAGGACCTGAACAGACACTTCTCAGAGGAGGACATACAATCAATCAATAAGTACATGAAAAAATGCTCACCATCTCTAACAGTCAGAGAAATGCAAATCAAAACCACCCTAAGATACCTTCTCACTCCAGTGAGATTGGCAACCATTATGAAGTCAGACAACAACAAGTGCTGACGAGGATGTGGGGAAAAGGGTACACTTGTACATTGCTGGTGGGACTGCAAATTGGTGTGGCCAATTTGGAAAGCAGTATGGAGATTTCTTGGAAAGCTGGGAATGGAACCACCATTTGACCCAGCTATTCCCCTTCTCGGTCTATTCCCTAAAGACCTAAAAAGAGCATGCTACAGGGACACTGCTACATCGATGTTCATAGCAGCACAATTCACAATAGCAAGACTGTGGAACCAACCTAGATGCCTTTCAATAGACGAATGGATAAAAAAAAATGTGGCATTTATACACAATGGAGTATTACTCTGCATTAAAAAATGACAAAATCATAGAATTTGCAGGGAAATGGATGGCATTAGAACAGAGTATGCTAAGTGAAGCTAGCCAATCCCTACAACACAAATGCCAAATGTTTTCTTTGATATAAGGAGAGTAACTAAGAACAGAGTTGGGAGGAAGAGCATGAGAAGAAGATTAACATTAAACAGGGGTGAGACGTGGGAGGGAAAAGGAAAGAGAAGGGAAATTGCATGGAAATGGAAGGAGACCCTCATGGTTATACAAAATTACATACAAGAGGAAGTGAGGGGAAAAGGGGAAAAAAAACAAGGGGGAGAAATGAATTACAGTAGATGGGGTAGAGAGAGAAGATGGGAGAGGAGGGGATGGGGGATAGTAGAGGATAGGAAAGGTAGCACACTTACACACTGGGCATAAAGTTCTGAAACTGCCTGAACTCTTAGGGGGATTAATTGATTACAGCGAAAGCTTTATCCTCTGAATCTGGTTGCAGCCAAAAAAAAAAAAAAAAAAAAAAAACTATTTCTTGCTGTCTTAGGTGTCCTGCCTTGTCTGTCCCCTACAACAGAACTAGCCTAAAATTCCTTGACCTCTTGACCCCACCCCCTGCATTTTCTAGAACTTTTAGGAGTCATCTGTTTAGAGAGGGCAGAAATAAGGATAAGAAAGAGTTGCAGAGATTTGAGGCTGCTCCTCTTCGAGAATCAATAAGGAGGGTCAGCAAAATTCATTTCTGATTTTTTCAGGTCAGATAGAAGAGATTTGTAACAAATCAATCAACATAACATCATGGCTTCATTTAAGACAAGGAGAAAAAATTACTTAGTATCATGCTTCTCACCCTTTTTTCTCTGGGAGAAGATACCTTTCCTTTTATCCTACCTTTTAGAGGTAGCTAAAACAATTGCAATGAACACATTAAATAACATGCAAATCAAAAGGCCTACACTCAATAAAGTATATTTTCCAAATTCATATGGATGAACACAAAATTCAAATTTACTTTATGAGATAGGTTTCCTTCTTGGTGAATCCACATCTGTGGAATTCCACAGGCATGTGCTAGAGTATGGAGGTAGATCTCCTTGTCATAGATTCTAACAAATTGAAGGTCTAAAGATTTTTTTTCAACTGTTTTTTTCTTTTTTATTTTAGCCATTGTATTAGCTTTTCATTATTATAGTAAATATATGAGATAATCAACTCATGAATGGATAAGGTTTATTTTGCTCCCAGTTTCAAAGGTTTTAGTCCATGATCAGTTGGCACTGTGGCTTTTGGACCATGGGTAGGCAGTACATCATGGAAGGAGTATGTGGCAGAAGAAATTGGTTCACTTTGTGAGCAGGTGCAGGAGGAAAAGAAAAAAGAGCCAACTATAGTCCCAGGATCCCCTTCAAGAACTTGTCCCCAACACCTAAAAACTTATCACTAGGCTCCATCTCCTGAGGTTTCCAGCACTATCCCACAGGCTGAAAACCAAGCCTTAACACACAAACCTTTGTGGGACACTTAACATCCAAAATTACAGCACTATTATGGTTTAGATATGAGGTGACCCCCCGCCCCCGAAAGCTCATATGCATGACAATGCAAGTAAGTTTAGAGTTGAAATGATTGGGTTATGAGAGGTTATGATTGGGTTATAACCTATTCAGTGCATTAATCTTCTGATAGGGATTAATTGGATGGTAACTGTGGGGCAGGTATGGTGTGGCTGAAAGAGGTGGGTCATTGCCTTTGGGTTTATAATTTGTGATCTGAGTTTATGTCTCCCTTTGCTTCCTGAGCTGTATCCCTCCACCGTATCCTTTCTCCATGATGTCCTGCTTCACCTTGGGCCCTGAGCAATGGAGTCAGCCTCTGACTGAGACCTCCAAAACCATTAGTGACAAATAAACTTTTCCTCCTCTGAAATTATTCTTGTCAGATCATTTGGTCACAGCAGTGAAAAATTGACTGAAACAAGTACCCACAAAAGACTTTCTTCAACCCAATGTTAAAATCTCAACTCCACCATAACTTCCCCCAAAAGTCACAAAGTCCAAGAAATGAAGAATAATATGGCTGAACTACACTTTTCCCAAAATCAAAATCCTTTTCGACTCTCACTATTTCAGGCAAGCTTTCATAGGAAACCTGACATTAAATTTTTACTTGTCTTTGAGTTAGAAAAGCCATTCCATTTAAAGCGTGGATTCAAGGAGTAGTAGAAATCCTTAATCAAACCTGAAATATGATTACTGAGCTCTGTAAGGTTGGTTTGAGGTGGCTAAGGGAACAAAGCACTAGGCAACCCCGTGCATGAAAGAGCAACCAATCAGGCGCCCCACAACCACCTGTCAATCAGCAGGGTCTCCTGACCAATTCTGGAAGGATATGGATCTCAGCGAGATTCCCCCAACCAACCCCAGGAGGATAAGGGACTCTAAAAACCTCCCTTTCCTGTCCCAAGCCCTCCCTTCCTGCCCTCAGCCCAATAAAATTCCAATTTGGCTGAGGCTGGGCACGATTTCCCCAGATCTGTTCTGTTGGACTGGAGGGTCTTGCCTGGGAGTGAATCTCAATAAAGCCTTGTTCAGCTGCTTTTAATCTGCTTCCTTTTGGTCACCAGTGCCTGACCTTACAAGCTCATTTAATGCAGCTATAATAGCAAGTAGTAGTCTAATAATGGTAACATAGCAATGCTACAATTTCATTATTTGAACATTTTTAAAAATATTTTTTTAGTTGTAGTGGACACAATGCCTTTATTTGTATGTGGTGCTAAGAATTGAACCCAGTGCCTCACCCATACATGGTAACCGTCTACCACTGCACCACAACCCCAGCCCCTATTTGAACATTTTTAAGCCTAGAGAATAAATTTGAAGAACTATCATATTAGCAAAATGGCTTTTCTTAAAACTGAAGATCCCATTAAGAGCTTAGATGTTTATATGTTGAAAACCTTGTCCATTTATCATTGTGTCCCCACCAAAAAACAAATACATTTCTATGAAATGGGTTTTAAGGTAGCCTGAAGAGCAAATAGGATCATGTCTGTGAACTGTTCTGTAAAGGACAGAACAAAATGCAAACCCAACTCCCTTCCCATGCCCCGTGTTATTCAGATTAGACTGACTCACAGTGAACAGAGATAAAATTTGAGTCTATTTATCATAAATAATATAATGTTTCAAGTACTGTCACATTCACTAATATTGCTTTATACTAAAGATTTATGCCTGCATTTGAAAAGCCAGCCTCTATCTCAGAGCAAAGCCTGTCCAAAGAAGGGGGCGCGACCTTTGTCCTTGGAAAGACACACAGAGCACTCCTAGGCCCAAACCACCCTGCTGAGTTGTTTAGCTACAAATAACAGGAGAGATCTGCTGTGCCAGGTGTTTCTGACTCAGTCAGTCTAGGTGGGGACTCATAGCAATTCCCTAGCAGCCACCAATCAGCATGAGACAGGGAAATACCTGGGATGCCAAATGACTCTCCCAGTAGTTTATGGTGGTTGATAATATGTTGGGAAACCATGTAGTTCAGCATGTACTCCCCTCATGGCCTAAACCAATCAGTTCAAACGAATCCCCCTCTTGTACTAACCAATCACCCCTACCCAACTCATTCCCGCCAGTGAATGTGCTAATCATGTTTTAGAGTTGTTTTATGATTTTCCATGGGTGTGTGATGATTTGTTAAGAGATGCTATGATGTATGTGAAGTCCCTGCCTTCCCCAAAGAGTGTATAAAACTGCTGCAAACCCTGGGCTGGGGCCTCTCAACGTCACCAGTTGCTGTGTGTGTGCAGAGGACCGAGCTAGCTCGCAATAAACACCTCTTTGCTGCTTACATTGATCTTGGTCTCTAGTGGTCTTTTGGGGGTCCTGAATTCGAGCATAACACATTTAAGTTAGGCATGAAGTCCACTGACATAGATTGGATTATACAAAGTTGCCAAGATTCAACTATTTTTTTTCCTTAGAGATTTCTTTTTTAGTTGTAGATGAACACAATACCTTTATTTTGTTTATTTATTTTTTTATGTGGTGCTGAGGATTGAACCCAGCACTTGCTCTACCATTGAGCCACAACCCCAGCCCTATGAGATTCAACTATTTTAACTTGTAGAGATATTTAGTTGATGGTTCAACCCAAAATAAAGCATTATGTTTGCTTTTATGATTCTGCAAATTTATGAACATAAAAATTAGCTGTTATGATTCTGATAATATTTGCACTAAATAAGGAAGAGCTATGCTGCCCACAGAATGGGGACCCTCCATAAGAACATGGAAGGAGGTAGCAAAAGGGTAGGTTTTCTGACTGAGGGTGACAGAACCTACTCACTCCAAGGGGACTAGCTGAGTAAAAGAATCCTTGGCCAGCTGGGTGGTGGTGCACTCTTGTAATCCCAGAGGCTCAGGAGGCTGAGACAGAAGAATTGTGATTTCAAAGCCAGCCTCAGCACCAGCAAGGTGCTAATCAACTCAGTGAGACCCAATTTCTAAATAAAATACAAAATAGGGTTGGGGATGTGGCTCAGTGGTCCAGTAGCCCCTGAATTCAATCTCTGATACTAATAAAAAAAAAAAAAAGAATCTTACCCTGTGATTTGGAGACATGTTGCTTCCAGCCCATAATAGGATATTGAAAGATTATTTTTCTCTTATCTCAGAATTTCAACTACAGCCCAAAGCTGAGGATAATAGGTGCTAAGAACCCCCACATTCTGAAGAGAACTGCCAGACATATCTCTGCAGAACTTATCAGTTATGCAGCTATCACCCACTACTCCCACCAGCCTGTATAAGTAACAGATTAGAAGTTCTAGAATTCCTATGTGTTACCAAGTTGTTGGTTCAAAAACTGAGTGGAAGTTGGAAATGTGAGGAGGTGTTTTCTGGGGGTGCTATTGGCATTTAATGGGCAGGATCAGGGATGCTAAATATACTGCAATGTAAGGAAGAGCCCTGTGCAGGAAAGCATTGTCTGATCCAAGTTGTCAGTAGTGCTCCCACTGGGAAACAATGGCATACAGTGAAAGTCCTATGGTTTTTCTTCTCCCCTCCAGGTATAACCGAAAGTTTGGTCCCTGTCCCCAATGCCAATCAATGCCAATTTGATAATAAGGACACAGTTGTGAGAAACAGGAAAAAGGAGGTTTTTTGCTTTGCTAGAAAAGGGGAAACACAGGAGAACGCCTATCCCAAAGGCTATGACTCTCTCCATCAGGAGGGACAGGGGGTTTTAAAGGAACTTCAAGGGTTACATTCCAGTTTGCTCTTGTAGGGGGTCCCAGGGGGCCCCAGAGTGTATTAGGATTCACTTGTTAATTTGGGAGTTATTCACTTCCCAGATCCTCAACAGACATCTCCTTCTTGTAGTGGGTGTGTTCAAGGGCAATTAACTGGGGGAAGAAAAAATAGCACTACCTCCCTAATCTTGTTAGGGAGGAGGAAAGGGGAGAAGAGAGAAATAAACATTTTAAAAAAATAATAAATCTCACAGCAATGAGGGCTATATTCAGAAGTTTAAGGGACCACTGTTACACAGGGACAAGGTTATTCCTAAGCCAAAGCCAAGTCATATATTCTGGAAGAAATTGGTAGAGGTTGCAAGAAGACTGGCACCAGTTTTCTAATTGGGCTCTCCATGAATCTGCCACTCTGTCCCTTTGGGCAGAGAATAAGAGAATACATTGAGGGGAGGAGGCTGGCTGAAAAATGGGGCAGCAATGCAGCCATCTACCTCCCACCTTGCAAAGAATTCCTCCAGATCAAGTGGACTGCCTGGAAATTACCCTGGCTGAAGCTGTGTGGCCAGAGGATTGCCCACCAGGTGGTGAGAGAATTGTTGTTACCTGCCTGCCACACAGAGGGTGTGGCCAGCCAAGGAAGAAAACACACTCTTCTTCCATAGGAGACATGTCCCCCAGTGCAGGTCCTGTGGGTCTCAGGCCAAGCCTGGTGAGAAGATCTCTTTCTTATTGGATATGAGACTGATATCTTAAACTATTAAATTAAGCTAGACTGGAATTTTACATCCAGAAGTGTCCACAAAACAGGGATCTGTCCAAGATATTACTAAGATACAAAATATTTGACAGCACATGATTGATGGCCAAAAAGAGGGAGAAAAGACATAGCACTGTTTTATATTTGCATGTCACCCAATCTTGACTAACAAATATCCTTAGATGATAATTTTTCAACATCAAATTACAAAAATAATTCTACTGTGTGGATGGAAACACTTCAAAAGTAACTAAAACTGCTCAAAGAGATCCATGGCTCTCTCCAGGGTCAATAATTGTAAGCGCAAATAGATTTTAGCTCTTGTAGGCAAATAGTGAATTTACTGGAGACTATAACAGGCTCACAATGCTCGTTCATTCAATAAACACTTGTCAAGTGCTATTATGTGTCAGGTATTGTTCTGGGCATTGGAATACAACAGTGAACAACAGCCAAACTCTTTTCCTTCATGAGGCTCAGCATCTAATGAAAGAGTAGGCCAAAATCAAATAATCATATCTACTGTAGTAGACGTAGTAAATATGCTTAAAGAGAACCTAAAGTAGGGATGGGGAGAGGGAATTCTTATCTATATAAGAACTTGCTCTGTGGCTGCTGCAACCCGGCTGGGCACAGAATCACAAGCCACTCAAGCAGGAACAAAACTTTATTTTTAAAAAGGCCACCAATACCCCGTGCGCGCCTGGCTAGCAAGCTGGTCCACACACGTGTGTGCGTCTACTGGAACCGGGGGGCCCGGACCTCCCCCGGAATTCCCGCCTACTATCCTTCCCCAACCAATGGGAACTCTCCGGGAGTCCCGTAACATGAGTCCCATAGCATGAGTCCCATAGGAGGCCGAGGTGAACAGCAGGAGTCCAATTTCCATATGAATGTAAATCTTAACATAATCATATCATCTCAATGGCTAGCTGGCAGTCACCTTAACCAAAGGTGCCATGCATCATAATACTTTGCTGTGGCTCCTAGCAGTGGCATTCAGCCAAATAACTATTACTTTTAAGAGGCTAAATGGCTTAATAGGGCAATACAAAGTGAAACAGGAACAAACTTGGATATGAGCCTCAGTTGACTCCAAAGTCACAAGAAAGCTGTTTCCCCTAATGAACAATTACTTATTTTCTTGCTGGCCTGTATGGGGTGGGTAGTTATGATTGTCCCCAAGGTCAGTGTCAACCATAGGCTCCCTTAAAAGCGTTTCACAAGTCTCATGATCTTCACTCTCATTTTAGGTGTTCCTTCCAGTTTCCCCCATTTCAGGTTCTCACTGGCAAGCAGCCAATTCCTAATCAAGTCAGGTGGGTGGTTTTGCCCTATAGGTAAGTGTTTCTCAAAATGTGGTCTATGAATAGCTGTCAGCATCACTCAGTAGCACGTTAGAAATGCAAAACCTCAGAGAGAGAGAGAGAGAGAGAGAAAAGAAAAGAAATGCAAAACCTCAAACCCCACATCATGATCCACCAAATCAAAAATTGGGGGTTGGGCAGTGCTGCAGTCTGGCTAGGCACAAAATCACAAGCCACTCAAGCAGGAACAAACTTTATTTTTTTGAAACTGCCGCCAATGCCCCGTACGCCCCCGGGAACAATCCTGATCAACCCAGGCAGCATTACCCCGCCCCCCGCAACCCCAGAGGAAGTTCCTCCCCCAGAATTCCCTTCTACTGTACTTCCTCAACCAATGGGAACTCTCCAGGAGTCCCATAGCAGGCCAAGGTGAATAGCAGGAGTCCAATATCCATATGAATGCAAATCTTAACATAATCATATCATCTCAATGGTTAGCTGGCATCACCTTTCAACCAAAAATGCCATGCATCATATTACTTGGCTGTGGCTCTTAGCATCTCCCCCCTTCTGTTTAATTAAGCAACTAGCAATGTGGCTAGGGACCCTGCCTGTTAGGTTTGTCCAATTCAACATATGTTTCTTACCCGTCATCAGAAAACTGACCTCTAGGCGTCAGCCTCCTGTCTTAGGTTGATACCACTGCAATTGGATCATACCCGTCACTGACTACTGGTCCAGCATATAGCCATACCTGTGGATAGGCCTATGCACCAGTGGGGGGGGAGGTTCTTTGCCTCACCTCTGTTGGCCCCCAAAATTAGACCATCACTAGTAGAAGGAAGGAGGATACAGAAATGCCACAACATCAAGTCAATTGACGGCTCTTTAGGAAAAATTGCAACACTGGTGACACATCAGCAAAGATACACCAGCACTACCATAATTCGCTACATCAACATATAGAACACAATGCATACAAGTGATACATAGTCCAGGCAAGTTTTGTAAGCAGTTCAAAGCAGAGGAATCTATCAATATGTCCATTTCTTCCCAAAATAAATCTACTCAGTGATTGAGCATTACTTGTTGAGTTATTATTCATTGATGCATCAGTTTATACAGTTTGTTGTGACAACTATCGAAGAAACTGTAGTTTGGTTTCATCTTGTCTTCACCGGCACTGGGATGAAGATAGGAATTCTGACAATGATGCTAAAAAAAATTATGTAACATTCCAACAGGTACTAAGAAAACAATTTTTTGAATGATTTACATTATCCTGAACAGAATTACTAAATATAATGAAAAGGAAAGGAGAAAGTAAACAAACAGATCTGTTAACCTGCATGTTTGTACACATATAAAAACAATCCTCAACAGCTGTTTACCCAATTTAAATTAAACCATTAAAATCATGTGAATAATAAAAAAAATTCGGATCCATTTATTCATGAGTGCTCCTCATATATGATATATGAACATACGCACAGACATACAACACAAAAAAGAAGTGTGCACACGTAACATACAACACATAAGACAATAGTAAAGGCCTGGTAGCTTTACCTAGGTGAAATATCCATGGCAATGTTTAAAATCTCCATAGTCAAAAATAAAACTAATCAGAAAAACATTAACCTAGGTCTGTATGAGCTCAAAAATAAAATAGAAATTTATGATGTGGGAAAAAGCAATAATAAAATAGATATTGAAAAAAGCATCCTGGTTAATCACTGTCGCACATGTAAGAATAGCCAAGCTGGAGCTCTGGATATCAGCTGTTATGGATTTGAGTCAAATCATCTTCTTTTTGGTCTGTAGAAATTGTTTTGGTTAACCTCTCTGGAATCCAAATCGGCTGCTGTTCTCCCTGTGGAAAAACACAAACAGAGCCCCGAGTCCAGACAATCACTGGGTCAGGATCTTTACATTGTCCTGTTAGAATATCCTTCCAAAGTACCTTAGGCTTATGTACATTTTTTGGATACAAATGTCTTTCCGCAGCACTAAGCCCTGATGAACCCAAATTTTAAAAGTTTAGAGTAAAAAGTGTTATTTTAAGTTTGTATTTGGGGGATATATACCCCTTTCCAATTCCCCCCTTTTGTTTTAATAAGTACATTTTAATAGTTTGATGAGCTCTTTCAACTATGCCTTGTCCTTGTGGATTGTATGGAATTCCTGTTATGTGAGTAATGCCAAATGATGAGCAAAATTGTTTAAAAGAGGTAGAAGCATAACCAGGACCATTATCTGTTTTTAACTGTTTTGGAACACCCACAGTGGCAAAATTTTGTAAGCAATGAGCTATAACATCTTTAGTTTTTTCTCCGGCATGAAGGGAGCCCATCAAAAATCCGGAAGAAGTATCAACTGTAACATCCAAATATTTTAATTTTCCAAATTCTGGCAAGTGTGTGACGTCCATCTGCCAAATATGGTTAGGTATCAGTCCTCTAGGATTGAATCCAAGATTAACTTGTGGTAAAAATGTCACACAATTTTGACATTGTTTTATTATATGTCGGGCTTGTTCTTTAGTTATTTTAAAACGTTTTTGTAAAGTATTAGCATTGACATGGAAACTTTTATGAAAATTTATAGCTTTTTCTATTGTGGAGAAAATATGTATGTCATGTGTAGATTTATCTGCTAATTCATTGCCCAAACTAAGGGCTCCAGGCAATCCTGTATATGCCCTGATATGTCCTATAAAGAATGGACCTTTTCTGTCCCAGATTAGACTTTGTATAGTGGAAAACAAAGAGAAAACAGTAGAAGAAGGGGAAATCCCACCAGCATCTTCAAGGGATACTATAGCATTAACTACATACTGACTATCAGAAAATAAATTAAATATAGAATCTTTAAACATCATAAAAGCTTGTAATACTGCATTAAGCTCTACCTTTTGAGCTGATTGTTTGGGTACTAAAAATGTAAAAGTTTGATCAGGGGTAACTACTGCTGCTGTACCATTATTTGACCCATCAGTGAATATATTTGGAGCATTCATGATAGGGGTTTTTCTTGTCATTTTTGGAAAAACTACAGGATACTTAGACCAAAAAGACAACAAAGGATTAGATGGTAAGTGATTATCAAATGAAACATTAGATTTACACACAATTATTGCCCAAGTATTTAACTCATTAGCCAACTCATCAATTTGATCCATAGTATATGGAGTAATAATTTTATTGGGAGAAATCCCAAACACTCCCTTTGCTGCTTTTATTCCTTTGAGTATTAATTGTCCTACAGCCTCAGGATATATAGTAAGAATAGTGTTAGGAGAATAAGATAAATATATCCACAATAATGGATCTTCTTGCCAAAATACTCCTGTAGGAATATTTTTTGTTGGTAGTACAATAAATAATAAGGGCAAACTTATATCAATTCTATCCAAATACATATTTTCCATATATGTTTCAATGATTTTTAATGCCTTCCTTGCTTCAGGCGTCAACATGCGGGGTGAATTTGGATCTGATGGACCTTTTAGAATATCAAATAAAGGTCCCAACTCTCCTGTTGGTATGCCTAGATAAGGCCATATCTAATTTATGTCTCCCAATAACTTTTGAAAGTCATTAAGTGATTTGAGTTGATCTACTTGTATTTGAATTTTTGGTGGATGGACCATGGTTGAGGATAATAAAACTCCTAAATAATTAATTGGAAGATTTAATTGTACTTTATCTATTGCTATCTCTAGATTATAATTTTTTAATAAATTTGTAAGTGTGGCATAACATTCTAGCAATGTGTTTTTATCTTTATGTGCCAATAACACATCATTCATATAGTGAAATATTTGTAGTTCAGGATTTTGATTTCTAAGTGGCTGGATTGCTTTGTTAACATAAATTTGACACATAGTTGGGCTGTTAACCATCCCTTGAGGGAGTACTTTCCATTCATATCTCTGATCAGGACCTTCATGATTCAGTGCAGGGATAGTAAATGCAAAATGTGGACTATCCTCGGGATGAATTGGAATTGAAAAAAAACAATCTTTAATATCTATAGCTAAAACATACCAGGTTTTTGCTAAAGCAGATAATTTGGGAATCCCTGATTGAGCAGGTCCCATAATAACCATCTCATTATTAATGGCTCTTAAATCTTGTAATAATCTCCATTTACCAGATTTCTTTTTAATGACAAAAATGGGAATATTATGGGGAGATATGGAAGGTTGTATATGTCCCTCCGCCTATTGTTGTTTGACCAGGTCATGGGCTACTTGTATCTTTTCTTTAGTCAGGGGCCACTAAGGAACCCACACTGGTCTTTCTGACTTCCAAGTAATTTTGATTGTTTCAGTGGCCCTTTCTGAAAACCCAATCCATGTCTATTTATTTCTTGATCTATTTGAATTGGTGTTGTCATACCTTGTTCTTGTTCTCTTAATCTTTTTTCTTTCCTAAAGCCTTGTCTAGCTCTAGTAGTGGGCACGTTAGGATTCATGTTATTTGTTAATGTAGACCTAATTGATCTAGGACATCTCGTCCCCATAAATTTATAGGAAGATGATCCAATACATAGGGCTGTATAGTTCCTTCACATCCTTCAGGATCCTTCCAATCTAATACCATTGCACTTCTATGGGGATTTGTTGCCACTCCTAGGCCTCGAAGCATTTGAGTGGCTTGTTGCAATGGCCAATGTTTTGGCCATTATTGACGAGATATGATGCTAAGGTCAGCACCTGTGTCCAGTAGCCCATTAAAGTCATGTCCTTGAATATTTAGTTTTAGCATGGGGCGAGAATCTAAATTTAAAGACAGCATAGCCCAATCTACACCTGTGGAGCCTAATCCCCTGGAACCTCTTTCTACAGTACGACTGGAAAATTTATCATGCAGGCTGGGTATTATTAATAACTGTGCTATTCTATCTCCTGGTGAAATTACTGATATACCTCTTGGAGAACTAGCTATAATTTTTATTTCACCCTCATAATCGGGATCAATTACCCCAGGATTTATCATAAGTCCTTTTAGTGTAGAAGAACTGTGTCCCAATAATAAGCCTACTGTTCCTTGGGGAAGAGATCCTTTTACTCCTGTGGGAATGATTTGAACTCCCATCTCTGGAGTTAGTACTGCTCTGGCAGAGGCACAGATGTCCAACCCTGCGCTCCCTCTGGTTTGTCTGATGAGGGATTTAATGGATAATGCGTCCTGGGCACTACCTTGATGGTGCTGCTGGGTTCCTCCATTGCCCCGTATATTTGTGGTTTTGGGCCCCGGAGCATTGGGCCCTCCAGTCCGGTTTTTGGCAATGGAGCCTGATGCCTTTCTCCACGATATCGTGGATAAACACCTGGTCCTTGTCCATTTTTTGATAACGGAATACCCTCTATGGTAGTTTGCGAACGGCATTCATTAGCCCAATGTCTCCCTCTATGGCATTGTGGGCAAATACCCGGTATTCTATTCCTTTGATACATAGCTTTGTTAAACCCTCCTCCTATGGGGCAACTCCTTTTAAAATGTCCTGTTTGATCACAATTATAGCATGTTTTTGGCCTGGCATCTAAAGCCTGTTGTACTGCTGCTAAGACTTGCCCTTGTTCATTAATGTCTCTACATAATTTAATATATGTTTTTAAATATTCGTATCTCCATGGTCTAATGACCTCTCTGCAGCAATGATTTCCTTGTTCATAAGCCAGTTGTTTTATAAATGGCATTGCCTGTTCTGTATCTCCAAATATTCTAGAAGCTATTTGAATAAGCCTATCTACAAATTCAGCATAAGGTTCATTAGTTCCTTGTATTACCTTAGATAATTGTACTTGTAAATCTCCATGCCCCTGTAAAGTTTCCTATGCCCTAACCGCGTCTACAGCAATTTGTGCGTATACGCCAGGATCATATTCAATTTGTTGCCTTTGACCCTCATAAGGTCCTTTTCCTAATAACATATCTAGATTTCTTTGAGGGTAACCAGCTGCTGCATTTTGCCTAGCTGTCTCCATGCAAAATTCCTCATTTTCAACCTTCCATAACAAATATTGTCCTCCATTTAGCACAGATCGATACATGTTATCCCAATCTGCTGGCTTCATGTCTAAGTTGGTAATGGATTCGACCATGCTCACAGTGAAGGGTGCTTGGGGACCATAGGTTGTTACAGCCTCCTTTAATTGCTTCACTGTATTGAAATCGAAAGCACGGTGAATTCATTGCCCT
The DNA here is from genome assembly GCF_045843805.1 of Urocitellus parryii. NCBI lineage: Eukaryota > Metazoa > Chordata > Mammalia > Rodentia > Sciuridae > Urocitellus > Urocitellus parryii. Next base: position 123,483,881 of record NC_135531.1, read on the forward strand.
CCTGCCTGTTCAAGTACAGGGCATGCTAATCTTTGGGGTCCTGCCTCAGGATTCCGTCCATCAACTATGGGAGTTGAGGGCCGCTCAGCTGTAGATGGAGCTGTTGGTTGAATTACGCCCTCTGGTGAAAGAATGGAGTTAGTAGCAGCCTCCTGTTATAATTCCCCGCCTGATGGTTGTTTTTCCTCTAAGCTTTCTTTCTTCAAATTTTCCTCTGTCTGACTAGCTCAAGAGACCTTCTCTTTTGCTTGACCTAACATGTTTTCTACCATAGTCTGGACCTCTAATAATTTACTTAACAGTCTTTCGGTTTGTTTTTTACTAGTTTCTAATCTACTATAAAGGTAAACGCAAGCCAATAAGATAGCATAAAATAAAACCGAAACAGAATGAAACAAAAACGGAACAAAGAATCGTTGTATCAATTTTCTCTTTCTCAGGGCCGAACAACTTCAAACCTTGAGCCAACCATTTTTCCCAGTTCGCCTGAGAAAATTCTAGGGATAGGCAGCTTGAAACAAAAACAAAATAAATCAAAACAAGAACACATTGTTTTTGGAAATGGTCACCCATTCTCTCGCCTTCCCTCAGGGGTGAGCAATTTTACTCGCCTCCAAGCTTCAGGCGTCCCCCGCACGGGCCACCAATTGCCGCAGTCTGGCTAGGCACAAAATCACAAGCCACTCAAGCAGGAACAAACTTTATTTTTTTGAAACTGCCACCAATGCCCCGTATGCCCCCGGGAAGAATCCTGATCGACCCACACGGTGTTCTCCTGGCACCCCAGAGGAAGTTCCTCCCCCGGAATTCCCTCCTACTGTACTTCCCCAACCAATGGGAACTCTCCAGGAGTCCCGTAGCAGGCCAAGGTGAATAGCAGGAGTCCAATATCCATATAAATGAAAATCTTAACATAATCATATCATCTCAATGGCTAGCTGGCATCACCTTTCAACCAAAAATGCCATGCATCATATTACTTGGCTGTGGCTCTTAGCAGGGCAGTGATGTTTGTCTTAAGAACCCTTCCAGGTGGTTTGGATGGAGGCTTAAGTTTGAGAAACACTGCCATGGCCATGCAGCTGTTCTGGATGCTGTGTCTTGTCCATGTATTTCCAGACACCTGGAATAGCCATGCTCTTGCCTCTCCACAAACCCCACTCAACTCCCACGAACAGCCTGTTGACCTCCTTCATGAAGCTGTTCCAGGCTGGGCACAGGAAATCTCTGCCTCAAAAGTTTTTTAAGAATCTGTCCTTACCTATGATACAAAACCTTAAGAGATTAAAACAAGTATTCCTATAAGAGCAGTGTACATATGTACAGTGCTGTATTTTGACAACTGAAGGAAGGATAGACACCTCTGGTTGGCATTTATCCCTTGAATTACAAGGCCACAGGAAAAGGGGAAAAATGTATTTTCCATATGATACACACAACATGGGCCATGCTTAACAAATTTTTTTTTTTAAATTCTTACCCACTTATTAGAAGTCAAATCCTGAGTTCCATGTGTGACTGGGTGGCTACTTATCACAGGTTCTCCATGGGTACAGAATTGACCCACAATACAATTAAAGCCGTGGAATGGTAAGATAACTAAAACCAAAGCTTCACTGAAATCTTTATAGCTTTTTATAAATGCAAATTCATACCCCTGGGTAAAGCTTCACACAGTTCTTTTATACCAAAGCAAAATGAGACTCCTCAGTTTCCATGGATCTATGATTCTCTAGGGTCTTGAGAAAAACAGTCTAGTCTTCTTCAGCAATGAAATTTTACTTCATGATACTTGATAATCTCACTCCCCCTCCCCATTTCTTCACTCTAAATAGCTCCCACATGTTTTTGTGAGGTTAATTTCTTTTTATCAATAACATTCCATTTTTCTTCTTATAGAAACTATATATTTGTTGCAAAATGATAAATTAATCTCCTTAAATTAGTATGTGGCATTTTTCTTCAATGTTTGCAATTCAACTTTATAATTAGTAGTATTTGTCAAGAGAATGAAACTGTTTTGTAGAAATAGATGCAGGAATGCAATTTCAGAATCCTTCTCTAATGCCAAATTGCTGGTATTTATTCTTGTTTTTAAAAGATATTGGTCACCAATATTTAATACCATGCTTTGTGGTACTGAGGCTTTATGGTGCCAGGCAGTCTCAGCAAGATGCAGAGATCAGCTCAATAGGATTTTGTCACTCTGAAGTTTTCCCAGGAGCAAGTGATTGGCTTTTCAGTAAATATGTACCTGTTTACTGAAATATAATACAGTGAAAGTTTATGATCAAATTAAATAAAATATAGTTATTTAATATGTGTTTGATTTCTCCCTACATAATAAATAGAGTCACATTTTGCCCAGATTTTTAAATCAGTGAGTGCAAAACTTCCTCCCACTTTTCCAGGGACTCAATATAACTAACCATGTGTTTCACAGTTGTTACCCATGAGGAAAATCTAAAGAGTGAGAAGAAAGGGTGGAACATTTAGTGTTTATTTATTAGTGATCCTAGGTCACTACATGACAGCCCACCTTGCTCTTCACCAACGTCCTCTACTGCTGTAATTTGTCTTTCAGACTAAGATAGCATCAGCCCACTCCTTAGGGGAACAATAAGTAGACTAGCAAGTCTAATCAAATATGAACAGAGTAAGGTATGGAGTTCCTGAGAGGTATTTTTATATATTTGTGATAAGAAAATGCAATTATGTCAAGTTCCATAATCTAGATATATCTAAACATGCTTTGCTAGACATAGTATGCTATTATTGATTCAAAGATAATAATTCATTATATAACAAACATAACAACTAAACTTCAAAAAAAAGTAAAGAATTTAGACTTATTCTCACTAGAAGAACCAACAGATAATGTACTCTCAAACTTATATTTAACAAACATAGTTTCAACAGCAAAGAACCAAAGCAGAGCAACTTCTGTCATACTAGGAGGCCGGTGGCTGAAGCAGAGTGCCCCATGGTACTGAGGTTTCATGGTGTCAGGAAGCCTCAGCAAGCTGCAGAGATCAGCTCTGCAGGACTTTGTCACTTTGAAGTTGTCCCGGGAGCATGTGATGGGTTTTCAATAAACAGTGTAGCTCTTGGTAGAGAAGAAAGGCTGGAAAAGAGATACAGGCTCTCTAAACTAGAGCATGGATGCAGGGTTCTAGGATTCTGATAGAAAATAAAGGTCTCTGGGTATAGCAGATGGGCTATAGGGTGATCCCAGTAACTCCAGCTGGTTTTGTGAAATCTCTTCCTTTTACAATGGAACATGACTCCCATGATTATGCTACACAAGACTCTGTCCCAGCATACGGAGGAGGGGTTCTCGGGAAGCAGTCATGCTGGGAACTGGTTATGGCAGGGGCAACATGGCAGTAACATGTAGGTGGTCTCCAGTAGGGCAGGGGTCATCAGTCATTCAGCCACAAGGAAATGAATTCTGCCAACAACTTGAAATGGCTTGGGCACAGATTCTCCAGTTGAGATGCAACCTGCCTGGCGCTTCAATGGCAGCCTTGTGAGGGCCTAATCAGCTAACTTGTGCCCACTCTTCTCACCCACCATAATACGAGGTAATTAGTGAGTGTTGTCTTAAACCACTAAATTGTGGTTATTTCTTGCAGCATAGAAAACCAATTCACTGAGTTGACATGGAATCCTTTTTACTTTGAATCAATCATGTTTTAGTAACCTCCCTCCCTCATTTATTCATAATGGTTGCAACTCTATCAGATGCATGTATCTTATTTGTGTGGGATTTTCATCACCTCAGAGAAAACTAGTTAAAAGTTAATGCCTACTGCTGTCTTTTAATTCTTTCTCAGAACTAAAGCTGGCCTCTGATGGAAAATAATTGTTAAAATTTAGTAAGTTCATCTCTAGGTACATGTGAGGCTTCCCTTACAGAATGGGGAACTAGAAAAGGCAAGAATACAATCTTTGATGCATTTACTTAAGCAAAAACATAAGAACTTATTTAAGTAACAATAGCAACCACAAAAAGGCTCAGTTAACTATTTTTAGAATAGATGATATATTTCTTGCACTTCAAAGCAAAAAAGAATTCATGAGGTGTTTCTATATAATTTTTCTATTTTTTTTGTAACAAAACATAGATTTACCAGGCTTGAGATGCCATGCAACTTTTCACTCATTTAATATATATTTACTAAGAAATGGATATGTCAGGCACTGTTCTAAGCTTATTTATATTAACTAGTTAAAGAAAAAAACTAAAACAACCTTGCCCATGTGACACTTAATAGTTTAACAAGAGGAACAAAAAAATAAATGACCAAAATTAAAAAAAAACTAAATTATATGGTGCATTAAGTAGTGGTATACATGATAGGCAAGAGGAAAAATGGAGTAAGGGGTGGCCAAGTGGTGGGGAGGGAGGTCAGGGTGCAGGATGAAAGAGGTCGAGGAGGCAGGATTGGAGCAAAGACTCACTGTAAGTGATAAAGTCAGCCACTCACTTCTATGAGACATGTGACATCCACACGGAGGAACACTGAGGTCAGAACATTTCTGCCACTTCCCAGGAACATCAAGGAACCATTTAGAGTATCAGCTCAGAAGTCCCCAAACCTTATAAGATCATGGCACCCTTACTGTCTCTGTGATTTTTTACCTGGCACTCCTAGGCCAAATAAATACCTAACCATTCATTTTATTTAGTAATTAGGTCTAAAAAAATCTAAGAAGTATTTATGTCAAGCCTTCTAGTAACCATTTGAAACTGAAACAAGTCTATGGAAGGATGAAAATTTTAATTTAGTTCTTAAATAACCACAATTACTTACAAATGGGGAGAAATGGCTCTTGGGCATTGCACAATTCCTCAGACACTGGAATCAGATGGGACAACGGCCATCCTTACTATTCCAAATTGATTTTTACACAGAACTTGCCTCTTATTCCAGCAACCTCCACCCCCCACCCCTTGCAAATATGTAATGTTATCCAAAAGAAGGTAGTGCAATGTAACATTGAAACTCAAGTTATTTGCTTCATCTCTGACAGATGTTGCCTTGTTTTCCACAGAAACAAAATATCCCAGGATATTCCTTTGAGTTTCCTGCAGCACCCTTGGCTGTCCCAGCACAAAGTTTAAAAACTGCAGAGTTGACATCTACTATAGACTTGGTCCTTCTCCCAGATCAAGTTTCTTCTACTCTCTTGAGCAGCTTCTCCGGCATCCTTTCTGAAATTTCTTCTCCCAAAATTTGTCTTGAGTAGTCACAGAGTGTCTTAATAAAGCACAAGTATATAGAGATAAAGACAGAGAAATATATAACTATGCATCTCATTATAGTAATGCAATCATTCTGAAATATCTATCTTGGTGAAGGACTCATTTCCTTCCCTCTGGGTTCTTGTTAACCCATTCTGAATGTTTTAAACACCAAATGGATTGAAACATAGATTAACAAATTAGGACACCATATTACCTCACACCATTAACTAAGGGAGGCTTGCAGGGAATATTCCCTGTCCCCACAAGTATAATTTGATTTATAGTGGAAGCCAGGGCTATCTTCTGCCACAATTTGCTCTTCCACATTATTATCAGCCTTCAGTATTCAATTATTTTCAAAATTATTAACAGTTTGAATCATTACAAATTGTTTTTTAAAGGGCAAAGGAACATTTTAGCCCATTATGGGAATTTCAAAGGACTGTGAGTAAAGCAATACTTGTATTCTAATGAAAGCTAAATAGTCATTAGCTTTCAGAGAAGGAAAGACTAGAAAGCATGTTCTCATTGTGACAATCAATCATGCTCCTCCATTTCTCCAAATCTCAAGTCACCTTCCGACTGCTCATGTGACACTGAGTTAGCAGTGGGAGAAAGATATCAGAGCCCATTACTAACCCACACACTGTGAAACAGAGCTGGCAGCAGCCTGGTACTCTGTCCCTCCAGGTGAGAATTAAATCAAATTGAACTTGCTTTATGCAAGGATAAAATAATACAGTAGGTCCCTGATCCTCCTCCATTATTTTAAAAGGTCATGATTTCTTGTAGAGTATAATGAGAAGGAAATTACTTGAATTAAACCTCTGCTTATCTACATTGTCGGCTAATTACAAAAATTAGAGATTCTCACTCTGGCCTCCAACATCCTGCTGTCGTCACGGTGACAGAGCACCATCTAGTGCTGACATCGTCTGAGAAGAATTCAAAAGCTATTGAGTAAAGGGTGTCCCCAAAAAGGAATGGAAAAATAAAGTCAACAAATATTTATTGAGTACCTACTGTCTGAATACCATTTGTCTAGCTTTTCTCTTCTCAGTCCTAAGAATTTCAAAAAGCTTTTGCAAGCACGAATTGCTCTGACTTTTGTGGAAATTATCTTCATTGTCATAGGAGGGAAGAAAGAGGAGCTTGGTTGGAAGTTTTGCCAGTGATTCCATCAACATTAAATATGAGTGTGGAGGTAGCCATCAGGCCGCTCAGCTTGAACAGAACCCTGATTACATTTACTGCACCTCTTCCCAGAAAAATATGGAGCTACTTAGCATTTATATTGCACTTTTCGTCTCCAAACCACTTTACAGAACCTCTCAGACTAATTCCCCCACGCCCTTGCAGAGTAGTTATTACTCTATACGACGCGCTTCCTTATGAAAGCTTTTGATGGCTGTTTGCACTGGGTGTGTGAGTGGATTGCATTTACCAAAGAGAATGTCTCCAAAGACTCGTGTCCAAAGTCGAAGAATAATTACCATCTAAAACCTTACTATTTCTCCTTTCTATAGAGAAAAAAATACGTTTATCATTAATTTAAATGGTGAGCGTATTACCTTTTCCAATTCAAAGATAAAGAGTGTCAGAACAGAAGAAAGCATTGTGTCATTGGTACAGACCTTCCCCTGTTCTTTGGCCAGTGCTGCCACACAAAAGGACTCTCCCTTGAGGTCAAGTACTGTGTATCCCGGAAGTAAAGGTGGCCCAAGAGAAGAGGAACATGGGGAAAATGCTGGAAGAGGGGGTTTTGTAAGTCAGGACTCTGCAATATGTTAAGGAACTGATGTTCTTGATTTTTAAAAGCTAAGCACCCATCACTCCTAATTGAATCACTTTCCACAGATCAGCTCTTTATTACATTATTTGGTGATTTAGGAGAAAAATAGTAGAGAAGTTGTCATTTTAATGAGCAATATCTACATTTTTTCCATATATAATTCAAGTTTGATGATTGTAATTGTGGTTCTCTTTTTTTAAAGAAAACTTTTTTTCAGAGGCATTTGTTATAAAGCATATTTACTATGTGACTCTCATATACCATGAGATAAAATATGAGGATTTCAAGAGAAAGGACCCACATGAAGATGCATCCCAGGGAGATGCATCCCACAGAGCAAGGCAGAGAAGTTCAGAAGCAGGATCCTAAGCACAGTGTAATGTCGTTGGTGAGCGTTGGAGGCCAAGACGTGCCAGCACAGTCAGCAAGGGACCTGGCTCCTTCACCATCACTCCTTTTTCTGCTTTATATTTATTTATCTTCATCCCAGGGATTACCAAGAGACACATATGACAGACATTTCACAATGCACATTTTGTGACTGAAAAATATTTCACATTAGAAACAATCATCCAATATTTTCAATTTTAAATTAGATTATTCCATGGCATGTGGGAAGCAGAGTTAGAATTAATGTATCACACGCCATTTCCAAAATCTTTTCTGCAGACCTACAAGGATTTTTTAGTGATGTTTCAATGCCAGCTTTTTAAAAACAATCTCTAGTTATAGCCACTTTATGTAAGGGAATTCATCACCATTCTGTTACCTAAAGTATTTTCATATATTTTAGGATCTAGGAAAAGAAGCTAGTGTGAACTGAAATAAAAATTCTAATGAGCATATTCATTAGGCCAGATCATTTTAGAGCTTAAGAAAAATCTCCTGATGATTCCTTAACAGGAAACTTTATAATTTCCATCAAAAAGAGATTTTATTTGGGGTTGTTGGGAGAGTGGAGGTAGGATTCTTTTCCAAGAGCAGTGTATGTCCATCTGGGAAAAGTTGGGAATTTCAGGTGAGCAAGGAAATCTGCGATTCAGAGAGAGCCGTTGATATCAATGAACATTTAAAGGTAACCCCCTGCATACACAATGAAGTTGAAACCCCTTGGCTGCTGTAGGGAGATATTTACTTCCTCCCAATATATTCAGAGGTGGCCAGAAACCTTGGTTTCCTTTGATCATTTTCATCAAGTTCCCATCTAGCTAAGTAGCATGGATAATTTAGGTTTGTGATTAGCAATGTTTTAATCTCTTCTATTTTAGACAGCTTTAAATAATGCAGTTTAAACACTTGGTCCATTCAAAGTTAGCCTTATGTTATGTCTAGTTTCTGTGATCTCTTTGGGATGACTCAGACCTTTTTTGCCAAGGATTCATTTTTTTTTTTCAGATTTTGCTCTCTCACTTCCTGCTTTCACCTAGACAGCCACAGTGTATTATATGTAAAAGGTATTTCTTCTGTCCTCCATGCAGCAGCAAGAGGACACAAATTATTAAGAGATACTCAAATTATCACACCATTGTCAGGTCACCAATCCTTGCTGCAGAATGGCTGGGTTGATTGACCCCTGAAGTGCAACTAGCCATGTCCAGGTGTGCGGGGATGGTGTGAGAATACTCACCCCTGGGCCTGTGTTCCCACTCATTTGTCCCCAACCTAAAGAGTCCCACCCGTGATAATCTCTAAATTCTCACTCCAGGCTCCCATCAGCCCATCCCAGTCAGCAACTCCAAGTCTCCTCCCCGGGCAAATGAAACTTCCTACATCTCTTGTAAACCACTCCAAATCCATGGGGAATCAGAGGGACTGCTACAGGCTTGTCTGTGAAGCTCTGCCCCCACTGTTTCTGGGCCACAGCCTGTAGTTTCCCTGTTATTTGTGGTCACTTGAAAGGCAAGATCTTGCAGTGTCCTGTAGCATAACTGAGAAAGTTAAGTGCCAGTCCTAGTCATCTCAGGCTCCCTGAGATGTATCTGGATAGTTCTGTAGTTCCTTGATTCCTGATTTACTTGTTCTGTTTTCTTCCCTAATCCCTGTAAAGGGGTGGACTTTCCCTCCTTTGTCAGTGCTTCCCATCCTTTTTCACGATAAACATAAAATTTGATAATATTTATAATGCACCATTGGAGTAAACTGGAGGGGATTTGAGGATATCTATACACAACTTGCTGAAAAAAATTCACTATATTGTTTTTGTAGCACACAATTATAGTAAATTAAAAAACAAGTATCAGGAAAGTATATTTTGAATTTGTTTAAAATACATAAGTATTTTTCAATCGTTTAAAAGAAACTAGAACTTGATTCTATGTGCGTAAATTATGTCAGTTTTTATTCCTAAAACAGGTCCAAGTAATTCCTAATCAAGTTTTTAATGATAAGCTCTTCAAAGTCTAGGTAGTCCCCATTAATGAGAAACTTTATTGTCACAAGTGGATAATCAATGTAAAATATTTTACACCAAATATTTTACAACCACTTAAAATGTTTGTAAAATTCCAAAATTTATAGTAATTAAAATTACACTTAAAGAATCTATCAGCTCTTTTTCTTCCTTCCCTGACTAATGGGATGTTGAAATTTTGGGTGTTAATGCAAAGGCTTTTCTCATCCAATTAAACCTTTCCCATGTCAAGTATTCAAACAAATGGTGAAGTTAATTTGCAGAACCATGTGCATTGTGAGAGCAGTCACTCTGCCACTAGCTTCAGTACCAGAAAAGGCCCATCTGCTCTGCATGGACAAATGTATCTGATGCATGGGAAAACCACTTCAACTGGGTTCTTTAGGGGCTCCCACCAGGCCTCCCAGCTCTGAACCCTAACCACAGGTTCAGGCTGCACCTCTGTTTCTGAGCAGGAAGATGAACCCGTGAGGCCCACTACACCACAAGTGTAGAACATCATCTAAGCTAGGCACAAGAAGAGAGCCTGATTCCATTCTGCTCAAATTCTAGGCAAAAGTATTTATTTCCAGAGGCTCCTAGCCAGGGGCCATAGCTACCAGCTCAGGCATCTCAGGTACTTCTGGGCTTTTCTGAAGAAAGAGGATCCCAAGATGCCTCCAACCAACTAGTGCACACAGCTTGATAATTTGTACTACTTATTCTTTTTTTTTAATTTATTCCTTTTTTTTTTTAGTTTTTGATAGACCTTTATTTTATTTATTTATATGGGGTACTGAGAATCGAACCCAGTGCCTCACACATGCCAGACAAGTGCACTACCACCGAGCCACTGCCCCAGTCCTGTACTACTTATTCTTGATTCCTATTTGGGCTTCAAGTCTTCACACCTAGACCACAAAAGAGAATGGAAAATCTGTTACATAGTGTAGTAGAATTCTATGACCTGAGGCCTCTGTGCTCTGTTCTCAGCCTTTTAAAGGAATTCAGGAAGTTTTCTTCCTTTTGAGAAAAGATGGCTTATAAGCCTACTGTCTTACTGCTTGATACTATTTTGAATTTTACCAGTGAAATACTTTTGCTTGCTTTTCATTTGCATTCTAACTTTAAGAATTCTAGGGATGGAGTGTAGCTCAGTAGCACTTGCCTACTACTGGGCGTGCATGAAGCCCAAGGTTGGATCCCTGACACCTAAAAAAAAAAATGATAATGTCTGTGCTGCAAAGGAAGTTGTACATCTTGACCATGGAGATTAACTACATAGAAGATGAGAAGAGAAAAGCTCATTACTATTTTTTATACATCGAATATAATCCTGGAACATTGAGCATCCTCTAAGAAGTAGCCTCAACCTATCTCTCAACCTCATCTCGCCTTACTGGGCCCTACACAGGAATGTAGCCAATCTAGACAAGTCAGCATTCTTTGAGTAGATGCCATACAGCTCATGTTATACTTGATAGTTTTGTACTACTTATTCTTTTTTTTTAATTTTTAAAAATTCTTCTTAGAGAGCCTTTCCTGCCTCCATCCATTTTTTAAAAACACAACTATCCATTTCCTTTCATCAAAAATCTATCTTCTGCTGACTCATTCATCATATTTACTCTGCACTAAACTTGATGTAGCTCTTTCTTCCCGAATTCCTACAGCATTTGCACATCTCTTGTCTTGCTGCTCGATATTATTTTGAATTTTACCAATGAAATACTGATGCTTGCTTCAATTGGGTCCATTAGGGGCTCCCACCAGGCCTCCCAGCTCTGAACCTTGGCCAGAGTGAGTTATGTAGATTTTTACTCCTCCTACTGATTCATGAGCTCCTTGAGAATAGGAGTGATATCCTATTTACCTTTGTGTCTACTCAACAGTCAGAGACTCAAGTATTAAATGATTAGAGTAGAAGTGTCAATTAGAAGTGGGTTTAGAGCCTGGGGATATGGCTCAAGCGGTAGGGCACTTTCCTGGCATGTGCAGGGCGCTGGTTCCATCCTCAGCACCACATGAAAATAAAATAAAAATGTTGTGTCCACCGAAAACTAAAAAATAAATATTAAAAAATTCTCTCTCTCTCTCTCTCTTCTTAAAAAAAAGGAGTGGGTTTTGCTATATAAAAAGAAAAAGTAATAGTAGCTTAAACACACAAGGGCACACTCTCTAATGAAAGAAAAGTCCTAGTGTAGGGTTTGTTTATTCGGAGCAAGGCAAACCAGGGCAGGGATTTCTGCTCCATGAAGTTGTCAGGCTCCCCATATTTTCCTGCCCTGCCATCCAAATTAGAATCTAATTTACATCCTCAAGGACAACTTGAAATGGGCAGGAATGAGCCAATATGAGAAAAGTAAATAACACTGGGGACCAATGACAATCAAGGTAAGATGTCATTGGTACTGATAAATTTCCCAGAATTTATACACAACTTCCCTGTAAAAAGAAGTGAGACAACTTAGATACAACTAGATAAATGCAGCCTGACTTAAGTATTAAATTTGCTTTTAAAAAATTAAGTTAAATTTTTGCATATCATGCCAATACCATTAGTAACTAACCAACTTTTTCAAGAAAGGGATAATAATATGATGATGTGGCTGCACTGATTTCACAAGGTAGTGTTCAATCTGAGTTATAAGAATTAAGAATTTACTCTTCTGAAAAGTGAGAGGTCGCAGAAAGACACTCTTGGAAGATGGTCCCCGTAGAAGTGGTAGCACTTGAAGGTGAAAAAGAACCCCTTGAGAGAGAGAGAAAAAAAAAAAAAAAACTCTGGTGTGCTTAGAAAATTGCCACTCTTCTCTTTCCATGGGTTTTCTCTATTCACACTTTGGATGAGTTTGTGTTGTTACTATTTTAACATAGAAGTGCTAGTTTCTTAGTAGTATACTCAGTGTTCTAGAGAAAAGCAAAATCTTGGTGGAATAAAAAATTAAAGTGACTTTGATACTGGCTAAAATAAATGAAATACTTCTCTTAATTAGAAGCCATTTGGGTTACTGCTACCTCTCCTGAAGCTTGGAAAAAGAAACGTAATCAAATGGAATACATTAGCCACATCAGCTCCATTTTATCTGGATGGGCAGCAGGCAGTTCCAAACTAATTTCATTTGGTCACTATTTTAGAGATATTCTGTACATTACCCTTCCTAAGCGCTCTACAAATCCTATTGGATTAGATTGGATCTGATTTGATCCTTTGTTTTCTGACAGTTGTGGGGACTTGCGGAAAAAGCAGAAATACTTACCATTACTGAGTACCACTTTCTTCTGTCGACATTGAACACTTTTGAACTTCACAAAATACCTCAAGAACATACCATTTTCAAATTCCAAGGATGTGGGAAAACGTGGTTTTATCTAGAGCATCTCAACTTTGGAGGAAACCATTGGCACAGTTAAAAATGAGAACACTCTTTTCATGGAATAATCATTCTTCTAACTTTTCCTCGAAAAGTTCAAATAAACATGTTTCATGTATGCACAGGCATACACACCCACAGAGATGGCATTTTGTAGTCAAACCACATTGAAAATGAAGACAATCTTGGAATGGACTTCAATGGGACAAAAGACACTAAAAAGCCATTTTTTGAAACACTGCAAAGTATAGATATATATCTATTACTTAGCAAAATCACCAAAACAATGCTAAAGGTATGAAAAAGTTAAATAAATTTTTAAAAAATGACCAACCAGAATAAAGCAATAGATGAAGACAGGAACATTCTAGAAGATGGGAAACAGAAGAATGAGTGGTCACTGACTTGCTATCACTGGCTGTATAACAAACTACTCCAAAACAACTGAAAACAATTATTGTCTTTTTCCTCATAAATTTCAAACTCCAAGAATTTGGAAAGGACATGTCAGGGTCAGCTTGTCACTTCACACTGTTGGGGGCCTCAGCTGGGAAGACTCAAAAACTCAGGTGATTCCACAACTGAGGACTAAAACAATGTGTAGGCCTTTTCACTCTCGGGTCTGGAGGTTGATTCTGCCTCTTGGCTGGAATCTCAGCTTGGGCTGTTGGCTGGAGAGCCTCCTCTGACCCAAATGGTCCAGACTTCCTCAGAACCTGGCAGCCTAGGACTTCTCACACAGCAACTTGAAGAGCCAAAGTCCAAACAAGAGTGCCCCAAGAGAACAAAACAGAAAATGTACCATCTTTTCTGATCTAGTCTTGGGACACTTTATTAGTCAATCTGTCACAGGGTTTAGTCTGTATTTAACAGAAGAGAACACAGACTCCCACCTTTCTTGGGGAGGGGTGTCAAGGTGTTTGCAGACATGTTCTAAAACCACTCTATTGACTTAGCAGAGCAGAAAGAGCTGGAATTTTGGAGTTCATAAAGGAGGATGCAGATGAAAATGAGGCAGTCCCTTTTGCAAATTCCAGTACACCTCAGGAACTAAGTACACCTCAATCCATGAGAGGTAAGGTGGGGACAGGAGAACTGGGTGAATCTCTGTATCAGTAGCATGTTGACTTCAGATCCTTTCCCCAATTAACAGAGACAACCCTCCCATTCTCGCCCCTAGAAAAGGAAGGAAGTTTGCTCTTTGGAGCAGCAGTTCTAAAGTACAGAGTCCCCAAGACACTTTTAGGTGGTCTACAAAGTCAAAGCTGTCTTTATAATAATGACAGAATATTATTTGCTTTGTGTAGTCTCATTGGTGTATAGGTGAACTTTCCAGAGGACATATGCAACAAAAGATACGAAAATCCAGCTGTCTTCTATTAAGCTGGACATTAAAAATATTTGCAAAAATGTAAAACAAGACTACTCTTTTCATGAAATTGTTTATTTTTGTTTATTTTGGAAAACATTTGGATGGGGTCAAAAGAGAGCTGCTTTTTAATATTATTGTATTATTTAGCCTTTTAGACTATATGCATCAATTAATAAATTAAAAATCTGAGGTTATGATGAAATTGAAATATTTTCATTTTGCAACCTCTAATGAATGTAGACATCAATTATTAAAGTCTGCTAATGTTCTAAAAAGAGACAAACAGGCCATGGATGTTTCCTGGTGAAGAGTGCAGTGTCACCTTGGGAGATAGTCCTGTCCCAAATCCAATCTGCATTTGATCCCAGCCATTACCAATTTACAGAAAATACAGAGGATTTTAAATGACATCATAGGAATTATAATCAGCAAAAATCCAGAGTGTGGAAAACTACAGAGCAAAGCAATCCAGATTCTTTAACTGAAAAGAATAGATGGGAGAACTGGAGGAGGGAAAAAAAGCAACTTAAAAAAATGTTTCTATGTCCCTAAATCTCTAGCAATGAGCTATTTAACTGGGCTCCCAGTTACAATAAAATAACCAAAAAAGGAGGATTTATTTCAGTGTATAACTTCCCAGAAACAAAGATGCCCTTATGTTAATAGCTCTGTGATGACAAGAGGTTAGCATATTTTAGTTTCAAATAGTTCATTATTCAGGAAGAGTAACTTCTGTAGGAAGATGCCCATATATGTGTACCTAAAAGTCAAACCATGAGGTCCCCAGTATGGTTGTTGGGATGCGCCCATTCTGCCTTGTGCGGGCACTAGTGGTGCCTGTCATCACCACACAGGGACAGGTTTCATTCTATGCAGGGCTGGCAACCAATGGAAATTCCACAACAAAAGGGAAAAATGCCCTAAAGACAAATTTTAAATACTAATTGATTAAGATTAGCAAAATTAAATAAAATTATTCTACCCATAAGAATAAATTATAATGGATCAGAATCCCTAATAATTAAAATTTGACTTTTAGACAGAATCAAACATTCAGGGGCATCTGCACATATCCAGATACATACGCCCTTTCCACCAACCTATGCCAATCAATACGTGGAACTCAGCTCAGGAATTAGAATCTGACTCTGTTACTGCCAGTGGAAAGAGATTGGGTGATACTTCTTAGACAGAAGCAATTGCAGTTGTGAGGACCTAAGATCTGGAACTATTGCTAACTCATCCCCAAAGACCAGAGCTTGCCTCAGAATGGAGCCCAAGTGAAGAGGAGCAGATCTCACAACTGCAAAGAAACTCTATCCCATTTACATTGTTTATTGCCCTAATTAAGATAATGAGCATTCCATTATGACCTCCCTGACAACTGTTTGTTTACCAGTTTGAGGAAAGCCAGTCCCACTTCGAGGGGCACAACTGGGAAAATCCCCCTAAATAATATAAAGGTAAAGGGTATATGACTGAAGAGGTTTTGCTTTAACAGACAATGGCCTGCCAAGCCGTTACCCCAGCCCAGCTGCCCACAGTGGGGATGTGTGCACCTGTCTTGTGGCCATGATGCATTTCTGGCAACAGACTAGCATTTATCAATTTTATCCTTCATATTAGCATCTGCTATTACAGCAGCATTTGGTCACATATTCATTTTCTAGGATTGCCATAACAGATCACCACAAACTAGATGACTTAAAACAACAGAAATTCATTCTCTTATAGTTGTGGAGGCCACAAGTGCAAAATCAGTGTCAGAAGGCTCCATCCTTACCTCTTCCATTTTCTTGTGGCTACTGGCATTTCTGGGCATTATTCCAATCTCTGCCTCCAAAGTCATATGGCCCTTGTTATGGTTTTGATAGGTAGTGTCCCCAAAAAACTCATCTGAGAGAGAATGCAGGAAGGTTTAGAGGTGAAATGATTAGGTTATGAGAGCATTAACCCAATTAGTGAATTAATTTACTGATAGGGATTAACTGGGTAGTAAGTGTGGGTAGGTAAGATATGGCTGGAGTAGATGGTCCATGGGGGCATGCCTTTGGGGTATATATCTTGTCCTTGTTGAGCACAGCGCTCTCTCTCTCTCTCTCTCTCTCTCTCTCTCTCTCTCTGTCTCTCTTTCTCTCTCTCTCTCTTGTTCTTCTCAGGTCTTCTGGTCACAGCAGCAAAAAGAAAGCTAATTAAAACATCCCTCCCCTCTTCTCTGTCTCTCCGTTATAAAGACACTTGCATTGTATTTAAGACCCACCGTTAATCCAGGATGATCGGATGATCTCATCTCAAGATCCTTAACTTAATTTCATCTGCAAAGGCTTTTTTGCAAATAAGGTACACAGATTATGAATCTATCTTTTGTGGGTGGGGTACCTATTCAATCCACAACAGGTAATTCGTGTCCTTAAAAACCCATCCAAGAGTGAAGCATCTTCTTGAGGAAATTCTGTTTGACATGGTGGTGTACAAACTCTTTTTTTTTTCCCAACATGCTAGAATTAATTGGAAAACTCCTAATACCCAGGTAGCACCCCATGAGAATCAGCCACCCGTAGTTTCCCAGATAATTCCAACAAAGCTTGGGATCACCGGTTTCAATCCATTTATTTCTGTACCTTTTCACTTACCTTTGAGTTCAAAACTCTTTGGTTTACTTTTTCTGTTTATTAAAACTCTTAAACCTTTCCCATATGGCTTCTTTATTAAAATGAAATCCCTTTATAAAAAAATAATATCTTCCTGAATGTTTGCTGATGTTTTCCTTTTGATCCTGCTTACAAGCATTCGGAAACTATTCTCACCCCAGAGACACACAAATTTGCCATTCCTTCCCAGTATACACATCTTGGTCAAATGCAAAGGCCAGATGACCTAGATTTAATTCCTTTGAGTAAACCTTTGGGTATATTGGATTTCATGTCACTTTCAAAGAACTACTCTAGAAGAAATGATTAAACATTTAAAGATTTAAGGTTTATAAAAATTAACCCCAGGGAAAAAGGGAAGAGATGGAGTTTTGAAAAATGTCAATAAAGACAGGAAAAGGAGATGCTTATATTTCCTGTATTTCAATAGAGATGGTTCAAGATGTTTTCCTATGAGGTGCATGACCTTAGGAGAATCTTAGGCTTTGGTCCTGTGACATGTACATTCCGAAAGATGCTAGTTTCCCTTCATGCAAATAGAAGTTCAGGTTACACCATACATACTGATAAACTAGTTCTGCATACTGAAACATGACTGACTTACCATTCTCTGTATTAATTTTTATCAAAATCTCCATTATTCCAGTCAAATATTTTAGTTAAAAAGATTTTCCAATGTGCATCTCTCATCACACTGACGTTTTTTTTTTTCTTTTTTGTTTTTATTTGTTCTTTTTAGTTACACATGAAAGCAGAGTCTTTTGGGCATATTTATACAAACCTGGTATATATCTTATTCTAATTAGGATCCCTGTGTTGTGGAGGTACATGATGTTGAGATTCACTCTTGTGTATTCATATATGAACATGGGAAAGCTAAGTCAGATTGATTGCATTGTCTTTCCTGATGCCATTCCCTTCCCTTCCCTTTATTCCCTGTTGTCTAATCCACTGAACTTCTATTCTCTGCATTCCCCTTGTTGATCACACTGACTCTCTAAGTTCTCGGCCACAGCCAAAAATTATTACATCATCCAAGAGCTCAGATATATTGGAACATAGCACATATTTGCCTAAAGAAGAATTTTATACCTATTTTCTATTACTGAGATTAATTTTTCCACAGTAATGAGCTATTTATAAACATAGTTCATATTAATATATTTTACTTGGGCTGGAGTTGTGGCTCAGTGGTAGAATGCTTGCCTGGCATGTGTGAGGCCTGAGTTTGATTCTCAACACCACATAAAACTAAATTAATTAAATAAAGGTCCATTGACAACTAAAAAGAAATTTTTAAATCTATTATACTAAGCTAACATGATTTTTTACATCATACTTTAATATTTGCTAACACTTGATAAACTCCATGTGTTGTACTTTGTCGTGAGTCAGCCATGGGCTGTGTGTGTGAGCTGTGCACATTTGAGTGTATGAGGGGACTGGCCCGACATTATTGCCTGATTGGGCTGTGTGACATATGTGTGCCTTTCCTCTCACTCTGCCTGTGATCCCACACAGCACCTGAGATGGGTGAGGCTTTCCAAGATGTCAGTCAAGCTCCTGACCACAACACATCACCAAGCAAGACTCCACCCTTTGAAACTCAATCCCTTGCCTTAGTTGGATGGAACTTTCTCTAATGTCTTTTCCCCAATAAATAGAAGGTTTCGGGTGTACTGGCTCTCTTGTACCTTCCAGAACCGGAGCTAACCCTTGGGGTCAACAAGCCGTACTGCCTTAAAAACTTATGTTTGTGTGCTGCATGGTTTCTTTACCATTTTCTTAGTTATTGATATAGCCAGCTCCTTTGAACCCAGTTCATATTGTTACTCTGGCCAGCTGATGATAGTACTTACTGTCTCCCTAAGAGCTTATAGACACAGGACACAGGAGCCCTGATTCAGAGCAAATCATCAAAAACAAATATTTGTTGAGTGCCCCTTTTATGCAATGTGTATTTCTAGCAAGAGGTTCATTGCCATTCATGGACTAGATAGATTGCTGGAAGAATAGGACTTGGACAAGGAGGGCCTCTACCCAAGAAAGTCAATAGCAGGAAAGGAGCACAGATATGAAAGTATGTCATGGTAGCAGATTCTGGCAGTGCTTAGCTGTGCAGCCATTCTTTCCTTTTCCTTATTACTCTTTTACTCTCAGCTTACCACAGCTTACAGATACTGAAAAAAAGAAAAGACATTCAACTCCTGGGTCAGAGTCAAAGCACCTGGTTACTCACAGCAATAGCAGATGCCAGAGGATTCATATTTTCTTGTGCCAGTTCTGAGTCTCAGTTCACAAAGAGCAGTGCCAAGAGAGCCAAGTGATACTCTCACGGACAGTGCATTGTGTTATAGGAACCCAAGATTTTACAACCAACAGGAAGTACGGCTGCCCTGGAAGTACAACACACTGAACATGTAACCCCATGGTTAAAGCTATTAGTAATCTAGCATAATTGAATGACAAAAATCCTATAAAGTAAGGAACAGAATATCTTCATTAGGTGCTGCACTTAAGGAGGACTCGGGAAAGCATGGAAACTTTTTGCTGAGAAAATTCTGTCCTAGATAATAGTCCCAAACTTCAACTCTTGAGAAAGAACTTTGGATTTCACAGTCAGGGAGAACTTGTAGGCATTTTCAGAAATAATCTGTCCTTTACTGGGACAGAAAAACAGCTCTTTTTACCTTCTTGTAAATCATTTTTTTCATTTGCCAGATCACTTTCAAATTATCTCATTTGAAAGATGAGTGTGCATCATGAAAATAAAAACATATTTTTCCTCATTTCTTTTCTCTGATGAAATAGCAGAGAAATACTTGTATTTGACAGAGGTAAATTTATTACAAATGAAAGAAATTTCTACTTAACCATGTGGGCAACAAACTGAGAGAACCCATTATCTTTAGGAGATAAATTATTCCAGTGAATTTTTTTTAAAGATTTGGACAAATTTATGAATGGCAAATGTGTGTGAATCAGCTTGGGCTGCTATAACACTATAGCATAGGCTGGAAGCCTTCACCAACGGAAATTTATCTCTCCCATTTCTGGGGGCTGGAAATCTGAGATCAGGATGCCCCGTGGTCAGGTTCCACTGAGCACTCTCTTTCTGGCTTGTAACTGGCTGCCTTTTTGTTGTGTCCTCACATTGCTGTAAATTTTTCTTCATTCAGACAGCCAGAAAATATGTAATTTTCTTAAATCTTACCAACAACTCTTCTGATTATGTGAGCAAGTACCTAGCAGCTAGCTAGTTACAAGAGAAAACATTGACATTTTAATTCCATCAAATAAACTGAGATCATATTGTCTCTTAAGGGGACATGTCTCTTTTGGAGACTGAGAAGGTAGAGTCCCTGGCAAGGATCATGTAGGAGAGAGGTATAGCCATATTTCTACCAGGACTTCCAGGTTGGGCCCACTGCCCAGGGTTTCCAAGCTCTGTCTACCCACCACCCCTTCCCTCAGATGGCATGTCGGTGTGGGAGGGGAGTGCGCAGTGGAGAAAGGGGTCTGAAATCTGGGACCTGGCTAGTGTCCTCCTGCTTCTCTGACCTCTAATCAACCTCCCTAGTCGGACTGGCCCCTTCTCCCTCTCCTGGCATTTACATATAATTTGTAGTTTGATCCCTGGCTTGTCTGAAACCTGCCCCACATACCTAAAGTTACCACCCAGTGATCCATTCAAAAAAAATTTTTTTTATTAGAGCTTTAGGATTATACATAGCAGTTGAGTTCCTCCCAACAAACTTATACAGGGATGGAAGTCGATTTCAGTTCATGAGTCTGCCCTTGGCCCTCCTCATTTTCCCTCCCATCCTCTCTCCCTTCTCCCATTCTCTATAGACTTCCTTTCACTCATCTATTAATTTGTATTTGATTGGTTCTCTATGTAATCTTATCCTTTCTCCCCCCCCTTTCCTTTATTTTACTCTAGCTTCTGCATATGAGAGAAAACATTCAACTTTTGAGTTTCTGAACTTAGCTAATTTCACTTATTCTCCATTTCTATCCATTTACTGGCAAATGCCATAATTTCATCCTTTTGAATGGCTGAGTAGAACATACTTGTATGTGTGTGTGGAATCTCCATATTCCTTTCCAGCATGATTGTACTAGTCTTCGGTCTCACCAACAATGTAAAAGTGTGCCTTTCTCCCCAAAACCTTGCCAGCCACTTATTGTTTGTATTCTTGATCATTGCCATTCTGACTGAAGTGAGATAAAATCTTAGTGTAGTTTTGATTTGCATTTCCCTGAAGTCTAGAGATGTTGAATTTTTTGTTTTAATAAATTTTTTGGGACCTTTGTATTTCTTCTTTTGAGAAGTTTCTGTTTAGTTCTTTTGCCCATTTAATGATTGGGTTATTTGTGGGGGTTTTGTTTGTTTGTTTTAGTTCTTTGTATATTCTGTATATTAACCCCTTGTTGAAGGAGTAGCTAGCCAAGATTTTCTCCCATTCTGTAGGCTCTCTCTCTCTCCTAGCTCTTAATTGTTTCTTTTGTCCTGAAAAAAGACATTTAGTTAGATGGCATCCCACTTATTGATTATTGGTTCCATTTCTTGCACTTTGAAGATCTTGTTAAGGAAGTTGGTGCCAGGACCTATAGGATGGGCTGTTGACCCAGTTTTCTTCTATCAGTTATATAATTTCTGGTCTAATTCCTAAGTCTTTAATCCATTTTGACTTGAGTTTTGTGCATGGTGAGAGAGAGGGGTCTAATTTCATTTTTCTATTACAACTATCCAGTTTTCCCAGCACCATTTGTTAAAAGGCTGTCTTTTCTCTAAGATCTATTTTTGACAACTTTGTCAAATATCAATGGCTGTAAATATGCAAATTTTTCCCTGTGTCTTCTATTCTTTTCCATTGGTCTTCATGTCTATTTTAGTGTCAATACCATGCTGTTTTTGTTACTACAGCTCTGCAGTGTAATTTCAGGTCAGGTATTGTGATGCCTCCTGCTTCACTTTTCTTGCTTAGTATTGCTTTGGTTATTCTGGGTCTCTTATTCTTCCAAATGAATGTAAGGATAGCTTTTTTAGACTTCTGTGAAGAGTGTATTGGTATTTTGATAGGGATATCATTGAATCTGTATATTGCTTTTGGTAGTATGGCCCTTTTGAAAATATTGATTCTGCCTGTCCAAAAACATGGGCTGTCTTTCCATCTTCTAATGTCATCTTCAATTTCTTTCTTCAGTGTTCTATAATTTCTGTTGTAGAGCTCTTTTGCCTCCTTGGTTGGATTAATTCCCAAATATTTTTTCTTTTGAAGATTTGTTCATGGGATGGTTTTCATGATTTCTTCCTTGGCGGCATCACTGTTGGAATATTGATTAATGAGTATTGATCTTGTAACCTACTACTTCGTTAAACTCATTTATAAGCTCCAGAAGTTTTCTGGTAGATTTTGGGGTAGGGGGATCTTATAGATATAGGATCATATCATCAGCAAACAGAAATAGTTTGACTTCTACTTTTCCTATTTGAAAACTTTTGACTTTCTTTTTTTGCCTGATCACTCTGGCCCATGTTTTGAGGGCTATATTGAATAAGAGTGGTGAGAGTCAACAGCCTTGTCTTATTCCTAGAGAAAATGCTTTTAGGTTTTCCTCCATTTAGTATGATGGCTTTGGGTTTGTCCCATAAACAGCCTTTATCACGTTAAGGTAAGTTCATTTTAACCTAGCTTCTCCAGCATTTCTTTTTAATTTTTTTTAAGTTGTTGGTAGACCTTTATTTTATTTATTTATATGTGGTGCTGAGAATCAAACCCAGTGCCTCACACAAGGCAGGCAAGTGCGCTACTGCTGAGCCATAACTCCAGTTTCTCCTCCAGCATTTTAAAGACGAATGGGTTTTATCAAAGGCCTTTTTGCATCTATCAAGATGATCGTGTGATTTTTGTCCTTAATTCTGTTTAAGTGGTGAATTACATTTATTGATTTGTATGTGTTAAAATAAAACCCACTTGATTGTGGTGTATTACCCACATTATCTTGATGTGCTTTGGAATGTGGTTTATTAATATTTTATTAAAGATTTTCACATCTATGTGGAATATTGGTCTGTAGTTTTCTCTTTTTTCTTGTGTTTGTCTGGTTTTAGCATCAGAGTTACACTGGCTTTATAAAATGTATTTGGAAGTATTCCCTCCCTTTTAGTGTCATGGAATTGTTAGAGAAAGACTGGTGTTAGTTCTTCTTTAAAAGTCTGGTAGAACTCAACTGAGAATCCATTAGATCCTTGGCAATTTTTGGTTTTTGGTTGTGTTTGTTTGTTGCAAGGCTTTTAATTGTTGTTTCAATTTCATTCCTTAATATTGGTCTGTTTAAGTTTACTCTAGCTTCCTGATTCAATTTGGGCAGCAGGTCATATGTGTCTAGAAATTTTTCAGTGTCTTCCAGATTTTCCAGTTTATTGGAGTATAAATTTTCAAAATAGGCTCTGATAAACTTCTGTATATCAGAAAGTCTGTGGTGATACCTCCTTTTTCATCTCTGATCTTGTTGATTTGGGTCTTCTCACTCTTTTGGTTAGTTTGCTAAGGGTTTGTCAATTTTACTTATCTTTTCAAAGAACCAACTCTGTTGCATTGATCCTGTATATTGTTTTCTTATTCTTAATTTCATAGATTTCATCCGTGATCTTAATTATTTCCTCTCTTCTGGTTTGGGGGTTAGTTTGTTCTTCTTTTTCTGAGGCCTTGAGTTGGAGCATAAACTTATTTATTTTGGATTGCTCTAATTTTTTAATGTAGGCTCTCAGTGCTATAAATTTGCCTCTTAGAACTGCTTTCATATTGTTCCAGAGATTTTGATATATGGTAACTGTGTTCTCAATCGTTTCTAAGAATTTCTTGATATCTATTCTCATTTCTTCTTTGATCCATTCTTCATTTAGGAGAGAAATGTTTAATCTCCATGTGTTAATGTGGTTTCCATTATTTTTCTTGTTGTTAATTTCTAGTTTTATTCCATTGTGATCTAATAGAATACATGGTATTATGTCAATTTTTTTTTTGTATTTGCTAAGATTTGCTTTGTGGCCCAAAACATTATCTATTTTGTCAAATGTTCTATGTGCAGCTGAGAGGAAGGTAAATTCACCTGTTGGGGATAGAATATTCTGTAGATATCTGTTAGGTCCATTAGATTTATTGTGTTGTTAAGGTTAGAGATATCTTTATTGATTTTATGTTTTGATGACCTGTCTATTGGTGATAAGGGTGTATTGAAATCACCCAATATTATTGTGTTGGGGTCTACAATTTAATGTTGTGGAGTACTTTTTTCCATATAATTGGCTATGTAGTCATATGGGGCATAAATGTACTAATGTTATATCTTTTTGTTGGAGTTTTCCTTTTACTAAGATGTAAAAGCCTTCTTTGTCTCTTCTGATTAATTTTTGTTTGAAATCTGTTTTGTCAGATATGAGAATAGCTATTCCTATTTTTTTTTTGTAGTTTATATATACGGAATTTTTTTGTCATGCTTTACCTGCATGTCTTCATCTATAAGATGCATCTCTTGTAACAGCATATTTTTGGATCCATTCTGCTCATCTGTATCTTGTAATTGGGGAGTTGAAATCATTAATATTCAGCATTAATATGGATATGTGTGTGGTTTCCTGCCATTTTGTGTTTTTAATATATTTATTTGTTTGTTTGTTTGTTTTTATGTGGTGCTAAGGATTGAACCCAGTGCCTCACTTGTGCTAGGCAAGTGCTCTACCGCTGAGCCACAGCCCCAGCCCCCATTTTGGGTTTTTGCTGTATTTTATCCTGTCTTGAATATGACTTAACAGATTCTATTAAATTCTATTGAATTTGCTCTGTTTGGGAGCTTTAGGAATTGTTTTTTAGTTATTCTGTGTGCAATTTATCTTGGAGTATTCTTTTTAGTGCTGTATTGATACTCATGAATTCTTTTAGTTTATTCTTGTCATGGAAAGTTTTTATTTCCCCTTTAAATTTGAAACTGAGCTTTTCTGGGTATAATAACCTTGGCTGGCAGTTGTTTTATTTTAGGCCTTGGAATATCTCATTCCAGGTCCTCCTTGCTTATAGGATCTGAACTGAGAGATCAGAAGTGAGCTTTATTGGTTTGCCTACAAATGTGATCTGAAGTTTCTCTCCTGAAGCTTTTAATGTTCTTTCCTTTCTTCTTTTTAATTTTTTCTATTTATTTGTTCTAATCAGTTATACATGACATCAGAATGCTCTTCAATTAATTGTACACAAATGGAGCACATTTTTTCACTTCTCTGGTTGTACACAAAGTGAGGTCCCACCTTTCGTGCAATCACACATGTATCTAGGGTAATGATGTCCATCTCATTCCACCATCTTTCCTATCCCCATGCCCCCTCTCCTACCCGCTCTTTGCCCAATCCAAAGTTCCTCCACACATCCCATGCCCCCCTCCTATTATAGATTAGAACCTACTTATCACAGAAAACATTTGGCCTTTGGTTTTTTGGAATTGACTTATTTCACTTTGCAAGATATTCTACAACTCCATTCATTTATCTGCAAATGCCATAATTTTATTCTCTTTTATTGCTGAGTAATATTTCATTGTGTATATATACCACAGTTTCATTATCAATTCATCTATTGAATGGCATCTATGTTGGTTCCATAGTTTGGCTATTGTGAATTGTGCTGCTATAAATGTTGATGTGGCTGCATCAGTGTAGTATGCTGTTTTTAAGTCCTTTGTGTATAGATCAAGGACTGGGATAGCTGGGTCAAAAGGTGTTTCTATTTAAAGTATTTTAAGGCATCTCCATACTACTTTACAGATTGGTTGCACCGATTTGCAGTTCCACCAGCAATGTATAAGTGTGACTTTTTCCCCACATTCCTGCCAATACTTATTGTTGTTTGTATTCTTGATAACTATAATTCTGACTGGCATGAGATGAAATTTTGGAGTAGTTTTTATTTGTATTTCTCTAATTACTAGAGATGTTGAACAATTTTTCATATATTTGTTGATTGATTGTATATCTTCTTCTGAGAAGTGTCTGTTCAGTTCCTAAGCCCATTTATTGATTGGGTTGTTTTGGGGGTTTTTTGTTTGTTTTTGTTTTTGTTTGGTGCTAAATTTTTTGAGTTTTTTTAATATATCCTGGAGATTAATGCTCTATCTGATGTATGTGTGGTAAAAATTTGCTCTCTCTTCACCTCATTGATTTTTTTTAAATCTTGTTTTTTGTTTGTTTTGTTTGTTTTGCTGAGAAGAAGCTTTTTAGTTTGAATCCCTCCCATTTATTGATTCTTAATTTTATTTCTCTCACTTTAGAAGTCTTGTTAAAGAAGTCAGGTCCTAATCTGACATGATGAAAATTTGGACCTACTTTTTCTTCTAATAGGCGCAGGATCTGTAGTCTAATTCCTAGGTCCTCAATCCACTTTGAGTTTTGTGCATGGTGAGAGATGAGACTTTACATTGTTACATATGGATTTCCAGTTTTGCCAGTTGAAGAGGCTATCTTTTCTCCAATGTGTGTTTTGGGTGCCTTTGCCTAGTATGAGATAACTGTATTTTTGTGGGTTTGTCTCTATGTCTTCTATTCTGTACCATTGGTCTACATATCTATTTTGGTGCCAATACCATGCCATTTTTGTTACTATGACTCTGTAGTAGAGTTTAAGTTATTGTATTATGATGCCTCCTGCTTCACTTCTCTTGCTAAGGATTGTTTTGGCTATTCTGGGTCTCTTATTTTTCCAAATGAATTTCACAATTGATTTTTCTATGTCTATGAGGCATGACATTGGGATTTCAATTAATATTGCATTGAATCTGTATAGTGCTTTTGATAGTATGGCCATTTTGAAAGCATTAATTCTGCCTATCCAAGAGCACAGAGATCTTTCCATCTTCTAAGGTCTTCCTCAATTTCTTTATTCAGTGTTCTATTGTTTTCCTTGTAGAGGTCTTTCACCTCTTTTGTTAAATTGATTCCCAAAGGTTTTTGTTTGTTTGTTTGTATTTGGGTTTTGTTTGTTTGTTTGTTTGTAGCTATTGTGAGTGGGGTAGTTTTCCTAATTTCTCTTACAGAGGATTCATCATGATGTATAGAAATGCATTTGATTTATGGGTATTGATTTTATATCTTGCTACTTTGCTGAATTCATTTAATAAAGTTAGATGTTTTCTGGTGAAATTTTTTGGATTCTCTAAGTATAGAATTATGTCATTAGCAAATAGTGATAGTTTGAGTTTTTCTTTTCCTATTCTTATCCTTTTAATTTCATTCATTTCTCTAATTGCTCTGGTTAAAGTTTCTAGGACTATGTTAAATAGAAGTGGTGAAAGAGGGTATCCCTGTCTTGTTTCAGGTTTTAGAGGGAATCCTTCTAATTTTTCTCCCTTTAGAATGATATTGGCCTTGGGTTTAGCATAGATAGCTTTTACAATGTTGAGGTATGTTCCTACTACCCCTAGTTTTTCTAGTGTTTTAAACATGAAAGAGTGCTAAATTTTGTCAAATGCTTTTTTTGCATTTATTGATATAATTATAAGAGCTCTTTCATTAAAAGAAGAAAAAGTAAACAAATAAATGACCTGACACTGCATCTCAAAGCCCTAGAAAAAGAAGAATAAATCAATACCCAAAGCAGTTGAAGACAGGAAGTAATTAACTCAGGGTTAAAATCAATGAAATTGAAACAAAAGGAACAACTGAAAAAATTGACAAAACAAAAAGCTGGGTCTTTGAAAAAGTAAATAAAATTGATAAATCCTTAGCCACCCTAATGAAAAGAAGGAGAGGAAAAAAACCTCAAATTACTAAAATTTGTGATGAAAAAGGAAACATCATGACACACACTACTGAATTATAGAAGATAATTAGCACCTATTTTGCAAATTTATACTCCAGTAAAATAGAAAATCCCAAAGACATCAACAAACTTCTAGAGGCATATGATCTGCCCAAACTGAATCAGAAGGACATACACAATTTAAACAGATCAATTTCAAGCTAGGAAATAGAAGATGCCATCAAAAGAAAAACCCTGGACCAGACAAATTCTCAGCTGAGTTTTACAAGATCTTCAAAGAAGAATTAATACCAATACACCTCAATTATTCCATGAAATAGAGAAGGAGGGAACCCTTTTAAACTCTTTCTATGAAGCTCGTCTCACCCTAATACCAAAGCCAGACAAAGACTCATCAAGGAAAATAAACTTCAGACCAATATCCCTGAAGAACACAGATGCAAAGATTCTCAATAAAACTTTGGCAAATTACTACAAAATCATATTTAACAGATAGTGCACTATGATCAATTTGGGTTCATCCCAGGGATGCAAGGTCGTTTCAACATATAGGGGTCAATAAATGTAATTCACCACATCAGTAGACTCAAAGATAAGAATCATATGATTATATTTTTCCTTATTTTCTATATTAGGCATTTTATTATGATACATCTTGGCAAGCTTCTTATTTGACTAAGTCTATTTGGTGTCCTGTAAGCTTCCTGTATGTGGATGTCTATCTCATTTCTGATATGGAAAAAGTTTTCTGTAACTATCTCATTGCAAATGTTCTTTAGACATGTAGTTTGTGTCTCCATTTTCTCTCCCAGCCTGATGATTCTCAGGTTTGATCTTTTAAAGTTGTCCTAGAGTTCTTATATATTCTGGTCATGTTCTACATTTTTTTTCCTTTATTGCCTTCTGCATACTGAAGATCATATAGTCAGTCTTCAAGGCCTGAAGTTCTATCTTCAAGGGCTTAGGTTCTATTTTCTACACAATCTAATCTATTAGTGATGCCTTCAATCAAGTTTTTAATTTGACTGATTGTGTCTTTTAATTTTAGGAGTTCTGCTTGATTTCTTTTCACTACTTCTATTTCTGTATTAAAATAGTCTTTCATCTCCTGTAATTGCTTTCTTAATTCCTTTCTTAGATCCTTTATTCATTGAACATTTTAATAATCAGTTTTTTTTATAATCTTTCTCTAGGCTTTTATCCACCTTACTATCAGTGGGATCCTTTGCTGGGAGACTGTAAATTTTGCAGGGAGATTTGTTTGCCTGTTTTCTCATGTTTTCATTATGTCTTGGACTTGTGCATCAGTTGAGGTTGATTCCCATACCTATTTTTTTTCTTTCTTTTTTCTTTTCTTTTTTTTCCCACATGTCCTTTTGTGTGTGATCATCTTATTTGTTCTGGGTCTTCTCTCTTGTTTTTGATATATGAGTAGGTGCCAAGGAGTGGGACCCGAGGTCCCTTTCTCATTGTTCCTCCTTGGGTCCTTGTTGTTGGTGTGAGGCTTTTGTTTCCCCAGTTCTTTGAGTTGGAGTCATGTTGGAGAGGAATGTTTTGTCTAGCAGCAGAGTCTCTAGCTTATGAACTTTCAGTGTCCCTGTAGGTTTCAAGCATCTCACAGAATGGAGAAAAATAAACAATAGTAACAACCATTGCAAACAACAAACAATACACAGTGTTAAAGACTCCCTTTCTACTATGATGTCTTCAACATTAATTGCTACCAATAAAGAGGAATGGTGGAATCAGCATTTGTCAGCAGTAAAAACAATAACCATGAATTAGATGTGGCTTTAAAGCAAACATCAACTGTCAATTATATCATCCACAGCAGTAATGATTATATTCGTATTAATGGTGGCAGCAGGAATCATAACAACCAATTAGTTCTGAAAGATTATAAAATATAGTTAAGTAGGGGAAAAGAAAAATGTGTTAGAAACCTAGAAAAGACTTTATAATTTCAAAAAGTGGGCAGAAAGAAAGCAGAAGAGATGCAGTAAGTGATGTTTATATGGATGGAAGAGAAAAAATGGAAGCAAGATATTGGGAGAGAGGGAGCCAGAGCAATACAATTTGAGTGGTAGCAGGAAAAGCTAAGAGAGAAAGAGAAATTAATAACTGAAAATAATACAATCCAAAAAAAACAGAACCCTCAAATGGCAATGCTAGGAAAAAATAATTACATTTTAAAAATGCTAAAAATGAGAGAAAAAGAAATAAATAAGTGTATGCATATATGTCCCTGAACCAATCAGCATAGTCAGAATTTACATGCAAATACACACACACACACACACACACAAAGAATTTTTAAAAAATAAAATAAATAAAAAATTTAAACATTTTTTAAATATCCAAAATCATAGTGAACCTTCTCCATTTAGGTGGTCAAAATAGTTGACCAAATGGGTGGTCACTGTCTATGTTCAACAGTCGTTTTTTCCAATTCTTCTTGAGTTATGTACTGATAGAGAGAGAGCAAGGATTGGGGCTTGTTAAGCCCTTCCTGTTTTTGTGTTGCTCTTTGAGCTGCCAGTTGGACTGGCCTAAGACTGAAGCCATTTGATATAAGACTCAGCTTCCCTTCTCAACAGTGTGAGGTGGATGGGTTAGGACTTACTGTCAGTTGGTGTGTTACCCATTTGGGTCAGTTTGGTACACTCCTAGGGTACTTCTACTGCATTATTCTGATGAGAGGAGTTCCAGCAGGTGGGGCTGAGGTCGAATCAGGCTCATGGGCTTTGTTGGGTGGTGTCTGCTTTAGAGAGATGAGATAGACCTGCCCCTAGGGGTACACGGTAGCTGATCTTTGATGTGGCTCTGGTTCTCAGAATTCTCCCAAGAAATCCAATCATGAGGCAGGGAGGCCAATCCGACACTCACTGCTGCCCAGGAGCACAGCCTTCCCAGCTTAGTTCTTGAGTGTATTCACTGCCACCACCCCACACACACACACACAAGCTCAGCTTCAGCTGGCCATGTGAGCTATCAGACCCAGGGGGGAAGGGAATTGGGCTCCCCTCCACCCTTAAAACTAAAATCCCCCTGGGTACAGTCTACTGCACACCTGTTTCACTCACATTTCCTCACTTTCTGTCAAGCCCAGCCTGAGTCTCTTGACAGGTGCCTGCCAGGACATTGTGACTCTGTGTGTGTGTGTGTGTGTGTGTGTGCGTGTGTTCTGATCTCCCAGGTCCCACAGACACCTCAGCAGCATGCTCATCCCAGGACATCTCCTGCCTCAGCCCTCCACAGCCAGATGAGTTATAGAGCACATTTTTCAACATCAGCACACAGTGCATCCTCTGGATCCACTAATAGTCTTAAGCATTTTTTTATCTTAAGTTTCTCTGTACCAAGACTATGTTTCCCCTTCCTCTATCTGGGGTGAATCTGCATAGGTAGTAGGGACAACAGGTTGGTTTCAATGTATGTTTAATTTTTTTGTTTATTGTACCCCAATTTTTTAAACCCTAAGTCACTTTGAGTGCCCAATATTAAATTTTAATGCAATCCTCTTCCACCCACCTCACTGAGAAGCTGTACACCTGCCTATTTGGTCCCTCACAGCTTGAGATGCAGCTCTTCTCTACTCCTCCATCTTCCATCCAATCCATTCGAATTATTAACCCATCAAATGGATTAGTTCACTGATTAGGTGACAGCTCTCATAATCTAAGCATTTCACCCCTGAACATTGCTACACTGGTAACGTGCAACGTTTTCAGGGGACACCTCATATCCAAGCCAGAACAAGTGAGATAGTGCTTGCCTTTCTGGGCTTAGCCTATTTCACTAACATAATGACCTCCAAGTCAACTTATGTTGTCTGGAATGACAGGATTTCATCAATTTATGGCTGAATAGTACTCCCTTGTGTGTATTACCACACTTGTTTTATCCACTCATTAGCTTCTGGACACTTGGTTTGTTTCTATTTTTTGGCTCTTGTGAATGGTGCTGCAATGAGCAAGGACTTGCCGAGATCCCTTTGACATACTGATATACACACAGTATGGGATTGCTAGATCATATGGTAATTCTAGGTTTAATTTATTTTATTTCATTTTTTGTGGTGCTGGGAGCTGAATCCAGGGCCTTGTGCATGTGAGGCAAGCACTCTACCAACTGAGCTATATCCCCAGCCCCTAGTTTTAATTTTTTTCCCCATATGATTGTACTATGTCACACTCCCATCAACAGTGTACAAGGGTTCCTTTTTCTGCACACTCTTGTTTGTCATCTTTAGTCTTTTTGATAATAGCCATTCTTACTGGAATGAGGTGATATTTCATTAAGGTTTCAGTTTGCATTTCCCTGGTGATTAGTAATGTTGGGCATTTTTTCAAATACTTGTTGACCATTTGTGTGTCTTCTGAGAAATGTCTATGTAAGTCTGTTGCCCACCTTTTAATTAGGCTATTTATTTTTTGATATTGAGTGTTTTTATGTTTTGTTTTGGTATCAGGGATTGAACCTAGGGGCACTTAATCACTGAGCCATAGCCCAGGCCCTGTTTTTAGTTTTGAGATAGGGTCTCCTTAAGTTGCTTAGGGCCTCACTAAGTTGCTGAGGCTGCCTTTGAATTCACAATCTTCCTGCCTCAGCCTCCCAAGCTGCTGGAATTGCAGGCATATGCCACCACACCCAGCTGTTATGTAGTGTTTTGAGTTCCTTATATATTCTGGATATTAACCCCATGTCAGGTATATTGTTTGTAAATATTTTCTCTCATCTGTGGGTTGTCTCCTCACTCTATTGTTTTGTTTTCTCAATATTGTATTCAATTATTGTTTCTACTTTTTTTTTCTCTTGAATTTTCCTCTATTCAACCCTGGAGACATTTTTTGATCACTTAAGCCACTTATGACCTATTAAACTAGACTTTCTTTTGATTTATATTAGGTCTTTTCTATTTAGATAAAATTACAAATAATAATTATATTAATACCAGAAAGTAGGATACTCCACCTTAATTTTATCATTTAGCAACAGTTGGCTTTAGATAGCTCTTTATTTTCTAAGATATTTGTACCGTGGCTACTGTGATGGCCTATTTTACAGTGCTCCCAGTTCATGTAGATTTACCTGGGGGTGGGAAGAAACTATATTCATTTTCCCCCAGGATCAACAATAGCAAATCAGAAGCAAATGCCTAAAACCTTAACTCCTCTGAAGATAGTGAGATGCACATCAAAGATAAGAAGACTTGGTTGCTCTAACTATAGTTATAAAATGTACAGAAATCCCTTAATTAAAAGGTGGTCCCTATCATACATTAGCTTTATAAGTCCAAAGAAAATATTCTGGAGGGAGATAGACTGATTATGTGGCCTGCTCTTCTCTGCAGAACTTTCACTGAGAATCGACACTTTCCTGAGCATTGGCTCTCTCTTCTAACCACATTCAAAAGTCACCTTAATTATTTCCTCTCATCACTTCGGCCTCAGTTCTCTCAGCACAGTGCAGGTGAGTAAAACAACTGAAGATCTCACCTGCTCGCAAAGCTGGAAACAGCACAAGTCAGGAGCTGCCCAACACTTAAACCTAGGCACAGAAACCCCACCTGGCTGCCTCCTGACACTGGAAACCAAGGCCAAGGAGATCAGTCAGGATCTGGAATGTCAAACCAGCCACAACTTGATTGACAGAAGACTAATCTAAGAAAGAATGTTTTTTTCAACAGAAGATTTTTTTACACTCACATTAATTTACTGGTGCTAGCTTCAGGCTATCAGGCTGTGTCCAGTTTTCTTAATGAAATATTGGAGAAGTTCCTGCTTTTCCTGCTGCGACACTGTTCAAAGATGAAAACATGAACACAACCAGGAATAAACAATGTTCCAAACATAAACAATTTGTAGTTATTGTGTGATTATTCAAAATAAAAACAGAAAGCTCTCAGACATTTGTATGCCCCTGTTCAGAGGAGCAGTATTCACAAGAGACATCAGGTAGAAGCAACACAAATATGTATTGGTTCGACGAATAAACAAAATGTGGTATATACAAAAACAGAATATCATTCGGCTTTAAAAAGAAATAAAATTGACACACTGCTTTTGGGCTGGGCCGAAGTGGATGTTTCAGGGGCAGCTGTACTAGGGAAGCCTGAGCCCACTGTGCAGCTTTCTCCCTTTGTATCATAACCATGTCCACCATGAGAATGCTAATTCACTAGCTGCCTAGACTAACAGACTTAAGAACAAGGGAAAAGACAGTATACAAATGAGGCAGCACTGAACAGAGTTTAATGTGGAGCTAAGGAAAGCTAAGAAGGTTGATCAGATGCTGAAAAGGTGAAATGTAAGCTCTTTTCCTTATGCTGCTACTTTTCCACTCCAGGAAAACCGCAACAACCAGGGCACTGTGAATTGGTCTGGTGATGACATTATCAAAGGCATAAACAGCAACAATTTGGAAAACCAACTCCAAGCTGCTAGGAAATTGCTTTCTCAGGAAAAACAGCCCCCATAGACAACATCATCCATGTTGGTTTGGTTACAAAATTTATGTTCTTCTTGGGCAGAACTAATAGTAGTCTCATCCAGTTTGAGTCTGCTTGGGCTCTCACTAACATTGCTCTGGGTGGACGAGGAGGAGCATAGTGACCCCAGCCTAGTGCGCAGAGGAGGAGAGCAACCAGGCACACATGGAGGAGAGTGACAGTGCTGAGGTCCTTCCATGTACCAATGTGTGGCTCTCCCGGCTCGCTTTCATCCAGAGACAACATCCAGGACCTGGAAGACCATCACCAAGGTCCCTGCAGGCCTGGTTACACCAGAAGTCTCCCTGCTAGCCTACTTCTCTTGATTCCTCTTTTACTCTTCCTATGATACAATACCTCTATATTCTCACCTCCCACCTCATAAGCCCCACATCCTACACTCCACCCCACTCCCTTTGTCCACCATTAGAAACTGTAGACCGTTATTCAAACCTACTATTTATATTGTAGATACTAATTAAACACATCATTTCTGTTTAT
The DNA here is from genome assembly GCF_045843805.1 of Urocitellus parryii. Taxonomy (NCBI): domain Eukaryota; kingdom Metazoa; phylum Chordata; class Mammalia; order Rodentia; family Sciuridae; genus Urocitellus; species Urocitellus parryii. The sequence goes on from NC_135531.1 coordinate 123,518,512, forward strand.
TGCAACAAAACTGTAATTGTCTAAATAGGAGTTATTTGGTTTAAGGCTGCATATTGTTCACACTTGTGGCTATAAATATTGATCTCCCCCTTAAAGGTGAGGTATTGGTAACCTGCAGGGACACTACAAGATTATAGAATAGAAACTATAAAACCTCAGATCCACACAGCTAGAGAGAAAGACACATGAACTACATGAAAAAAACAAAGGAAGAAAGTGCCCCCAAACAAACCAAGATACTACAATAGTAGAATCCATTGACAGTACAGTAGATGAAATGTCAGAGAAGGAGTTCAGAACGTACATAATTAAAATGATCTGCAAAGCACAGAATGATATATGATATCATATTATATATGACATAATGTTGCTTCTGGGACATCACAACAGACCAAGGCTGTGGTGGATGGAGGTGCTATCCCAGTATTCGTTTCTCTCTCGGCATCTTCCCATGTTTCCATCAGTGAACAAGACATATGGGCTCTAGGAAACGTTGCAGGTGATGGTTCAGTTTTCTGAGACTTGGTTATCAAATATGGTGCAGTGGGCCCACTGTTGGCTCTCCTTGGAGTTCCTAATATGTCAACTTTAGCATGGGGTTACTTATGTAATCTTACCTGAACACTTTCAAAACTTTGTCACAACAAGAATCCTGTACGCCCATTAAATGCTGTTGAGCAAATTCTTCCCACTTTTGTGGGAGATTTAGTCTCTTGTATCATGATGATCCAGAAGTATTAGTGGATACCTTCTGGGCTATTTCTTACCTTACTGATGGTACAGATGGATGCATTGAAATGGTTGTGAAAGCAACTTGTGAAGCTTCTAGGAGCTTCTGAATTGCCAATTGTCACTGCCACTCTACCAGCTATAGAGATATTGTGACTGGAACAGATGAGCACGCAGGTTGTAATAGATGCAGGTGCACTTGCTATCTTTCCCAGCCTGCTAACTAACCCCAAAACTAATATTCAGAAGGAAGCTGCACGGACAATGTGAAACATCACTGCTGGCCTATAGGACCAGATACAGCAAGTTGTCAATCATGGATTAGTCCCATTCCTTGTCAGTGTTCTAAGGCAGACTTGTAGACACAAAAGGAAGCTGTATGGGCTGTGACCAATTATACAAGTGATGGGACAGTTGAACAGATCATATGCCTCATTCATTGTGTATGCAATGATGCCAAAGATGCCAAAATTATTCTGCTTATTCTGGATATCATTTCAAGTATCTTTCAGGCTGCTGAGAAACTAGGTGAAACCGAGAAACTGAGTATAATGACTGAAGAACGTGGAGGCTTGGACAAAATTGAAGCTCTATAGAACCAGGAAAATGAGTCTATGTAAAAGGTCTCATTAAGTTTGATTAAGGAGTATTTTTCAGTAGAGGAAGAGGAAGATCAAAATGTTGGGCCAGAAACTACCTCTGAACGCTATACCTTCAAGTTCACGATGGGACTCCTGAGACCTTTAACTTCTAGGCTGTACAACTGAGGCATAAAGTTTGTTGTATTCTTTTTAATTGTGGCTTATAATTGTACCATTTTTTTTTACAACAAAACTATACTTGAACAGTTCCAAACTGTACGTACTGTATGAAATTTGTCCTCTAAATGGGGTTCTTATTGCTATGTGGAATTTCATATCTTACAGTGTCCTGTAAATAAAGATTAAATTCCACACTTTTCTTTAAAAAAATGAAGTGAAATTCTGATATATGCAACAATACAGATATCACTGAAGATGGTATGTTAAGTAAAATAAATAGGTTCCCAAAAGACAAATTTTTTGTCACTTTTATGTATTTATTTTTCTTTGTATTTGTTCTTTTTAGTTACACATAACATTAGGATTCATTTGACATAATTATAAAAGCATGGAATATAATTTGGTCTATTCAGTCCCTAGTACTTCCCCTTCCTTCCTCTCCTTCCAAGCTGATTCCCTTCCCTCTACTCTTAATAATCTTTCAGTTATTTACTTTCAAAAAAATTAGCATCTTACGGATGGATATGATGGTGCAATTCAGTGTGGTATATTCATATATGTACACAGGAAATTTAGGTCAGATTCATTCCACATTCTTCCCTGATCCTCCTCTCTCCTCGTCAATCCCCTTCATGTACTCCACTGATCTCTCTTCTGTTTTGATAGCATCCTCCTCTTTTTCCCTTTCTCTCTCAAAATGACAAATGTCCTATGACTTCATTCATATGAGGTATCTGTAATACAAAAATTCATAGGGACATAAAAAATAGTGTTACCAGAGACTGGGGGAGGAAGAATGTGGAGTTCTTGTTTAGTTGGCATAGAGTTTCAGTTTGGGATTGGGTGAACATTTTAGAGAAGGATAGTAGTGATGATTACACAAGAATGGGGTTATACTCAATTCCACAAAACCATACACTTAAAATTATTTAAAAGAAATATTTATGTTACATATAGATATAACATAACACACACACACACACACACACACACACACACACAGAGCTGTGTCCTTGGTCTGAATATGAAAAGTTTCTCAGTTTTGAACTTGCGAATGTAATACTGAGGATTTGATTTTGTCTTAAGGTACCAGCAATATGAGAAATATTGTGACAAGTTCTAAACTCCCTGCCTCCACCAGTGGTTAGTGCTTCCTGGATGCACCTTCTGGGCAGCAGCAGCCTCGTCCTGGAGAAGTGACAGCAATGAACCTGAGGCCCTCATTGGGTTCTGCTAAAGCACTTCTCTGCACCTGTGCTGTCACCTATCTATCCCTACAGGGAATGCTCCCTATTTACCCCCACTCTTTGTGTCAGCTGAATTTTCAGGGTTCCTTGTTCCCTTAGAAAGCATCCTGATAGTCAGAGAAAATCACTTCAGCATTCGTCCAAGACAGAGCTAGGTGAAACTTCACCATGTGAAACAAGGAGAGAAGTGAGTCAGGACTTCCCATCCCTCCCCCTCACTGGAGGCTGAAGAGTAAGTGAAGGTTCCTCTGTCCTTATACTAGACTACAGGAATGCCCTCTGACTTTGACCCTGACTGCGTCTTTCAGTCTTTCACGTATCATATGCCCTCTTGCAGTGCAAATGTCTTTCCATGAGAGTTTAAAACTAAGGCAGTAAGCAGTCTTATCTGTGCCCTTAGAATGCTTTCTATCAGGAACGGGAACGAGATTAGAAACACAGTCCCCTAGGCAGCCCCACGTGTCTGATCTTCATGCTAGCCCATTAACGTCTCATTTGGATGGCAGACTCAGTTAAGTTTTGGGGATGCATTTCTCCCCCCAACCCATATGTACACATGCTTGTCTGTTCTTCTTGGTGATTTGAAAACAGATTTTAAATTTTAAAAATGGAATCATCAGAGCCTGGGGTTGTGGCTCAGTGGTAGAGCACTTACCTAGCACATGTGAGGCATTGGGTTCAATTCTCTGCACCACACACACACACACACACACACAAAAAGAGTAAACAAAATAAAGTTATTGTAAAAAAACATTAAATACTTTTCTAAAAATGAGTTATCAAATACAAACTTTTTAGCTGGATCAATGTAATAAATGGACTTTTTACAGTGGTAAGTTGGCCCTGGTGTCTTTGCAGAGTTTTTATATTTCAAATGTGTCTGCATTAGTCCAGTGCACAAAGTGACAGTTCCCAGACCTAAGGCCTTTTGTGGGGAACAAAGCAACAAATTTTGAACTGGAATAAGAAAGCTCTTGGGATTGGTTTGGCTCAATCTTGAAATTCATTCATTAGAGCACTGCATTTTCTCTAAGCATTTGGCAGCAATTTCACCCACAAAAGGTTTACCATATCAACTTCCCATGGGAACTTTGGGGAGATAACAATCCTAAGAAAAAAGTGAAATAACCTCTGTACTAGCACCTAACTCAGTGCCTGGTACTAATTTTAATGCTTTTTTTGAGTTTGAAAAATAATGAAAATTTTTTTATTAAGCTAGCTTTAAAGTGTTTTTCTATACTTAATAGCAGTGTTACTTGGAGTGTTAGTTTGTGTGATGCTTTATCTGCTTGTAGGCAACCAGCCCAGAAGAGTAGATTCATCCCAAATAGACCTAACTCCTTGTTTGGGAAAAGATAGCACACACCAGGACTCCCACACCCAACAAGCAGCAAGCAAACTTAGGAGATTCTGCTGCACTCTCTCTTAAACTCCAGAGTTTGCCTAGAGACAAGTCAAGTCTAAGATTGGCCAACAGATAAAAATAATAATAGGTATCTACTCTCTCTGTTCCTCAAACCTTATCCATCATAAGATTAAGGGTGCTAACATGCATCCTAGGCCCCGTGGAAACAGGATCGACCTACATTACTATTTTAGGGAGAGATCTGTGACCTCTTTTCATATCCTTGTGATCTCAGTGCCACCCTGTGAAAGAGAATGGGCAGAGCAAGACATCTGTATTAGCAACTTTTGTTTCAAAGGATTAACCCTTAAATGTCAGGACTGTTTTATGAGTCTTAAATAGAAAAACTTCCCAAGCAGATGTCCTATTCCTCTTTATTTACAACTCACTCCATTTAATGGCATACTTCTTGTGTTCTCTGAACTGCCTGAAAGCTTTTTTTTTTTAATTTATTTAGCCATTTTGACTTTAACAAGACTTCATTTACCATATGCTTTCAGCATTATTTATTTTGCTTGTTCTTATTTCCTAAACCATTTTTCACTAAATTTTACTTCACCTTGGAGCACATATTTATACTTTAAAACTGGTTAGGTGATTTATTTTATTTGTTTGCTTTTGTTTCTTGATTATATGGTTAGTAAAAATAAAACCTCATGTTAGGGTATATGCCTTATGAGATAACCTGGTAACCATTTTCATTTAATTTTAGAAGCCTTGATAACTACCTTAGATATTGTGCAAGTAAAGAGAATAACCAAAATGAAGTCATCAGCTGTGTGGGTTCTAGAGCAAAGACAAACATCAGGACATGTTCAGACCTCTCTCTTACTCACCAAAACAACTCTCATTTTCTAGGTATAAGTCTTCTTTAGTTATCCTACAGTTATAAAACATAAATATCTAGCTGAACAAATTATTATGAAGTGAATCTTTTTCAGAACCACTGAAAAGATTAGAAGATTTGGCCAAGGCTCTGAGGCATGCCTTCAATACTCAGGAAGTTACAAGCCTTCCTTAGCCTTCACTTCCTGTTTGCACAAGAACTCAGAGAAAGAAGTAATGAAGTGTCAAGGCTCTCTCAAGTCTTTCTTGGGTCTTCACAAAACCCTGAATATGCATATGACTTTCTGGATTCCAAAGAATATGTCAGCATTTTTCAAATTCCCTACATTATACATCTCATTTCCCAGATTCCCTTATACATTTTGAGTCCGGCTTGTTTGCCCTAAGTGGTATTGAAGCTCCAGGTAGTGAGACGTTAGAACAATTTCCCCTGATTGTTCTTGACAGATGCCTTGGGTTAAAGCTTTCCCAACGATCAAACTCTGAATTCAGTCAAATAAGAGCAATACCATCACTTTCACTAATTGAATTTTGTTTTGGAAACATATAGTTAGTATTCATTAAAATATTTATTTATATTAAAATGTAATCAGTAATTCTAAGGGAATAAAATTAAGTTTTCTCAGTTTTAATACCTAGTATTAAATATGGATAGATATAATACACATAAATAAAATCTCTTTAAGACCCTCAAAGATTTTTAAGAGTATAAAGGAGTTCTGAGAGTGAAAGTTTGAGAACTAGTGACTTAGCCAAACATAAATTTTGAATTCAAAAGATTTTTTTAATTTAACACATTAAGTTTGTTCTTGTTCCTTCATGGCTGTTTGTTCTTTGTCTCCAGAATCCTTTAAGATTTCTTCTGCTTCTTTGTTGTTCTTTAATTTTATTATAGTATGTCTACATATTTCTTCTATCTTTTTTTATAATCTATGAATTATTTCTTACTTCCTCACTTTTGGGGAAATTTTCCATCACTATTTCTTAAAATATTTATTCTTATCTACTGATTTTTTTCCCTTGTGTTTCAAGCCTCCTGTTTATCATAGAGATATTAACAGTATTCCTTCTACTCTACACATTTTTTGACTTTTTAATATTTTCCATGCATTTATGTCTCAGGAGCTGTCCATGGGTTGCATGGGGATCACCGTGCATGGAAGCCTCATGGATAGAGACATTTGGTGTCTGAGAATGACCAGTGGACATTTCCTCTGGTCAATTGCCTAGGGATAATGTGAATCTCTATCCCGCTCTGTCACGGCCTACACAGCACCTGAGGTGGCTGTGACCTGCCAAGATGCCAATCAACCTGTTGACTACAAGACATCAGGAAGCAAGATTCCACCCCTGAAACCTTATGCCTGCCTTTGATGTACCCCCTTAAATAAACCACTGGAGCCATTTTGTCTTTGTCTAGTTTCAGAACCCATGTGGACTAGATCTATCAGGGTTTCGCCTTTTGTAAATATATTTCTGAGTATTTGTGCTTTGTTATTCACTAATTATTTGAAATTTTAAGTTTTAGGTGGCTTGGATTCCCCTGGGAAAGAAGAGCCCCCAATGAGACACTGGCTGTCGACTCCCCAATACTTATGTCTTCCTGATTAATAGGCATTTTCAAGGTAATCATATAAAGTTCTATTTCATTCTTTGTCATTTTTTCTTTAAAACAAGATTTTATTGTGTGGCCCAGGCTACTCTTGAACTCGCAGTCCTCCTGTCTCAGCTTCAAGTAGCTAGGATTACAGGTGCACACCCCTCCACCCAGCTTCTTGATCATTTTTTTAAGTTCTCTTTTTATTAATTAATTTCTAATATTTTTATTGTGAAACAGAACAAAGAAGAATACTATATATATATATATATATATATATATATATATATATATCTCCAAACAAATTATTAAAAGGTGACTCCTCATACAATACCCATCAGCAGGGCTGGCTTCACTTCATATACTACTTCATCCAGGCATGAAAACTGCACACTTACAGAGGAATCTGCATTTAGACAACCATGCCTGGTTTAATACTCTGCTGTCTCTGTATAGGGAATTTTCAATAACTTTTAAGCCAGATGCCTCACATATTCATTTGGCACTAACTCCACAAATTAGATAGCCTAACTAATTATGTAGCTACTATCTATGCCAAGAAACAGGAAATTCGTCACACTTCAAAAGCCCCCAACATGTCTCTTACCAATTACAATTTCTTCCCTCCCTAAAAGAAGATCTGTCCTTTTATGGTAATTACCTCATTATTTTTCTTATAATTTTAATACCAAGGGATGATCCTAAAACTTAGTTTTATTTTCCCTGCCTTCAGGAATGTCTTACTTTGTGACACACTAATAAAAATAGTACACTAAAACCATTAAAATTTTAATTATGAAAATTGTAATTCTTCGTTGCTGACAAGATGGCTGATTATCATAAGTTATGACTTCTCCCTGCAACCAACCCTGAAGATGGAACACAGAAAAGAGACATAAGTGGAGCTAGGGCCTTAATGTAAAAGGAAAGGGAAGAAAAGGCTTCAGTATGCTAGGCACCTGGTTGCAATGGTGTACCTAATAGAATTCCTGCAAAGACACTGAAACAGAGGAAAGGGATTTGGTCAATCCCAGAGTGTCAGAGAAAGTTTCCCAGGCGTAAATTTTGCTCTTAGCTCTAAGATGAATAGGAGTTACCTGCAATGAACCTGGGATAGCACACCACCACTAAAGAATTCTAAGACAATATGCAGCACATTAAGAGGTGCCAGCAAAGCTTGGAGAGGTCAGCAGGAGCCAGGTCAAACAGGCTTTATCCCAACAGAAATGATTTTAAGATCAGTTGATGTGATCTAATTTGGATTTAAATGATGGCCTGCCTAAGGCAGTGTCAGTGAAGAGAGAGATCTATTTGAAAAATAGTAAAGAGTGAAATAGTCATTTGTGGTTGTGGGAGTTGAAGTAGAATTTATAGAGATAAAGAATAACCCCTCAGTTCTTGACTTACTCATCTGTGTGAAGGGTGGTGTCATTTACTGGGTTGGGAAACCCAGGAGAACCCGTGGTGTCCAGAGGATCAATGATGCACCTGGTTCTGTTTTAGACACAAAGATTTTAGTTTCTTTGAGATATCCAATCAAGATGTTGAATAACCTTTCATACAGTTTCTAATCATTGTAGCTTACTATTAAAAAAAAGGCGAGAAGACACAAAAATCAATATTCTCTTCATACACATCATTCTTACTCCTTGCTCCTTTGTCCATTTCTCAAGGAAATTAATGATGCAATAGACACCATGCTTACTAGGATAGCCTCATCTTCAAACCATGGCCCTATCTTACTTAACTCTTCTTATTGGATGCCTAAAATTATATTGAATACTAGGACCTTATTGAGAATAATGAAGACACTATGCACAGAGATCTTTCTTATAGAAAAACAATTAGTGGAAGAATGACTTTCTACAATTTTACAAAGATAATATATGCATTCCTTTCCCTTAAAAAGCTACACATGTAATTCTGTGTGAATTTAATGGTTAAATGCTAATTATTAATTTAAGAGTTCCCATGATATCATTATACTCATAAAGCAAGCTATAACTTCCATAGCATTAGTGATTGGTGTTTAAAGGAAGGGCACTGACAACAGGGTAGAAGGTAAGGCCCCTAATGTGTGAGTGTGCTGACCAAGACCAAGTCACCCTTCACACTTTTCCTTTGTTATCTAATAACATGTCCCTTATAGAAGCATATATTTCATACTGTTTCTGTTTCTCCTTTCATGGCACGTTTAAATTCTCTGAGCACCTGTTATTAATTTATTAATTATCACCAAGTTAAAATCTGCTAAAAATGCCCAGAGGATGTGTGCTATGGGTTCACAGCTGTACATCCAACAGAGTTTATGAGCTAATTGCCAATGATTTAGGAGGCTTCCATATGCTCATAGGCTATTACTTGAGTAAAAAGTAAAATTTCTCATTATTTCCACCCATAACATGTCCAACAGAATGCTATGCTATGCTAATTTTAAAAACGTACAGTAACATAACAGATGTCACTGGTGGTCTTCTAACTAGGAGGCACAAGTCCTTCATTGAAGGAGGTATTTCTTTTGGCATTGTCATATTTCATTATTTATGAACTCTTATCACTAAGTAAGAAACAATGGTATATTATTGGAGTGCCTTCTCTGCCCCAAATTCTAAATCAGGTATTTTCCACAGTATCTTGTTTAATACAGCAACCTTATGAGGTGCATCTTATCTGCCTTTTACAAAAGCAAGAGCTGAACATATTTCAAAAACATTCCCCAAGTCACATAGATAAATAAATAATAAAGGCATAAATTAGTCCCTTGTATTTGGACTACAGAAATAATAATAAGGAACAGTTAGTAACCTATGTGCATTATGAATCCTAGAAAAAGAAATCACACATTGACAAAGATTTCCCATCAGGATTTGCACTTCCAGTCAATTCTTGATCCTCACAGGATACAGAAAACAGAAATTACCTACATCATGAAATCTTGGGAGAGGCTCCACAGTTTGTTTTCTTATTTGGTGTGAAAAAGCATTTAGGTTGCAGAGAACTATTTCCACAAAATCTAACAGTAACTATAGGATAATAATAAGCAGCATTGGTGTAAACCATATATATAGGCAAATGGCCTAGAATTTTTCCCTTATTTCTCTTTATGTTCAATAAAGAATCAGATATTTCTTCAGAGCACAATAGCACCAAATAGAACCACATTTTTATAACTGCTTTCTGTTTGCTCATTTTATTGTCAAAACTAATTACTTTTTCTCCACTACAACCTTCATTTTTTAATTCAAGTTTTTGGCTTTTAAAATTTTGGGGGTCTTTTCCAGAGAAACCTAGGCTCCCTGCCTATTGTATAAATCTGAATAACTTAAGAGATTAAATGTAGATTTAAAGGTGGTGAGCCCTAAAAAATTCAATTAGGTAAAAAGCTCCAGGATATATTTGACCCTCTTCGGGAATACCAATTACGTATTTATTGGATCTTTGTAGTTGGTCTTCTTGGTAGCCAACCCTAGCATATTTCTATTGGTCTCTCTTTTTACTTCATCCTCTTTTATTTCCCCCAAGTGTATCTGATGTTACGGTCCCTGTTTTCAGATGTGTTACTTTTAATTTTTTGTGTTGCTGCTAATACAGTCTTTATTCAATTATTCTTCGTTTTCTTGCATTATTTCTGCTCCCTTTTCATTTCTTTCTATTGTCTGAGCATCTCTCATTCAATTTCTTCCATCTTCTTCTTTAGATGTTCTGTATCTTTAAATTCATTCTTTTCCCATAGTTTTTGTTTTACTGTGGATATAGCTCAAATATTTAAACAATTTAAAAGAAAAGTAGAATGAACACCCATACCTATTACCTAGTTTCAAAAATTATTAGCATTTGTAATAATTGCTTTACCTATCTTTCTATATGAGCCATTTGAAAATCAAAAGCAGATATCATATAACACTTCACTCCTAAGAACTTCAGAATACAGCTTCTAAGAGTGAGGACATTCGCTCACATGAACACCTTACCATCATCTTATCTTAGCATAATGTTATTTTTAATAAGACTCTATATAATTACTATCCTTGAATAAAAAACAATAGCATATTATTGGAGTGCCTTCTCTGCCCCTGGCTCTAAATCAGGTGTTTCCCATAATATTTTGTTAATCTTTTTTGCATTCATCTAAAACAAAATCTTTTCACACTTGTTTTTCTCAAACCAGAACCTAATTGTGTCAGATGTTTCCTTTGGTGTTAGTGTCTTAAGTCTCTTATCGAGAGCAGTCTCCCACTTTTCTCCCTATGCCGCTGAGTCTTGAAGAAACACGACCAGTTTTCCTATAGGATGTCCACTGAGTTATTATAGTATCTTTTAACTTATTCTGTTACTCCTTTATTTCCTAATATTGAATCATACTTACATTTCTGGATAGATTCCATTTGTACATGTGGTATCATTTTTAATGTCCTTCAGGGATTTTGTTTTATAATATCTTATTTAGAGCTTGTACATCAATATTTATCCCTAAGTCTCTAGTTGATCTTTCGGGCATAGAGATGTACAGTATTCCAGGATACAGTCAATGAGTTAAGACTCACTAAGTCCCATTGTTCTAAATGTGAGACACCTATAAAAACTTAAATTTAGAAACATATATATCACTTATGGTAACTTTTGAAATAAATATTATGTTTTTAGAGTTCTATAGTTTTGAGAAAAGTAATAGGTGAATTATTATACCATTTGAAAATATAAATATATATTCTGACTATATATGCTTTAGATTATGATTTCCAAACTCATTTCATGCACCTGTATCAATTTTGTTGAACTATCCACAGAATTGAATATGTAGGACTTAACAGGTTAATACAAATTATTTTCCTACAAAGCTGATTCTCTGTTGGGAAAAGATTAGCTCTGTGAGGGTATCCTTAGGACCCTGGACATTTTGAAAGTTATTCTTGTCTGGGATCAGGTCATAAATTTTAAAGACTATAGAAGCATCTGGTCTCCTTTCAACATGATGTTCCTTGCCATTCCTTGAAATAGAAGGTGCCCTAATCCAGGTTTTTCCCTAATTCTTCTTGATCCATCCACAGGCTTGCTCTTTCCTGCATTAAGTTAAAGGTTACTTTTTAATCTACTAACTTAACATTTTGTTCTCTCCCTTTCCCATAAAAAGAGTCAACTCTGAATATCCTTCCTTTTTTTAGTGTTATTGATTTTATTTTTTTAAATACACAACAGTGGAATGCATTACAATTCTTATTACACATAAAGAGTACAATTTTTCATATCTTTGTATACAGAGTATGTACTTTTTTGCATTACAATTCTTTTTTTTTTGAGAGAGAGAGAGAGAGGAGAGAGAAATTTTTTAATATTTATTTTTTAGTTTTTGGCGGACATAACATCTTTATTTGTATGTGGTGCTGAGGATCGAACCCAATGATGCACACATGCCAGGTGAGCGCACTACCGCTTGAACCACATCCCCAGCCCCCACAATTCTTATTACACATATATACCACAATTTTTCATATCTGTTTTTATATAAAGTATGTTGACACCCAATTTGAGTCTTCATACAAGTACTTTGGATAATGATGTCCATCACATTCCACTGTCCTTGCTAATCTCCTGGCCCCTCTCTTTCCCTCCCACCCCTCTTCCCTATCTAGAATACATCTAATCCTCCTATGCTTCTTCTCCTTACCCCACTATGACTCAGCCTCCTTATATTAGAGAAAAAATTCTCACTACAATCAAAATGACAACTATTATGTAGACAAACAACAATAAGTGTTGGCAAGGATGTGGGGAAAAACATACACTCATACACTGCTGGTGAAACTGCAAATTGGTACAGCCAATATGGAAAGCAATATGGAGATTCCTTGGAAATCTGGAAATGGAACCACCATTTGACCCAGCAATCCCTCTCCTTGAACTATACCCAAAGGACTTACAAACAGCATACCACAGAGACACGGCTACATCAATGTTTGTAGCAGCACAATTCACAATAACTAAACTGTATAGCCAACCTACATGCCCTTCAGTGGATGAATGGATAAAAAAAGTGTGGCATATATACACAATGGAATATTACTCAGCATTAAAAGAGAATAAAATCATAAAATTTGCAGGTAAATGGATGGTGTTGGAGAAGATAATGCTAAGTGAATATCCTTCTTTAAGTAATTTGGTTCAAATGATATTGCTTCTAGCAGATTTTCTTTATCTGTAATATGGAATTTAGTTGTTCACTAGTTTCATTGTAGATTTATATTTTTTCCTCTATATTATTTTTGTTCATTTCTACAGGTTTTGAAAAAAGGAATAAGACAACATTACTATCATTCTATCATCTTTCCAGAAATGTCTCTAATTTGAATATTTAAATTTTTGACTAATATTTGTTAAATATTAAGTATTTAACAAAATATCAATTAAATATTGGATGTTTTCATAGGTGGGGTACTATTATATTATATATAGTATACAATTTAATGTCAAAAATAAGATACTAAAGTATAAACATTTAAAATCTCTTCTGACATTCATTGTTAAGAGCAGTTATCCAAGCTTTGTTCAAAATGTGATCCTTTGACATAGGCTTAAGAAACCATATTACTCACTTTTTTATTATCCTCTGTCTTAATAAGAATCTTGGTCTTCTCCACATTACCCTAGGATCCTACACAGAGAAAACAAAGTGGGTAACCATTTAAACTTCACATAGTATAGGTAAGTATCAGCTAGCTAGTGTGGTGAGTAGGTAAGCAAATGAGTTCAAACAATGAGTAGGAACCACAAATAAGTGGTTTCAACATCACCCAGTAAAGAATAGCTTAAAGAGTAGCAGTATTATCTATTAAGAGCATGAATTCCATGGCTGGATACTATTTATCAACTGAACCTGGGCCACAATATTTGCCAACTCCAAGGTAGCTTGCCCTGGGTCAACAAAATACTTCATAACTCTCATCACAATAGACTACATACTTTTCTATACATCTTATAAAAGTTCTTTCCCTGCTGGGTGTGATGGTGCACACCTCCAATCCCAGCAGCTGGGGAGGCTGAGGCAGGATGATCACAAGTCCAAAGCCAGACTCAGCAATTTAGAGAGGCCCTATGCAACTCAGTGAGACCCTATCTCTGAATAAAATATTTAAAAAGGGCTGAAATGAGGCTCAATGGTTAAGTACTTCTGAGCTCAATCCCTGTACCAAAATAAATAAATAAATAAATAAAGTCCCTTTACCTTCACTTCTCCCTTTCAATTTAATCAATTTTTCAGTCCATTTCAAATGCTTTTAATTCCCAGTACCACAAATATATATGCTGAAAACTCCCTACTGGTTAGCTTATCATTGTTGTGATTAAAATACCTGATAAGAACAACTTAGAGAAGGAAAGATTTATTTTGGCGTATGGTTTCAGAGAATCCAGTCCATGGTCAGCTGACATCATGGCAGAAGGGCCTGGCAGAGGAAAGCTATCAGTTCATGGCAACTGGGAAATAGAGATGAAGGGGCTGGGGAGAAGATAAATCCTTTTATAGCATGCTCCCCAGTGGCCTACTTCCTCCAAGTAGGTCCTACCTCCCAGTGGTCCATTCAGCTACCAGTCGATTAGTCCTTCAAATTGATTAATTCCCCGAGGAGGTCAGAGCCCCCATGAATCACTGCCTGAAAACCCCACCTCTGAACCTCGCTGCATTGGGGACCATGCTTTCAACACATGATCTTTTGGAGGAAATTTCAGAATCAACTCATAACACTTCCAGAATCTGGGGAGAGATATAGACATCCAGATAAGTAGGTCCTCCCATATCCAGAGGGCACAAGTTCGAATACCCCCAGTGGACACCCGAAACTATGGAATACTTATTTATCTCTATGTGTTCCTCATATATATTGAACCCTATATATACTATTTTTTCCTATATAAGAACACCTATGATGAAGTTTAATTTATAAATTGAGCATGATAAGTGATTAACAAAAAGTAATAGCAAAATATAATTATAATAATATACTATAATAGAAGTTTTATAAATGTGATCTCTCCCTCATAACATTTTTTTTCTGTACTTGCCCTTCTTGTGATGATGTGAGTTGACATAATGCCTACATAATGAAGATGAAGTGAATGGTGTTCTCATAATAGTGCACAAAAATTTAAAATTTATGGATTACTTATTTCTGCAATTTTCTGTATAATGATTGTCTACAAGCCTATGGACCACAAAGGACAGCAGGTAACTAAAACCATGAAAAGTGAAGCCATAGCTAAAGGATGATGACTGTCATTTAAAAATTTAAAAGTCTAATTAAGTTCAACCCAAAGATACCTTCATCAAGGCATATTGTAATCAAACTGTCAGAAATAAAAAATAAACAGAGAATCGCGAAAGCAGCAAGAGAAAGGGGGCCCTTTAAAAACACGGGAGCCATGCTGGGCACCATGGCACATGCAGCTCGGGAGGCTGAGGCAGGAGGGACACGAGTTTAAACCCAGAGTCAGCAATGTAGTGAGGCCCTGAGCAACTCAGCAAAACCCTGTCTCTAATAAAATATCAAAAGGGCTGGTGACGTGGCTCAGTGGTTAAGTGTCCCTGGGTTCAATCTTCAGTACCAAAAAACAAACAAACAAGGGAGTCACCATAAGGCTATTAGCAGATTTCTCAGCAGGAACTGTGCAGACAAGAAGAGAGTGAGAGCACCAAAAGAAAAACAAACATCTAACCAAGAATACTTTACATAGAAAAGTCGTTCTTCAGAAATGAAGGCAAGATAAAGACTCTCCCATACAAACAAAAGCTAAGGGAGTTTATCACCACTAAACTACAGGAAATACTAATAGGAAAATATTTGAAAGAATAAGACTTACTAGTTGAAGTAAGTAGAGTTAATCAGAAAAACACTGTAACACTGTGGTGTGTAAGTTATTTGTATTTCTGGTATAAAAACAAAAATATTAATAATAAATATAGCTATTATAATTTAATGGATATACTATGCAAATTATGGTATCAAAAACAAAACTTGGGATGGGAGGATGAAAATAGAGAGGTATTATTTTATGATTAAAGTTAAGTCATTATCAACTTAAAATAGACTATTATAACTATGTTTTATTGAAACCTCCTGGTAACTACAAAACAAAACCATGAAAGAGTCACAAAAAATTAAAGAGAAAAGAATTAAGGTATGCTACTAGATGAAATCATCAAATCACAAAGGAATGTAGCAAGAGAGGGAAAAAAAAGCAAAAGAGCTATAAAATAGAAGAAAAAAATGAACAAAACAGAAATAAGAAAACTTTACCTATCAATAATTACCTTGAATGTCAATTGATTCAATTATCTAATCAAAAACAGAGTGGTTGAATTAATTAAAACATAAGACTTAACTATATGCTTCCTACAAGAGACTCACTTCACCTTTGAGGACTCACATTAGAATGAAAGCAAAAGAATGGAAAAGATAGTTCCCCAAATGAAAACCAAACATGAACAGGGTAGCTGTACCTATATTAGACAAAATATGCTTGAAGTCAGAAACTCTAAAAAGACAAATAAAAAAAAGGTCATTATTTAGTGATGAAGGAGTTAATTCACCAAGAAGAAGTAACAATTGCAAATGTGTACTCCTCGAGAACCTTCAATATATAAAGCAAATATTAACAAATCTGGAAAGAAAATTAGACAGCAGTTCAATAGTAATAGGGACTTTAACACCTCAATTTCAACAATGGATACATCATCCTGATGGAAAATCTAAAAGAAAACATTGGATTTAAGTACAGAAAAGTGTATGTAATAGACATCTCTAGAACTTTCCAATCAACAGCTGCTGAAAACTCATTCTCAAGCACACCTGGAATATTCTCCCAGTTTAGACCATATGTTAGACAACAAAGCATGTCTCAACAAATTTAAGAAGATTGAAATCATATCAAGTATCTTTTAAGGAACCAGAAACCAGTAACAGGAAGAAACCTGGAAAATTGACAAATATGTGGCAATTAACACACTCCTGAACAAATGAGGTCAAAGAACAAATCATATTAGAAATTAAAGAATACCTTCAACAGAAAGAGAGATTCAGTATATCAAAACTGTAGCAAAAGTTCTAAGAGGGAAATTCATATACATAAATGCCTACATGAAAGGGGAAAAAAACAATTTGGAAGATCATTCAGTAAAACACCACACACACACACACACAGAGAGAGAGAGAGAGAGAGAGAGAGAGAGAGAGAGAATTATAGGCAGCTATTTACAAACCAAAAAGTCCTAAGAGGGCTCTAGAATGCATTAAAGGATCTCTCTGGGGCATCACAGTAGAGCAAAAACACAGACAATCCACAGGTAGACAAGATCACTAATGAGATCAATATGTGGGATGCCATAAGATGGCTAGCAAGTAAGAAGAAAGGCTAACCAAGCAGGAACCACTGTGATCTCTACGAGCCTGCTCTACAGAGGACACTGGCTTCTTTTCCCACGAAGATAAACAACAGTCAGAGAGGGAGACTCTGAGCAGGTGCATGCCCTGGACATAGAAGTTTGGCTTCCATAAGAACTAGGCATCACCCCACCCCAGAGCCACCATAGCTACTTGTCTGTACTTCTGTTCTCAGTTCTTCAGGTGGCTCACAACCACCAGCACCCCAAGTACTACTACCAATATGACAAAAGGGGTGTCTGTGCGCCAGGCACCAGGACTGTTACTGCCCAAGATATCCAAGCCATACTCCTTTGGTTTTGCCTGTGCTTCAAGTCACACAGCACCATAGCCACTCCCAGTTCCACCCCTCAGGCACTGGTGTCACTGCCACTGCAAGGAGGCCTGCAGACAGGACCCACTGCCAAGAAGGATCTCCTCAGCCAAAGTTGGGGAAAAAAGAGACCGCCACTCTGGATATGCACAGTATTAGCCACTGGGGATTCCTGCATTCTTTTTTAACTGCATTCTAAGCTGATTGCTATGGTTCAAATATGTCCCCCAATGTTCATGTGTTGGAAACTTAATCCCTATCATAGCAGTATTGGAGGTGAGGCCTAATAAAAAATGATTACATCATGAGGGATTTGCTCTCATAAAAAAACTAATGTTCTTATCACAGAAATGGGTTAGCTATTGTGAGAATGGGCAAGTATATGTGTACCTCATGGCCCAGGTGGGTAGCAGGGCATGCCATCTGTGATTGTGTTGATTTCACACTATGAAGTTCACACTATGATGCAGTCACTTAACAAATGTTACTAAACAATGCATAACTGTACTTTGAATTCTTTGCCAGGCAGTTTGTACATCTTCATTTTGGGGAGGTCAGCTACTAGGAAATTATTGTTTCTCTTGGTAATGGTGTCTCTTTGGTCTTTCATGACTCACTGTCTCATGGTGATGTCTGCACATTTGGTGAAGCAAATGTCTTCTGGATTTTATGAACTACATTTGGTATTGAAGATTCTGGAGGCAAGAGGTACCCAGCACTTTCTTGCCAGGGCACATGGTTGGACATTAGCTTGATTATTAGCTTGAGTATAGTATTAGGCTAATTAACTTGAATGTGGCAACCATGTTCACAATGTAAGCGTATATCAAAGCATCCTGTTGTCATATGTGTGTGTATGTATAATTAAAGACATATGCATGTCATTTTTATTTGTCAATTAGACCTCAACAAAGAAAAATTCTATCTTAGCATCTGTATTCTTAGATCACTCCTGAACCAAGTGTCAATCTCACTCTGAGAATATTAGCATGCAGAAGTATTCTTGCTATAAATATAATCATGTGCAGCATAATAATGTTTCTATCAATCACAGACTGCATATACAACAGTGGTCCCATTAACTATAATAAATTTAAAAAATTCCTATCACATAGTGGTATCATAATCATTTAGTGTCATAGTCATATGATGTCATAGTACTTTACTTAGATGTTTGTGGTGCTGCTGGTATAAACAAACAAGTAGCTCTGCCAGTAATACAAAAATACAAGACACACAATTATGTAAAATACATGGTAATGATAATAAATGACTGTTTTGATTTCTGGTTTTATACTATACTTTTTACTGTTATTTTAGAGTTTATTCCTTCTACCTATAAAAAAATTTACTATAAAACCATATGCTGTGTTAAGCCTCATACATCTTGTATTTACCATACATATCTCTTAATTGCATCACTTTCTCTTGCATGTGATTTAACCCCAGGCTATATTGCACATATATACTATAGAGGTGCATAGTAGGCTTCTCGATCTAGGTTTGTGTAAGTATACTGAATGAGGATTACATAATTACAGAATTGCCTGGCAATGCATTTCTCAGAATACATTCCCATCACTAAATGACTGTTACTGAAAAAGGGAAGCCAAGGAAGCAAAATCAGAGAGTAAAGATGAACCAAAACACAATCTTATTGAACATCTCAGCCATCTCTATAGGAAGTCTTAAAGCTGGGGAGGAAAAAAAACTCCATACTTAAGTTGGGGCAAGAAGATTGAGACCTTATGCACCAAATATCAATGAGTCATTGGATAAGGGCACCCCTGGGAAAGGGAGGTGACCTGGGAAGGCATTTCTGTTCAGCTCTGGCAATACCAGCAGAGCTCTGATACCTGATGACCCCTGCTGGCAGCATACCCAGTAATGGGGGAATAAATTCTCCCATCCTGAGGAAATATCTGGGTGATACATCACAGTGTTTAACATAGAAACTAAAACTAGAGTGAGCAGTGGATCTTTTATAATAGTGTTTCAAACCATAAATAAAGTACATATATAATGTTAAAATGTCAATTATTGTGTAAGTGCCTAAATATTTCAACTATAACACTCTCAATTTAACCTAGAGGGTTGTGATTAAGATTAAGTCATATGAGAGATCTTAAGTGTTTGTGTTTGTCATTGAAAATATAAAGGTTATAAAGGGAACTTTATTAATTCAATACTAAGATAGGGCTGAGGACTAAGAAACAGAATAGGGAAGTGAAAAGGAAAAGACATCCATGTTTTTTACAGACTTAAGCACTTTAAGACTCTTCTGGAAGAAATTTGAAAGAAATTATCCTCCAGAAAGATGGGTCCCAAGTAAATGCCAAGACTTCTTTTGATGCTTTGGTTTAGTGGTCTGACCCCGAGTGATGCTACAGAAGTTGACTTCTTTGAGAAGAAAAACCACTACTGCTAAGACTTAGTCCTGCCACTTTTCTAGAGGGTTCCTCCCCATATGATTTTAGGCTTTCTCTCTTCAGGCCTACAGAATCCAAACACCAACAGTTACAACACATCTCTTATGTGCCATCAATACTCCTTAGATATACATTGAAGGCTTATCATTGTCCAGGCACAGTGGCCTACACCTGTAATTCCAGCTACCCAAGAGCCTGAAGCAGGAAAATCACAAGTTCAAGGCTGGCCTGGGCAACTTAGCCATATCATATCTCAAAATAGAAAGAACAGGGTTGTTGCTCAGTGGTAAAGCACCCCTTGTTTCAATCTCCAGTACCACAGAAAAAGGGAAATGTCATTGTCTCTCAAATTAACATATTGTACCTAATTGTAAGAATTATCTAAATGCCTAAAGATGACTGGAAAGTGGGGACAGGAGGTTTGTGTGACAGGGAAGGGCTTTCTGTGCAAACTCCCCATTAACTAAAGCCCTTCTCAGCATTAACAGGGTGGCTGACTGCACTAGGGAAGAACTGGACCAGGTTTTTGTTGTTGTTTCAGTTTTTTGTTTGAATTTTGGTACTGGGGACTGAACCCAGAGATACTTCACCACTGAGCCACATCCCTGGACCATTTTATTTTATTTTATTTGTTTGTTTTGAGACAGGACCTCACCAAATTGATGAGCCTAGCTTTGAACTTGCAGTCCTCCTACCTCAGTCTCCCAAGATGTTGGGATTTTAGGTATGCACCACTGCTCTCTGCTTAGACCAAGTTTTAAGTCGTGATCATAACTGAAAATTACGTCTCTGAGCCCAAGAAATCTAAGTCCACAACAAGCACCCTTCAGGCAACCAAAGGTACATACCTAAAATGTGTTAGGGTCAAAAGAAGAGAGCCTAGGGTCCAAAGGTTCTTTCCCAAGAGGGCATCTTTCATTTTTTAAAAGGGCCTTTCTCCAAAGTTCTTAAACTTTGGGGAGTTAGGTTACTCATCTGTAAAACACTGAGAAGAAACCACACAATTTCTAAACTGTCTTTCATTCCTAAAATGATCTTGAGAACATGCCCTGAGAGATCTACTGATCTTTTTCAATTGATACTGATGTTTACAATTGTTTGAAAAATACATACAACAGCACCATCTAGTGAACAAAAGGTAGTAATACTAGCAACAAGCAATAAAGACAAAAGCTAATTAAATTGAATTTTTCAGGTAGTATTTCTCAACTTTTTATAGACTGTGTGCCTCTTGGATCTTCTGACCATCATAAAATACACAAAAAACACATACACAAAATTTCTTCTTCCCTCAGCCCATCCATAGTACTGAGCCTCTGGTGCTCTACCACCAAACCACATCCCAGACTCCTTTATTTTTTATTTTGAGACAGGATCTTACTAAGATGCTGAGGCTGACCTTAAAATTTCCTATTCTCCTGCCCTCCGTCTCACAAATTGCTGGGATTCCAGGTGTGAACCACCATGCCCAGCATCATATACCCAAGATTTCTGCATATAATTTTATGGAATACATGACCTCCCACAACTTCCCTGGTCACATGCATGGGCCAATTTAAGAACCTCCAGTGGATATATTATTTCAATTTCAGAAAAATGAAAATTTTTTATTTTAAAATAACCCCAAATCAATAAATGTTATAGCATATCTAGTGGTTTGATTGGTGTTGTTTTGTTTTGTTTTGTGGTAATCTAAACATAACTCAAACTCCTTTCCTATTTGGGGGATACTGGGAGGCAGGGTCCCACCTTTCACAGCAGAAGAGGCTATAGGCTATATCCTGCTTCCTACTGTTTGGCAGTAAGGGAACAAGCCTGAGCAGGCATTTTTGTTCCCATCAAACTTGCATTCTTGAATGAATATGGCAAAGATAAATAGATATACAAGGCTGAGAAATAATTGAACAAAGGAATAAGAATCTAGCACTAAACATATCCAATGGAAGCAAAGCCAGGGAGAAGGTGCTGCCCTGACTTTTCCCTGGCTTGAATTCCACCCACTTACTCTCTGCCCATCTTGGTATCTGGTCCTTAATTTCTATGGATTCTGTGAACTACTTGACATCCTTCCAAAAAACACCCTTTTTTGCTTAAGTCAGAACCTGTTACTTACAATTAAATAGCACCAAACTTTTTGATTGGTACATGCACCAAAATCCTTTTTCAATATTTATTTTATAGTTGAACACAATACCTTTATTTCACTCATTTATTTTTTAGTGGTGCTGAGGATCAAACCCAGGGTCCTGCACGTGCAAGACGAGCACTCTACCGCTGAGCCACAACCCTAACCCCCATGCACCAAATTCTTAACGGTGACCAGAAAGGTGATTCTCATCAGCTTCAACTTATTTTATCACTTTCTTAA
The DNA here is from genome assembly GCF_045843805.1 of Urocitellus parryii. NCBI lineage: Eukaryota > Metazoa > Chordata > Mammalia > Rodentia > Sciuridae > Urocitellus > Urocitellus parryii. The sequence goes on from NC_135531.1 coordinate 123,540,637, forward strand.
TAACACATTCAAGCTAAAGACCACTACTAGTTACAATTCCTAGAAGCCACATCTCTAAAGAGGCTGAGTGCAGGACAACACACACAGCAGCATGTCTGGGCTTTATCAGTGCCCCTCTCACCTAGAGAACCCCACACTGGTCTGTTCATAGTCACTTTCTGTGTTGTTACTTCCCCTACATTTCACACCAAAAATTGTTTAATATAATCTCAAATCCTTTTGGAACATGACAGAATATCTCACGTATTTACATACTAATATAATGGTTCCTGATGATTAGCCAAGATGAATTAGAGTTCATTAGACACATTCTAAGATAAATATTGCATATTCTGGCTTATATGTGGAAGCTTAAAAAAACTGATCTCACAGAAGAGAGTAGAATAATGTTTATTAGAGGCTAGGAAGAGGGGAGGAGGGATAGGAGGTTGGATAATAGATATCAAAATAAAATTAGATAAAAGGAATAAGGTCTAAAGCACAGTAAGGTGACTATTTTACAGTTTATTATATAATTTATAAAGAACTAGAATAGAGGGGTCTTTAGACTTCAGACACAAAGAAATGATAAATGTTTAGGAAATGATTCCATCATTACACATTGTATACATTTATAAAATTATCACACTCTATCCCATAAATATGCATTGTATCAAATAATTTTTTAAAAAACAAATAAAGATAAAACTTATCTGGTTATAGTTAAGACCATTTCCATACCCCAAATCACTCTGCTTAACTATATGTTCCAGATACAGCTAAGTATATTTTAAAATAATGTGGTATAGTTGTTCATAACTTCACATCTAATGATGCCAATCCTGAATATTTGTCCTAAGAATATTATATAAAATTTAAAAATAATTCTAATCATCATAGAGAAAAACAAGATTATGAATTTTACTATAATAAATAAAATTATTATAATAATTGAAAAAGTGTATAGTTTGGATGCAGCAGAAAGAGGGAGACATGAAGACAAACAATTACAAACAATGTGGTAATTAGTATAATGAAGATATACAAATGCAGTGAGGAAAAATGAAGTTAAAAACTTAGGTAGGGCCCTCTACCCCCGCACCTGCAAGGTAGGCGGACCTGTGACCCACCAGCAGGTCAGGCCCAGCAACCTGCGGAGGGACAGAGCTGCCCCCTCCCCCCGTGCCTGCAAGGTAGGCGGAAATCTGACCACAGGCAGATCAGGCCCAGCGGCCTGCTGAGGGGCGAAGCCGACCCCTCCCCCTGCACCTGCAAGGTAGGCGGACCTGCCACCCACCAGCAGGTCAGGCCCAGCAACCTGTGGAGTGACAGAGCTGCCCCATGCGCCTGCAGGGTAGGCGGACCTACAACCGACCGGCAGAGCAGACCTAGTGGCCTACCAGCGTGTTAGACAGATCACCCCAATTGGAGGAGGATCACAGCCACTACCTGCCCTGCAAGGGAGTTTTTTCAACTATACAAGAGCAATATAAATAAATAGAGGGAAAATTTCAAAAACACAACAGTTTCACCAAGCAGAAAGAAACGCCAGCAGTATGAAAAGACAAGGAAAGAAAGGACCACAGCAATGCAGGTCAACTCAACTCTAGAAGAGGTAATAGCTGCAACAGATGGAATGTCAGACAAAGAATTCAGGATATACATGCTTTAGATGATCTGGAGTCTCAAGGAAGACATGAGACAGCAAAATCAGACAATGAAAGATCACTTTGACAAGGAACTACATAAACAAATCCAGGAAGTAAAAGATCAATTTCACAGGGAGTTAGAGGTAATAAAAAACAAACAAATAGAAATCCTAGAAATGCAGGAAGCAATAAACCAACTTAAAAACTCAATTGAGAATACTACCAGCAGAGTAGATCACTTAGAAGAGAGAACATCAGACAATGAAGACAAACCATTTCAACTTGAAAAGAACATAGACAGCTCAGCAAGTCTGCTAAGAAACCATGAGCAGAACATCCAAGAATTATGGGATAATATTAAAAGACCAAACTTAAGAGTCATTGGGATACAGGAAGGCACAGAGCTCCAAACCAAAGGAATAAAAAGTCTATTCAGTGAAATAATATGAGAAAACTTCCCAGACTTGAAGAATGAGACAGATTCCCAAATCCTAGAAGCCTACAGGATGCCGAACGTGCAAAACCATAAGAGATCCACACCTAGACACATTATAATGAAGATGCCCAACATACAGAATAAGGAGAGAATTTTAAAAGCTACAAGAGAAAGGAAACAGATTACATTTAGGGGTAAACCAATCAGGATAACAGCTGATCTTTCAACACAGACTCTGAAAGCTAGAAGATCCTGGAATAACATATTTCAATCGCTGAAAGAAAATGGGTTCCAACCAAGAATCGTGTATCCAGCGAAATTAAGCTTCAGGATGGAAGATGAAATTAAAACCTTCCACAATAAACAAAAGTTAAAAGAATTTGCAGCTAGAAAACCATCTCTTCAAAACACCCTCGGCAAAACATTACAGGAAGAGGAAATGGAAAATAACAATGAAAACCAACAGTGGGAGGTAGGACAGTAAAGGGGGGAAAATAATCAAAGAGGAAAACAAATCAGGTTTAGTAACATTAATAAACAAATATGGCTGGAAGAACAAACCATATCTCAATAATAACCCTAAATGTTAATGGCTTAAACTCACCAATTAAGAGACACAGGCTAGTTGAATGGATCACAAAACAAGACCCAACAATATGCTGACTACAGGAGACGCATTTGATAGGAAAAGATATACATAGACTGAAGGTGAAAGGTTGGGAAAAATCATATCACTCATATGGACTGCAGAAACAAGCAGGAGTGTCCATACTCATATCAAATAAAATAAATTTCAAGCCAAAGTTAATCAAAAGGGATAAAGAGGGACACTACATACTGCTCAAGGGAACCATACACCAACAAGACATAACAATCATAAATATATATGCCCCAAACAATGTTGTTGCTATGTTCATCAAGCAAACTCTTCTCAAGTTCAAGAGTCTAATAGACCACCATACAATAATCATGGGAGACTTCAACACACCTCTCTCACTACTGGACAGATCTTCCAAACAAAAGTTGAATAAGGAAACTATAGAACTCAATAACACAATTAACAACCTAGACTTAATTGACATATATAGAATATACCACCCAACATCAAGCAGTTACACTTTTTTCTCAGCAGCACATGGATCCTTCTCAAAAATAGATCATATATTATGTCACAGGGCAACTCTTAGACAATATAAAGGAGTAGAGATAATACCATGCATCTTGTCTGATCATAATGGAATGAAACTGAAAATCAACGATAAAAGAAGGAAGGAAAAATCATGCATCACTTGGAGAATGAACAATAGGTTACTGAATGATCAATGGGTTTTAGAAGACATCAAGGAGGAAATTAAAAAATTCTTAGAGTTAAATGAAAACACAGACACAACATATCGGAACCTATGGGACACATTGAAAGCAGTTCTAAGAGGAAAATTCATTACTTGGAGTTCATTCCTTAAAAAAGAAAAAACCAACAAATAAATGATCTCATACTTCATCTCAAAATCCTAGAAAAAGAAGAGCAAAGCAACAGCAAAAGAAGTAGAAGGCAAGAAATAATTAAAATCAGAGCTGAAATTAATGAAATCAAAACAAAAGAAATAATTGAAAAATTTGACAAAACTAAAAGTTGGTTCTTTGAAAAAATAAATAAAATCGACAGACCCTTAGCCATGCTAATGAAGAGAAGAAGAGAGAGAACTCAAATTACTAGCATACGGGATGAAAGAGGCAATATCACAACAGACACTTCAGAAATACAGAAGATAATCAGAAATTATTTTGAATCCTTATACTCCAATAAAATAGAAGATAGTGAAGGCATTGATAAATTTCTTAAGTCATATAATCTGCCCAGATTGAGTCAGGAGGATATAGACAACCTAAATAGACCAATATCAATTGAGGAAATAGAAGAAACCATCAAAAGATTACCATCTAAGAAAAGCCCATGACCGGATGGGTATACAGCAGAGTTTTACAAAACCTTTAAAGAGGAACTAATACCAATACTTTTCAAGCTATTTCAGGAAATAGAAAAAGAGGGAGAACTTCCAAATTCATTCTATGAGGCCAACATCACCCTGATTCCAAAACCAGACAAAGACACTTCAAAGAAAGAAAACTACAGACCAATATCTCTAATGAACCTAGATGCAAAAATCCTCAATAAAATTCTGGCAAATCGGATACAAAAACATATCAAAAAAATTGTGCACCATGATCAAGTAGGATTCACCCCTGGGATGCAAGGCTGGTTCAGTATACGGAAATCAATAAATGTTATTCACCACATCAATAGACTTAAAAATAAGAACCATATGATCATCTTGATAGATGCGGAAAAAGCATTCGACAAAGTACAGCATCCCTTTATGTTCAAAACTCTGGAAAAACTAGGGATAACAGGAACATACCTCAACATTGTAAAAGCAATCTATGCTAAGCCTCAGGCTAGCATCATTCTGAATGAAGAAAAATTGAAGGCATTCCCTCTAAAATCTGGAACAAGACAGGGATGCCCTCTCTCACCACTTCTGTTCAACATAGTTCTGGAAACACTGGCCAGAGCAATTAGACAGATGAAAGAAATTAAAGGCATAAAAATAGGAAAAGAAGAACTTAAATTATCACTATTTGCAGGTGACATGATTCTATACCTAGCAGACCCAAAAGGGTCTACAAAGAAACTATTAGAGCTAATAAATGAATTCAGCAAAGTGGCAGGATATAAAATCAACACGCATATATCAAAGGCATTCCTGTATATCAGCGACAAATCCTCTGAAATGGAAATGAGGACAACCACTCCATTCACAATATCCTCAAAAATAATAAAATACTTGGGAATCAACCTAACAAAAGAGGTGAAAGACTTATTCAATGAAAACTACAGAAACCTAAAGAGAGATATAGAAGAAGACCTTAGAAGATGGAAAAATATACCCTGTTCATGGATAGGCAGAACTAACATCATCAAAATGGCAATATTACCAAAAGTTCTCTATAAGTTCAATGCAATGTCAATCAAAATCCCAACAGCATTTCTTGTAGAAATAGATAAAACAATCATGAAATTCATATGGAAAAATAAAAGACCCAAAATAGCAAAAACAATGCGAAGCAGGAAGTGTGAATCAGGCGGTATAGCGATACCAGACTTCAAACTATACTATAGAGCAATAGTAACAAAAACAGCATGGTACTGGTACCAAAACAGGCGGGTGGACCAATGGTACAGAATAGAGGACACAGAAACCAATCCATAAAATTACAACTATCTTATATTTGATAAAGGGGCAATGGAGGAAGGATAGCATCTTCAACAAATGGTGCTGGGAAAACTGGAAATCCATATGCAACAAAATGAAATTGAATCCCCTCCTCTCGCCATGCACAAAAGTTAATTCAAAATGGATCAAGGAGCTTGATATTAAATCAGAGACGCGGCATCTGATAGAAGAAAAAGTTGGCTATGATCTACATACTGTGGGGTCGGGCTCCAAATTCCTCAATAGGACACCCATAGCGCAAGAGTTAACAACTAGAATCAACAAATGGGACTTACTCAAACTAAAAAGTTTTTTCTCAGCAAAAGAAACAATAAGAGAGGTAAACAGGGAGCCTACATCCTGGGAACAAATCTTTACTCCTCACACTTCAGATAGAGCCCTAATATCCAGAGTATACAAAGAACTCAAAAAATTAGACAATAAGATAACAAATAACCCAATCAACAAATGGGCCAAAGACCTGAACAGACACTTCTCAGAGGAGGACATACAATCAATCAATAAGTACATGAAAAAATGCTCACCATCTCTAGTAGTCAGAGAAATGCAAATCAAAACCACCCTAAGATACCATCTCACTCCAGTAAGATTGGCAGCCATTAGGAAGTCCAACAACAACAAGTGCTGGAGAGGATGTGGGGAAAAGGGTACACTTGTTCATTGTTGGTGGGACTGCAAATTGGTGCAGCCAATTTGGAAAGCAGTATGGAGATTTCTTGGAAAGTTGGGAATGGAACCACCATTTGACCCAGCTATTCCCCTTCTCGGTCTATTTCCTAAAGACCTAATAAGAGCATGTTACAGGGACACTGCTACATTGATGTTCATAGCAGCACAATTCACGATAGCAAGATTGTGGAACCAATCTAGATGCCCTTCAATAGATGAATGGATAAAAAAATGTGGCATTTATACACAATGGAGTATTACTCTGCATTAAGAAACGACAAAATCATAGAATTTGGAGGGAAATGGATGGCATTCGAGCAGATTATGCTATGTGAAGCTAGCCAATCCTTAAAAAACAAATGCCAAATGACTTCATTGATATAAGGGGAGTAACTAAGGACAGGGTAGGGACGAAGAGCTAGAGAAGAAGATTAACATTAAACAGGGATGAGAGGTGGGAGGGAAAGGGAGAGAGAAGGGAAATTGCATGTAAATGGAAGTTGATCCTCAGGGTTATACAAAATTACATATAAGAGGAAAGGAGAGCTAAGAGAAGAATAATACAAGTGGAAGAAATGATTTACAGTAGAGGGGGTAGAGAGAGAAGAAGGGAGGGGAGGGGAGGGGAGGGGGGATAGTAGAGAATAGGATAGACAGCAGAATACATGAGACACTAGAATGGCAATATGTAAATCAATGGGAGTGTAACTGATGTGATACAGCAATCTGTATATGGGGTAAAAATGGGAGTTCATAACCCACTTGAATCAAACTGTGAAATATGATATATTAAGAACTGTGTAATGTTTTGAACTACCAACAATAAAAAAAAACTTAGGTAGAAGAGGAATGTGTCAGATGCATGCTAAACTTCTTAAGAAAGTGTCAGATTATTGTTTAAAGTAGTTGTATCATATTCCCAGCAGCAATGTGTGAGAAATCCACTTCCTCCATGTCCTGCCAACACTTGTTATGTTTGGTCTTTTTCATTTTAGCCACTCTAATGGAAGCACAGCAGTATCTCAGCGCAGCTCAATTTGCATTTCCCTAATAATTAATGGTGTTGAGTATCCTGTCATGTTCTTATTTGCCTTCTGTATATCTTTTTTAGTGAATTATCGGTTCATGTTACCTAATGTTTTAATTGGATTGTTCGCTTTTATATTATTGAGTTTGGAGAATTTTCAAGTATTCTGACAAGTCCTTTATTAGATATGTCTTCCAAATATTTTCTCCCAGTCTGTAGTTTATGTTTGCATTGCCTTGGTGTCTTTTTTTAAGAACAGAGTTTTAAATTTTGATGTAATCAAACAAATCCTTTTGTTCTTTAAGAGATAATGCTTTTCTTGTCATATTTAACAAATCTCTATTTAAATCAAGTGCTGCAGACTAAATGCTTATGTTCCTCCACAAAATATGTGCTAATAGCTAATTGACAGTGTGGTGGTATTTGGAGATTGGAGCCTTTTGAAGGAGATTAGATCATAAGGGCAGAGCCCTCATGCATGGGATTAGTTACAAAAGAGCACTAAGGGGTAAGAGCTCCCTCACACCTTCCATCTTGTAAGGGCACAGGGACAAGATAGGCATCTATGAACTAGGAAGCAGGACCTCCACCAAACACCCAAACCACTGGTGCCTAATCTTGAATTTCCCAGACTCCAGAACAGTGAGAAATAAAAATCTGTTCTGTTATAGCAGCTTGAACAAGCTAAGACACGGAAGGAAGAAAGGTTTCTTCTAAAAGTTCTATAGTTTTAGCTTATACACTTAGAACTATGAACCATTAGGAGTTAATTTTTGTATGTGAAGCATGGATCTAAGTTTATTACTTTGCATATGAACAGTCAATTATTTCAACACCATTTATTGAAAGGGCTATACTTTCTTCACTAATTACCTTTGTACCCTTGTAAAAATCAGTTATTCATAGATAATTAGGTTTATTTCTGTGATCTTCATTATGTTGCACTGATATATTTATACATCTTTATGCCAAGTTGATTTATGCCTTGAAGTCAGGGAGCATGAGTCCTCCAAAGATGTTCCTTTTACAGAGTTGTTTTGGTTGTTCTAGGTTCTTTGCATTTCCATAGGAATTTCGGAATCTGCTAGTTAATGTCTTCAAAAAATCTCGATTTTTATTGAGATTGTGGTAAGTCTATAGATTTTTCAAAGAATGACATCAACAATCTGGAATCTTTGAATCAAGAACAAATTAAATCTTAATTTTTTCATTCATCTTTGATTTATCTCATCAATATTTTATACTTTTCATTGTTCAGGTCTTTCACATCTTTTGTCAGTTATTCCTAGGTATTTGATACTTTTTATGCTATTAGTAATGGAATTGCTTTTGTGTGTACCTATCCCATGACTTAAATAACATTTTTTCCTTACTGTTTATTGTTATTACTTAAGAACACAGTTTGAGGCTTGGTATGTTGATTTTTACATTCTGAAATCTTGTTAAATCTGTTCATTAGTTCTATTGACTTTTAGCTAATAATCTGCCCTAGAATCCTTTTTCTGATGATTTTGATATTACTTTGGAGAACCATTTCTCTTCTACACTTGGTCCACATGTTTGAGGAGATTATTTAACACAGACCTTACCAATTAGCCTAGGACATAAAAGACCCTGGGTTCAATCCTCAGCACCACATACAAATAAAGAAAGGTATTGTGTCCAATTACAACTAAAAAATAAATATTAAAAAAAGAAAGAAAAGTGCCAATCAAATCTATGTTGTCTTCTTCAGCAAATCTAGTGAAAAGTGATTTCTAATCCTTAATCAGCACAAAGGTGGATGTGAGGTTCTGTTGGCACAAGAGAAAGTGCCTCTGTGGGTTAGTCATGTGTAGGAGCTGTTATGGAACTGTTCTTTTGGCTAGGATTGGCTGGAGTCAGAATCTTGATTTCTCAATCCTCTCCTCTTTCTTTTATTCTCTGAGACCCTCTTCCTGGCTATTTGTGGGTGGTCTATCTTTTTGTCTCATTAGCATAATACAACTTCTTCCACTTAATTTTTTTTTTTTTACCTTCTTGTATTTATACTTAAAGTGCATTTCTCAGTCTCCCCCGTGTTTCCTGCATGTTTCCTGCATTTACCTTCACTGGCTTGCTGGCCCTGGGGGTGCCTGGTGGCCTTTGGTAAATATTTCTTGGCAGAAACTCCTGGCTGGCTGACATCAATTTTGGAGACCTAGACAGCCCAGGAAGTGGTGGCTGAGAAGGACAAGGTGGACGTGGACGTGGTGGACGTCCTAACTGTGGCAGCAGGACTGACATGTAAGTGCTTCTGTTTCTGATGGGCATGACCAGAAGCATTCCAACTTGGGCTTAACTGGATGCCATAAAATGATCCTGGCTCCTTTGTGAACCCTATTGTTCAAAGCTTTTGCATGCTTAAGGATCTCAAATGACTAAGAAATTTATTTTTTAAAAAATTTTCATTCAAACCATTCACACCTAAAGACTGCATTTTATCCATTTTGAAAATGAACTTCTCTCATTCTGCTCTCACTACACAGAAGTAACAAATGTGATAGTCAGTTTTGTATTTAGTAATGTAATGGAAGCAGGGATGTTTTCATAATTTTCAAAGATTATACATTCTTCATGAATTTGTTTCTGCTGCTTGAAAATATTTCCAAACTTGAAATATAGGTGTGAGCAGTGTGTACCAGTTTAAAGCTTTCACTTCATTTGCTTTTTAATTAGGGATTTAGATGTTCCCCCAATTACAAACTGGTTTTAAATACTGAACATAATATTGGTTTTAGTACCTGCTTTGCATTTTCACACATGATCAACTGGTACATATAAACTTTGATTTGTTGAATTTGGTGCTGTATGGAATACTAACTACCTTATGTATTTCAACTTAGTTTTAATATTTTCATTTTGGGGAAAATCTTTTTTCATTTCTCATGATAGCTGTTATATATGCTAAATCTTTAGATACAGAAATATCAGTACTTGAACAAATTCAAGGCATATTGGTTTACTAACCCTTGCTTCATTAGGTTCAAATTATACCCGATTCACAATTTCAACTATATTTGAAATTGTGAAACTTTTAATATGTGTGACTTTCCCATTTTAAAAGTCAAATTAGACACCTTATTAATGGAAGTTGTTTGAGCTACTTAATGTTGATAAACACACCCTGTCAAGTGTTGGGAGTGTGAGGTTTCCATTCCACTCCAACAGGGTGGGTGGAATAAGTTGATTGGTTAATGGGTAATATTTAGACTTCTGTAAAATAAGTGGCACTTGCTATGATTTGTGTGTGATAGGTCCCCAAATCAAAATGTCATATCCATAATCAACAATTCTTTAACCCTTCTTGTTCTGAAGAAACCTAAAGGCACTGGTTAGTATGGAGAGATGGGAGAGTCATTTTAATTTTTGAAATTTGGAAAGCAGACAGCGTTATATGGTTGGACTAGCAGCACCATCCATAAACTATCAGCCAGAAATCTTACTATTTATGAATTTCCTATATTGCTATTATTTGGTCTTAAGTTGATGGATGAATATTTGTTCTATAGAAGATGGTAAGTATCTTTTTATTTAACTTTTTTAGGGTGTATATGGACATGATACCTTTATTTTATTTATTTTTATGTGGTGCTGAGGATCAAACCCGACGCCTCGAAAGTGCTAGGCAAGGCTCTACCGTAGAGCCACGACTGCAGCCCTGATAAGTATCTTTTCCTTCTTCTTTCATTAGAAAATTAGGTAATTAATGGATTCCTTCAATAGGAACATCTCTATTTGTTAAAAAATATATGGATAATATGATCCATAAACAAAGTTTTATGAATATTTTTATTCTGCTACATTTATTAATTAAATAGGGAAGGAATTTTATTTAAAGTTTTAAAACATCTGTCACTTGATCACCAATTTTCTACTTTGATAATACTTAATTTTAAAAATATTGGAGATCTTAAATTTAAAACATGCCTGCTCATTGTTTTTCACATATACTTCTAAAAGAAAAACATGGTACAGTACAAGAGCTATTCTTTTGGATTCAATTTATTAATCTAGTTACCTAGTCTTTACATTGTAGTAAGAGGTGATTGTTTTTTAGGGATGGATAGACTTCTGCTGTTTTGGATCTTTGATGCTGAGCATGTTCTACACTGGTGCTAATATAATTTTATACATGTTTGTATAATTATATATATTTATATAATTTTATATTTAAACTACCCACAGGAGAGGTTAATTTACCCATGTGGATTAATGACTCCTTTTGAAATTGCAACATACACACTCTTAAATCAGTGTAGTTAGACTTTCAAATATCTGACTCATTTCTGAACATATTTATAAACCTCTTCGTCTCCAGTAGCATATTATAGAAATCACCTGCTATTTAAAACTATTTAAGTTCTACTTGTCACTAGAGAACACACAGCAATAGCTGTTAAAACAAGTTTTCAAGAGCCTAAACTTGAAAAAGTCCATTACTTGCATCTGATGGACGTAAATTTGCCTCTTTGTTCACTTTGTGTCAACAGCTAAACCTGTGAACATTTCCCTTATTGGTGGATAATTACTGAAAACAAAGATTTATTTCATCCCCACTTCTTAAAATGATTTTTTAAAATAAAGTGCATTGACTTAATCATAACTTATAGTAGTTGCATCTTTTTTTTTACCCAATCTAACAAGTTCTCCCTTTTAATTGAGGATTTTAGACCATTACATTTAATAATTAATTTATTAATTTTGTTAGGTTTTGAGTCTGTCATCTGTTTTGTATTTGTTTTTGTTTCTATTTATTATTTCCATTTTTTGCTTTGTACCCTTTCCACTCTTTTCTGCCTCCTTCTGGATTTTCACAAATCTGCCTGGTGGGCACAGATGCTGTTTTTGGTCCTTTATTAGCCTGTATACTCCCTCAGGAGATCTCTGGGGTTCTCTCTATGCAGTCCTCTATCTCTGATGTTCTATTCAATGAACTCCAGCTGGTAAGGTTTCCGCACTTTCACCTTTGTCTAGCCAATTCAGAAACTATGCAGTTCTGTTTCTCTTCCCTTTCCCTGTGGCATGGTCTGGAAACTTTCTCAAGGGAGGGCATTTGGGCAATTGTAAAGGCTCACCTTATTCGTTTTCTTTCTCTGAGATTACCACCATTCATTGTCTGATACACAGTGTCTTAAGAGCTGTTGTTTCATGTATGTTGTTTTTTTAATGTTATCTGGCAAGAGAGTATCATGTTATTCCATCGTTTTGTTGCAAATGTGCAAAGACACTTCAATAAGGAAAGGGTAGTATTTTCAATAGTCATATTGGAAAAATTGGACATCCATATGCATAAAGATGAACCTCCAATATAGATCACACACCTTATACAAAGACTAATTCAAAATGTATCATGAATATAATTATAAAGCATAAAATCATAAAACTGTTAGAAGAAAGTTCAGAGTTCTTACCCGTACTATCAAAATCAATATTCATATAATTATAAAAAATGGGTAAACTATAATTCTTCAAAATTAAAAACTATTAGGAAACTATTAAGGGAAGGAAAAGACAAGCCACAGATAAAGAAAAATATTTGCAAATCACGTATCTGACAAAGGGCTAATACTCAGGATATATAATGAACAATCAAAACTCAACAGTATAAAAACAATTTTCAAAGTCCAAAGCAACATTTATAGCCATTAGAGAGATACTATTTAAACCCATGATTAGATAGTATTGTAAATCTAATAAAATGGAGAAAACTTTAGAAAATACTTACAGTAAGAAATGCTATCAATGATGTGAAGCAACTAGAACTCTCAAGACACTGCTAATAGGAATGCAAAATGTACAGCCAGTGATATGATTCAGTAATAGAAGGAAATCAATAAAGTCAGTTATGGTGGTATGCACCTGCAGTCCCAGCACTGGGTGCGGTTGGGGCATTAAGTGAGAGGATTACTTGAGTCCAGGAATTTGAGACCAGCTGAGCTATACAATAAGACCTCTTCTTTAGAAACCAAAACAAAACTATTTTTTCTACATTTTTTATTGGTGCATTTAGTTTTACATTTTGATAGGATTTGTTCTTACAAATTTGTACATGTACAAAACATAACAGTATAATTTGGCCAATTTCACATGGCCCAGCATTTCTCTTCTCCCTCTCTGCCTCCCATCCCTTCATCTCTTTTCAGGAGATCCACCCCCAAACTTTCTTTTCCTTTTTTCTCTCTAGCATTTTTCTCTCCAGATTCCCCATATGAGAGAAAACATATGACCCTTGACTTTCTGAGTTTGACTTATTTTGCTTAACATGATGGTCTCTAATTCCATCCATTTTTCTGCAAGCACCATAATTTCATTTTTCTTTATGGCTGAATAAAATTCTATTGTGTATATATACCACATTTTCTTTATCCACTCTTTTGCTGGTGGACACCTAGGTTGGTTCCATAGTTTTGCCATTGTGAATTGTGCTGCTATAAACATGGATCAGCATGTATTATTATAGTAAGATGACTTTAATTCTTCAGGTGAAATACCAAGAATTGGTATAGTTAGGTCATATGGTGTTTCCGTGCCTAGTCTTTTGAGAAGCCACCATATTGATTTCCATAGTGGTTGTACTAATTTACAGTCCATCAACAGTGTAAAGTGTTCCTTTTTCTCCAAATTCTCTCCAGCATTTATTATTATTTGTATTCTTGATGATTGCATTCTGACTTGTGTAAGATGAAATTTCAATTTTCATTTGCATTTCCCTAATTGCTAATGATGCTAAACATTTGTTCATGTATTTGTTGACCATTTGTATTTCTTCTTTTGAGAAGTGTCTGTTTGATTCATTTACTCCTTATTAATCAGGTTATTTGATTTTTTTCAGTGTAAAGTTTTTTGAGCTCTTTGTATATTCTAGAAATTAATCCTCCAAGTAGGTAGGTTGCAAATATTTTCTCTAATTTGTATGTTTCTCTTAACACTTTTAATTATTTCCTTTGTTGTGCAAAAGTTTTTTGATGCCATCCCATTTTGGCATCATTTCCTGATTCTATTGAGTCCTATTGGGTCCTATTGAGAAACTTGGTGCCTGTGCCTACAAGCTGGAGTATTAAACCTGTTTTCTTCTAAGAATTTCGGTTTCTGGTCTAATTCTGAGGTCTTTGATTCATTTGGAGGAGTTGTTTGTTTTTAATTCCTCCCTCCCTCCCTCCCTCCCTTCCTTCCTTCCTTCCTTCCTTCCTTCCGGTGCTGGTGCTGAGGACTGAACCCAGGGCCTCACATGCTTCTTCTAGAGGAGAGCTCTACCCCTGAGCCACAGCCCCAGCTCTGAGGAGTTGGTTTTTGACAGAGGGTCTAGTTTCATTCTTCTACATAGGGATAACCATTGTCCCAACACAATTTGTTAAAAAGGCAGACTTTTCTACATTGTATGTTTTTGGCATCTTTATCAAGGATCAGATGACATTAGTTGGGAGGGTGTGTCTCTGTGTCTTCCACTCTGTATGTTTGGTCTATGTGTCTGTTTTTATGCCAGCAGCATGCAGTTTCTGTTAATACAGCTCTATGGTATAACTTGAAATCAGGTATTGTGATGCTTCCAGCATTTTTTTTTTTTTTGGCCTTAAAATTGCTTTAGCTATTCTTGATCTTTTCTACTTCCAAATGAGTTTTAGGGTTTTTTTCCCCCTGGTTCTGTGAAGAATGTCTGGTATTTTGAAATTTTACAGTAATTATGAAAATTTTAAACTAAGCACTAAATTGTGACAAATACTTATCCAAACAGATATTTTGAGAAGAGCATTCCAAAGAGGAAAGTGAAAGCAACTCTGAGGCTGAAAACCTACCTGGTGTTTTCTAGGTGTAGCAAGGTGGTCAAAGGCAGCTAAAGAGGAATTGAACAGAGAATAGTATATGGCCTTTAGTGATAAAACAGGTGAATGTCACACAGGCCATTATAAGAACTTTGGTTTTAGTGAAATGGGATGTCACTGTGGAGTTTTGAGCAAGAAAAGCAATATGAACCAATTTAATGTTTTAAAAGGCTCACTCTGACTTCTGTTTTGAAAACAGGTTATCATGGCATGGGATAGGAAGGATGTAGAAGAAAGAAGATGTCTTAGGAAGCTGTATCAATAACCCAGGTCAGAATGATAGTGGCTTAGTTCAGAGTGGTTATCATAGATGTGATGAGAAACAACTGGATTCTAGGTATTTTTTAAGATAGACTCAAAAAAGAATTTTCTGATTGTTTGGACTGAATTGAATAATGAGTTAAATAAAGAAGGCAGGGATGATTTCAAGATCTCTGGCCTGAACTAATAAAAGAATTGAACAAGTATCAAATGGAAAGAGTTTTAGATGGAACAAGTTGTGGAGAAAGAACAGTAGTGCCATCTTGAATACACTTGAGTTTGAGATTTTATGAATCAAGTAGGAGAGTCTACCTTGGGCTAGAATATCAGGAGTGCATCCAGGAGCCTAAAGCATACAGACTAAACAGCATAGTCCTTGGGTACAAGAAGAACCATGAATAGAGAGTTCTAGGGCAGAGTGTTGACATGTGTTCTAGTATGCCCAAACTGGAAGGTGTGATCTCTTATACAGTAGCTGTTTAAATGTTATCTTTCTTCTCAGGTACTGATTCAGGGGTGAAACTTATTCATTCTTCAAGACTTTTATCTAAGGATATAAGATTTTAAATAGTGAATGAGTCTCTGCTCACAAATTCTTAAATAAATCTGTCTGGAAGTACTCATCTAAAATTATTCTTTTCTCATTATCTTTGCTGTAATTCGTGGAAGTGAGGCTGGGTTGTTTAATAGATGTTCCTATAATGCAGTATCCTGACATATCTGAAAGGGAGTGGCTGCAGGAACTCCAAGCTGCTCAGAGAATCAGAAGGAACAAATATGAATTATGGGTAAGTTTTAAACAAAGTATCAGGTAATCTGAAAAAGACAGCAACTGATAAATCTGTGAAAATATGAAGAGAGTCTTTAATTTAAGAAGGAAATAAGTAGGAAAATGCAATAAAATCTAACATTGGCTTCAGCTGCAAATAAGTCTTTATGTACATATTATGAAATGAAAATATTTCCAATCACAAGATGTTTCTTTCTGGTCCTTCCGATCCCCCTGCAAAGAAATAATCATCAATAGTACTACTTTGGATTACAATTTTTATATATAAACACATGTGTATAATAGCATTATTTCAAAAAGGTTATTTTCAACCCAATCCTAAACTCAAATAACTACCAACTGGGTGGTTTTGGTGGTATAGTGGTGAGCATACCTGCCTTTAATATAATTTCCAATTAAGTTGTTAGCTATTAAAGACATACATTTCTCTTTTCAAGAGAACAAAATACAGTGGTTCAGCACTAGATCCAAGGAAATACAATTCTCATAATGAACATTTAGTTACTAGGAAAAGTAAAAAAGGAAATATAAGAAACTGAAAACCTCAATATCCCTTGTTACATTCATTTGCTTTTTCTGAGTAGTTTTATGTTGCCTTGTATTTTCTTGAAATACAAGATAAATGTAATTTTCATATAGCATAAAAATTATGACAAAGACAATATCAGTGGGACTTGACTACTTTTCCTTCTTTTGTGCATACTTAACTGATGTTAGAAATAACAAATTAGACAATAAGAATTAAGCTAAATCTTAGATTCATAAACTATGTTCAGCAGACGAAAGGGATAATTTAAATAACATTTACCATTATTCAGACAGCAAGCTGTATTGAGGGGCAATGAAGAGTGGGGAGGGCATTTAGGAACCCTCCCCCCTTTTTTTGGTACAGGGAATTATCCCAGGGACACTTAACCACTAAGCCAATACATACCCCTTTTTTAAATTTTGAAACAGGGTCTCACTAAGTTGCTTAGGGCCTCATTAAATTGCTGAGGTTGGCTTTGAACTTGAGATCCTCTTGCCTCAGATTCCTGAGTTGCTATGGTATCCCATACTTTTTTGAAGCCTTTCATTTCCTCAATATTTAATCATAGAGTAACTGTTTTACCAGTGTTTGTTCAGAATGATAAAAAATTAGGAAATGCTTCCTTGAGAAATTGCTTAGAATAATTTATGCATTTTATAGGTATTCATTCTCAGTATTAAATTGCCCAATCAAAACAGGTCTAGTGTAAAATAAGCCTCATGCTTTTAAAAAAATATTTCTAATTGTAGATGGACATAACACATTTATTTACTTATTTTTATAAGTAAATAAATGTGTTATGGACTGAACCCAGTGCTTCACATGTACCAGGCAAGTACTGTACTACTGAGCTAAAGCCCCAGCCCCACAAAAACTCTTGATTAAATAAACATTTTTTTCTATTCATCCATTCCTTTATATAATCTCTAAGATACTTTTATTTCCTAAAATAGACATTTTCTTATAAATGCATAATATATTCTTGCATCTCAAAGCTAATTAAAATATGAAAAATCAGTTTCATACATTCACCAAAAGATTCTGTGCAGGTAACTTAGAAAAGCTTTTATAGTATGCTAAGTTGGGAGCCCATTTCTAATACTGACTGACCATTATAGACAGGAATGGTATTATTTTTCATTATGAAAATAAGACTCCAAAGACCTGTTCCCACTGTAAATTTCCCTCTTCTTCATTATCTCTGTGAGCACACAATATAGGCAACAAGCACATATTTGTTATTCTAGGTTTACTTTCTCATTGATTAATTAGTCATTTTTTTCAACTGGCTAAATGAGAACTATCTGACTTGTTTCTATCTGACTAGTTTCTATGGTAATGTCCTTAGAAAAAAGGGCTCTGTGTCTTAATCAGCCTGGTCTTTGATCTCAATTATCTAGCACCTAAAGGATTAAAGGAATACTAAATAATAATGTAGTCATGGTACTAACTATCTAATATAACTTTTGATATAAATAAACACAGCTGCTTGGAGGGGCAGCCACATCTTTTCCTGCCTCTGCATCTTGTCTCTGTGTCTTCTTTTATTTTCCTTACAGGTAGACTGATGGAAACCAAGTGTCTTAGGTACTACTACTACATGAGAAGTATTTGGCAAATAGCAGGTGCTGTTTTCTTAATGGAAAAATACTAACATTTCAGTGCAAAGTACTTAAATGTTATTTCTGAATATTTTATTAATATTTAAAAGATTTTATAGTAAAAAATTTTGAAATTTTTGCCATGGGGCAGATACAGATATAAAACTACCACCTTCTGTATCAATGTAGTATTTATTTTTCTAGGTATCTGAAATTCACTAATCTCAGGGAATATTATTGATCATTGTTACCTGAGTCCTATTAGATGATATCAGAAATGACAAGATCTGACTAATTCAATGAAATTTCATTTAATAAGTATATTTCAGTTCATGTCTTTCCCAAACAGCATTTTAATTACATTCACATTGTATTCACTTTAAATACCAACAAGTCCATTACTTACATATAGAGCTAGACATTAGGAAACAGAATATTAAAACAAATTTTATTCTTTAGAAGTCCTTCCAAATTTAGAACACTATGAACTACTAAGTAAATACCTTAAAAAGTATACATTATCAGGAAAACACAGTAAGAAAAGAAATGTAATACACAAGCACAATGGAAAATAATTCACATAGGCTCAATTTACATGTATTCTCCAAGTACAAAAAAAAAAAACCCAAGAACTACTAATACAGGCAAAAATCACAGCTGACATTCTAAACTAATGCACCAATATACAATGTTTTCCCAGAGAAAGTAGAAGGGTTCTCAAGATTTTATGTTGACCCATGATTTTTCACTTCTTTGTCCTCAAATACATAGAGAACTTAGTTTTTGTTTTGTTTTTGCCTTTAAGTAAGATTTATATCTTTTTATAACAATGACTCATATGAGAAGTACTATCAAATCTGTTGTTATGGAGTTGAGTGACCATGACATTTCATTCATTTTTTCCTGTACCTCTAAATTTTCCCTTGAAAAAGCCTCTAAGGAAACTTCATCAACACTTCACAAAGACATCAAACTAAATAACTGAGATAGCAAGAAATATGAGATTTGGCATTAGTGCATGTTTGCAAAAAATGGTAAAAATCCCCCACTTATTAAACTATAAATGCAAAAGAAGGGAGAAATTGAAACATAAATGGAAGAAGGGATTTGGAATTGTAGTCCTTGTGAGCTTTAGTTTCAAAGACATATAGTAACCAAACTACCAATAACTGCTGAGCACTTTTTAAAATGTGTACAAATTTGTTTGAATTTTTAACTTGTATAAATCAAGTTTCTGTAACCAAAACAAAGTGGTCATAATTATTGTGCTCACAAAAGAGGTATGTGAAGGTTTTTACATGAGAGGAACAAAGGAAGAGGTATGGTGAACATGAGGATAAAAGAGGCACATACAGGAATGAAACTTAACACTTAATCTGATCTGATCAAAAACAGGAAGGAACTCTGCCTTTCTTCAGATATAACTGCATTCATAATCACAGAAAAAGAATATCCCTCCCTTTTTTCTTAATGCATCTGAGGTTTAAAATGGCAGAATAAATAGCCCTTAATTAACACCCACTATTTTTAGAATTTTGTTGTTTTTATATGATAAATATTAAAAGTTGTCTCCTTTAAAATGGTGCTCACATGTACTGATATATTCAGGCCTGTCCTGCATTAAAAAGTCATAAGCAAGTGTTGTAGTGAAATAATTTAAAGAAATGTTTAGCTTCAAATTAAGTTTTTTAAAAATAATTACTGTTGTACCAAATAGCTGAAACTACTATTTTATTCATTGTAAACATATAATTAACATTACATAATCTTTCCCAATGGTCACTACAAAAACTGAGAAGATCCTTTTATCTTATAAATTAAGATGGTAATTCTGAAGCAACACTCTAAACCAGAAAAACCCATTCACGGCGCACGCACAACCTTATCTCAGTTTTTGAAAGTCAGTGCATTCAGTGGTTATAATATGTATGATGTTCTCATATGTATTATAAGAATTCTGGAAGAATTAAAAAAAAAAGATAAATAATCTGAAGGTCATCCTAGTGGTAACAAACATTGCCGTACTTGAAGTCAAGCATGGTATAAACCCAAGTGTCAATCAGTTGTGGTTTTTTCTCCCAATGGAAGGCGTTCCCATAACTGGAGCAACTGTTCACCAACTTGAGGTTCCAGTTCCTAAGTAAATGAAAAGTCAAAATAAATATAAAAAAGAACTGGAATGAAAATATTATTTAGTCACCAAAATCCATACTAATAACAATGTTAAAAAGAAATCACTTTAAATTTCATTTTTCTACCAGGACATGCTAAAATCCTATGGTCCACATTATTTTCATTCTTTGCTTTAAGATATATGAAGTAACCACAATCTGAAAATACCTCAGGTTTTGTGACAAAATGGACAAATTTTCATAGAGTCTTCCTAGGATTCTGTCTATCTAGAAATAATGGATTTTGTTTTGTTTTTAGAACAGATTTAGCAAAAGCACTCAACTTGAACTTCCAAAGGCTTATTGTGAAATCTAGCCTAATCAGATGTTCTCAGGTCTTTTTCAAGAAACTTTCTTATCTTAGGAATTACTTAAATTAAATTTATTTCAATATCATTATTATAAAATAAAATATTATGGAAGTGAAAAGAATGTCAATTTATAGTCCTCCAACAGCATAAGTAATTTAAAAAAAAAAACTAACAACTTTCCCATGGTGATGAGAAATGGGACACACAGACTCAAATAAATAATTAGCTGTGAGATCTTAGTAGGCAAAACTGATCTCTGAGTCTCTTTTCTTTTACATAAAATTTGACTAATAACTCCCTTTATTTCTAAGAAGCTATATAAAGCAGCAAGCACTGGTGTTTGGTGCTATATGTTAATTCCCACCACTGGGATCGGCTTAAAACGCACATAAACAGCATCACCAAGGCAAACAAAATGTAATAAAAACAAAGATTAGTAGAATATTAAAAGATTGTTTATTCAAGTTACATAGTTAAAATGAAAAGAAGTTAAATACTGTTGTCATTTGAGACTTAAATCAAATGACCTCAGGATTCACTCAGCTTTTTTTTTTTTTTTCAAGTTTTTCCTTCTGGCAAGTTCTTTGTTGTTGTTGTTATTATTTTTAGATATACATGACAGTAGAGTGTATTTTGACATATTATGCATACATGGAGTATAACTTATTGTAATTAGGATCCCATTCTTGCAGTTATACATGATGTGGAGTTTCACTGGTCATGTATTCACATATGAACATAGGAAAGTTAGGTCCTATTTGCACTCAGTTTTAATCATTTCTTAGTAAGTAAGATAACAGAAACCTCCATGAAATGACTTATGAAAGACTTCCTGTAAGCAATTACAGTAAGAAGCAAAATTTATGAAATGTTAAAAAAGCAATGAACTACATAAGACACATTTCAATCAGCTTTTACACCAGCTCTATTGTATATCAAAATGTTCTCCATGTACACATGGAATATATAATTTGTATTTGTACATCTTCTCCTCTAAGCACTAATAGCAAAAGAAAAGAAAATATTTAAATGCCAGTGTATACCTGCCCATCTCTGCTTATCTGTACTTTTTTGTTGTCATTCCACGGATTTAGTAGATGGTGTGCAAATTGAAAGGGAAGGCTTTCTTTTCGAATCCACTCCACCTTAAATACTCCTCCTAGTCCAGCTGAGCCCCAGTCCTGGCTCTTCTCCCTTCCTATCTCAGAAGACATCCTGGAAAATCCCTGTAGGTAAAATTAGGGGGAAAGGGTAGAGGCAGAATGATATTAAAATATATAAATTTATCTGCTAAGGCTGAGGTTTTAAATTTTAAGGTAAAGATGTAATATGAAAGTAATGTACACTCAAAAAAACAACAAAAGGCCTACTTTGTGATTTTTTTATATAAGGATTTACTGCTAAATTTTAGAGGAAAGACCAATTCTAGCCTAATTCCAAATATTAACAGTTTACAAATAATATATCAATAGTTCTAAGCCCACATTATTATATAACAAGTATAATCAAACCTCTTAACTTTTATTTCTAAAAATTATAATGAATATCAAATAGCAAATTCATTATTTTGTAAATTCAGATGTATAGTAAGTCAAGAAGAGTTACAAAACATGGTTTCTTCATTGTTAATACTTTCTTGGCCTATTTAATTTAAGCATAACCAAAAGGTCATGCTTCTCATTATTTTTAATCCACAGAGAACTAGTAATCTAAAGTTGTCTTCAGAAGAAAAAACTGTCCATCTAGAAAAGCTGTGTTAAGACAAGGCAAAAACAAAGAGATCCCAGTTCTAGCACCCCCTTGAAGAGATGTAAAACATTCCTAATCCTTAATTAAGAAAAAGACTTTCTTGCCTTATGATGCAATAAAAAG
Organism: Urocitellus parryii; assembly: GCF_045843805.1. NCBI lineage: Eukaryota > Metazoa > Chordata > Mammalia > Rodentia > Sciuridae > Urocitellus > Urocitellus parryii. Next base: position 123,563,069 of record NC_135531.1, read on the forward strand.
CCAGAGTTTGTTTTCTTTTTATCTGTATGGTATAACCTACAGCCAGAACAAGCTCATTGTACTGTTTCAGGATGGCTCACCTGGAAATGTCCAGATCCTTGAACAGAAAATACCAAGTAAACCATGCTGCTCTCCCAAAAGGCTCGATTTAGCTTCCGCTCATTACTAGGGGTTGTAGACCAGATACCTTTTTGTTGAGAAATTTCAAGGTTTCTCAGATTGCTACTCTTCATTATGAAGTATCGAATAGGCATGTTTGGTCTTGGTGAAGGAGATTTTGAGCCCTATAAGAGAATGCATAAGTTCTTGAAAGGTAAATTGACCTTTCAAAACCAATGGCTCCATTAAATAACATCTTCAAAAACAAATAAACTAAATATTTTACCAAATATTCAACAAAGGCAAATAGCTCTATCATGCCTGAAAACCTACACAAGGCCCAATCAAATTGAAGTTAAAGAGTCAAAAACAAGTACTCATTTTCAAAGCATACAAAATGCCTTGTCAAGAAAGTATCCTGGATTATCAACTTTGATTTATATTCCATTTGAATTTCCAGAAAATGCTTTAATGAACTTTCAAATTCTGAAAGCAAAACTAAGATTACTCCAGCTTACTTTTGGAGGCAGTTTCCAGGTAACAAAGGGAAGCTCAAAAGAGTCCAGTAGTCTCACTGAATTGCAAATGCAGAGATAAGAGGTTTATAGACCAAGATAGCTATAATTTACATGGCAATGTATTAAATGGAAGGGAGTTGCACAGAAAGTAAGCTCCAGAGGAACTGCATAAGATTTTAGCTAAGTACTAACCAGAATTTAACTGAGGGGAAAAAAAAGATATGCTGGAGCTAGGAAAGCAATCAACCAAATAATTCCCACATCTCACAAATGGCTGGTAATATATCATGTTATCTTCAGCCAGAACAGACACATCATAACAGTCAGGGCACAGATGCACAAAAGGGTCACAACTTAGTACCAGAACTAGATTAATACTAAAATGAAGACTGCTGTGAACCTACTCTAATACTGTTTACAATCAAACCATAAAAGAATTAAAATGACTGAAATTAAACTGTATAACAAAATAAAAACTAACACTAAGGGAATACAACAAAAATCTACCAGCCAAACAAATCGATAAGAAATAGAAAGAAAATGGAGAGTATGACCTACAACCAGGAAAAGAAAAAAAAAAAAACAGAAACAGATATGGCAGATTTAGGAGACATGAATTTTAAAGAAGCTATTATAAATGTGTTCACAATGTTCTAGAAGGCAGAAGAAGTCATGACCATTACTAAGAGAAATAGAAGCTATTTTTTAAAGACCCAAAGGAAACTTCTAGAGATAAAAATATAATATTTGAATACACATTGTAAAGAATGAAAGGTAGGTAAGACACCAAAATTAAAAATATCAGTAAACATAGGGAAACAACAATAAAATATCCAAAATAAAGCAAAAAGAGAAAAATGACTGAAAAAAACTAAAAGATATCTTTCTGCAGGTCAGAAATAATCAATTGTGTATCCAGAGTTCCCCAAAAGGTTTACCCTTTTGGGTAAAGAGATGAAAAATATGTAAAGGTATAGTAGTCATAAATTTCTAAAATTGATGAATATTATAAATAGATAAACTAAAAAACATAAATAGAACCAGACCAAGTCATATAAAAAAATCAAATTGCTGAAAATAAGTGAAAAAAAGGAAATCTTAAAAGCAGTAAGAGGGGCTGGGGATGTGGCTCAAGCGGTAGCACGTTTGCCTGGCATGTGTTCCGCCCGGGTTTGATCCTCAGCACCACATACAAAGATGTTGTGTCCGCCGAAAACTAAAAAATATTGAAATATCTCTCTCTCTCTCTCTCTCTCTCTCTCTCTCTCTCCCTCTCTCCTTAAAAAAAAAAAAAAAAATTAAAAAAAGCAGTAAGAGGGGAAAAAGACTATACTAACAATAGTAAGAATGACAATCAACTTCCCATCAGGAACTATGTAAAGCAGAAGAAAATGGAGTGACTTCTTTACAGTAATGAAAGGAAATTGCTGTCAACTTAGAATTTTCTACACAGTACAACTATCTTCCAAAAATAAAAAAGACTGATATCAAAACTATACAAAGATAACATAAAAAGATATTATAGAACACTATCCCTTCATGAACAAAACTCACGAAACAAATTTTTGATTTAACAAAATCAAACCCAGTAATATAAAAAAGATAATATCATGATCAAGTGATGTTTAAACATAATAAATGAAATCTACCATATTAACAGACAAAAAGGAGAATTATGCTATGATTTCAGATAACAGATGTAGGAAAAAAGCTCTGAATATAATTCAACACTTATTCACAATAAAAACTCACAGCAAACTAGATCCAAAAGTCTTACAATTACATCATGCTAAATAATAAAAGACTTAATGTTTTCCCCCTAAAATCAAGGCAGAGATGTCTGTTCAACATTTAATTCAATATTTTATTAGAGGCTCTAGCCAGAAAAAAATGAAGCCAAAAACGAAAAAACAGAAATCAGATTAGAAGGGAAAAACATATAACTGTATTTATTAACAGATAGATGGCATTAGCCAAGCACAGTAGCACATGCCTATAGTTGCAGTTATTCAGGAGGCTGAGGCAGGAGGATTGATATGAGCCCAGGTAACACAGGAAGACCATGTCTCCAAACAAAACAAAACAAACAAACAGATGGCATGACTATCCATGTAGAAAATTCTGAGACACATACATAAAAAGCTAACAGAATAAGTGAAGTAAGTAAGGTCTTCGGGATAAAAATACACAAGAAACCTCAGAAATTAAAATTTAAAAAAAAATCAATCATGCAAAAACATGAAATACTAATAATAAATTTAACAAAAAAGGTATGATATCTGCACTGAGTTCTATAAAACGTTGAGGAAAAAATTTTAAACATATAGACAAACATACCATGCTTCTGAATTAAAGACTTAAAACATGTTAACTGTTGATTTGTTTCAAAGTATCTATAAATTCAATGCAATATCACTTGAAATACTAAAAAAAAAAAATCTGTAAAACATGGAAGACTTTCTTGAATTTACATAAAAATATGAAGGACCTAGAATAACCAAACCTATTTTTAAAAAATGAGCAAACAGACAAAATATTAACCAATATCAAGATTCACCATAATGTTATATAATCTAATCAATGTATATTAGCAAATGGAGAAAAAAATGTGAGAAAAAACATATGTGTGCGTACACACACACACACACACATAATCTCAGTGAAACTGAACAGAGTTCAATAAACAGACCCCAAATTTATTTTTTACATAGGGGCCAAAGTAATTCAATAGAAAAAAAGGTAATGTTTTCAACAAATGGTACTGGAACAATTGTATAGGCAAAAGTCAAAACATGATCATAAAGAAAAGTTAACTTGAAATAGATCATATATCTAAATGTAAGAGTACCAACCATAAAACTACAAAATTTCTAGAAGGCAGGAAAAATCTTTGTTATCTTGGGTTGCACAAAAAATAGTAATCATGGGGCTAGAGTTGTGGCTCAGTACCACATAAAAATAAATAAATAAAATAACGGTATAAAAAAATATTCATAAAAAATAGTAATCATAAGGAAAAAGTGATGAAATAGATTCAATCAAAATCAAAAAACAGGAGCTGAGGCTATAGATTAGTGGTAGAGTGCTTGCCTAGCATGTGTGAGGCACTGGGTTCAATCCTCGGCACCACATAAAAATAAAAACACATAAAGTAAAGGCATGTTGTCTGTTAAAAAAAAAAATCAAAAACATTTGCTCTTTGAAAGACACCGTTAAGAAAATGAAAAAGCAAGTCAAAGATTGACAGAAATAAAGTTACAAAGGAGATACAACTAAGACTCATACACTGAATATATATAGGAAATTCACTCAACTCAATAAAAGACAATCAATAAATAATAACAAAAAAATGAACAAAAATTTAAATAGACATTTCCCCATGGACTATATACATAGGATAGCAAATAAGCATGAGAAAAGATGCAGAATATCATTAGTCATTGGAGAAATACAAACTAAAACTACAATGGCCTATCACAATATATACCCTATAATAATCAAAATTACAAGGACTAATAAAGCCAAGTTTTGTCAAGGATATAGAGGAAATGGAAGACTGTTGAATAGAATGCAAAAGTGCCATTTTAGAAAACATGGGATGGTTTCTTATAAAGTTAAGAATATCTTTACTATTCAAATCAACAATCCTACTTCTAGGTATCCAGTCCAAAATAGAAAACACATTTACATGTAGACTTGTATTCAAATATTACATCAGATTTATTCATAATAGCAAACAAAAAAAACAAAAAATTAGAAACAACCCAAATGTCCATCAACTGGACAACTACCCAGAAATAAAAGTAATTAATAATACATTTAGTAATGTGGATGAATTTCAAAAGCACTGTATTAAATGAAATAAATCAGACTCAAAAATAGGAAATTCTAGAAAAGGCAAAGCTCAAGGGACAAAGAACAGTCAGTGGAAAGTTTCCAAGGCCTAGGTTGATGGGAATGTTTTCTGTACATGACTGTGATGCAGATACACAATTATGCATTTGTTGAAATTCACTAAATTGCAGTTTACATCGGCAAATTTTATTATATGTAAATTATACTTAAAGTATTTTAAAAGAAGACAAAAAATTCAAACCCTAAGAATGCAAATTCAGAAAAACATTTCTTTCCATTGAACGAAAGTGTTTTAGCAAACATTTTCAACAAACCACAAACCCCTAATCAAATACTTACTTAATCAGGTACTCAGGAAAGTTAAAAGTTAACATATTCTGAACATATAAATAAATTCTGTTACAATATTTTTAAGTGATAGTTTTCAGTTCCTTAAAAACATCTCATACATTCCTATCCCTAATCTATCTTCTCCATTTTATTTTTTAATTTGTATATTTTAATATAACTATTGAACTGTAAAAATCAAATAATGAAATGAAACTTTTCAATTCTGAAATTATAAACCAAAATTATTTTAAATTAAGACAATCTTTTGTTCTTTGTTTTAACCCAAAAGCTTCTAAAGAAACAATGAGCTGCCTAACTATATGACATTAATGAATCTGTTAGTCTTAAAATAAATTATTTGGCAAGCAGGAAACTAAAAAACATACTCAAAGTGTCGCCAGTATGCCAGCCTCAATTTTTCATAGTTCATAATTTAAAAAACAGAATTGTTTATAATTTTGAAAAATATGTAACATCAGTAGTGCTACAAATGAGTTCCTTACTACGTCTACTTTTAGATACTTTACCTTCCCTGAAGATGGAGGAGAAGGACTAGCACAAGGACTGGGGTAACTACTGCTGTCTGTAGATTTCACAGAAGATTGATCTGATCGGTCATCAGTGCTTCGTTTAGGATGTAAAATTCCTCTATCTTTGTACTTTTGAGGTGGGTGTAATGCTGGAGATGGAGATTTCATCAATACTCTTGAGCAAGGAGGAAGCAAATATCAATTATATTTAAGTTTGTAATACAAAGCTGATGCTATTTCAATTAAAAGTCCCAATGACATGATGTATGGAATAGTCTTTTTTAAAGGAATCTAATTTTCTATTATGTTTAAAAGCTCAGAAATAACAGAACTTGGCTGTGAAGTATAACTCAGTAGTACGACAGTTAACGAGCATGCATAAGGCCCTGGGCTGGATCCCCAGCACAGGAAAAAAAGAAAAAGAAAAAGAATTAGCTGGGCTATATGAGTATACTTTAAAAAATGAAGTAAAATATACATTTTAAATGATTAAGATCAGAAAGGTTATTAAGTAAAATAGATTTTAAAAGCCTACTAAAAATTACAGTGTGGTAAAGTGAAAAGAATGCTGGACTAGAGTTAGGAGATACAGATTTCGAGAACAGTACTAAGTTTACAACAAACACCATGTGATCCTGAGCAACTCTCTTATCTGTGCTTTAATTGATCAGCTAAATTAAAGGATTATTCAAAGTAAACTCTAAGATTCTTCTAATCAAAAATTCTATGAATAAATGCCACAAACATATCACTCAGAAATTTTACAATTTTTTTTAAAGTATGGGTCTTTGTGGTACAACCATACATTAAGTATTTCCTGGTCACAATATAAAGTTCACAACATCACCTATAAAATATTCTTTTGACAAACAGTGTATCTAATCAAGCCTTGACAGATAGCTTCCAGTTTACACAAAATACACAGAGTATAAGAATAAATGATGCCAAGAGGAAACAAAGAGACAAACCAAGAATGTGGGGTATCTCACAGTTCCAGCGACCTTGACCTGTTTCTTCAAAAAGGTTGAGAAGAAATGCTCTAGATCACAACAGACTCAAGAAACTTGAAAACCTAGTATAATCAATTCCTGGATGTGCATTTAAATAAAACCATAGTTTGAGATAACTGGGGAAATGTTAATTTTGAGGGGATTGGTGGCTACACTTCAACTGTACAGAAAAAAAAAGTCCCTATTTTTAAGAGATATATATGTAAACATAGAAGGGTAAAATGTCAAGATGTGTGGGATTTACTTTGAAATATGTAAAGCAAAAAAGAAAAGAAGCAAGAACAAAAAAGCAAATTTTTTCAAACAGGGGAAAATCTTGGCAAATTGTTCAAGCTAGACTATGGAGTTCACTGTGGAATTTCTTTTCTGTGTTTAATGATGGTTATAATAAATATAAAACCAGAAATTTAAGTCTTCAATAATCCATAAGCTTCACTTGTCTTAAAATTATAATTACTCTGTCTTCAAAACAAATTAAAGGAGTTTATCCCCATGTTTGCTTCTCTTAAAATATCTTAGAACAGGATTCTTTAACAAATGAAAGAAAATGGCTAAAAGCCTAAAAATATTAGCAATAAAATATATAATGAATGCACATATAAATTATTAACAAAAAAATATAAAGTGTAAAAACAACTCTTCAGGTATATTTTTCTCCAGTTAACTGAGGTCCAATGAATCACCTTGTTACAACCATCATTCTTGCCCTGGTAATTAATGGACCTGAAAAATCAGTAACAGAACCTAAATGAAGATAAAATCTTATTAAAATTAAAATGGTGGGGGCTGGGGATGCAGCACAGTGGTAGAGCGCTTACCTAGCATACTCAAGGCCATAGGTTCAATCCCCAGCTCTGCCAAAAAGAAAAAATTAAAATGATGTTGTCAATGGAACTAAATGTCTAGTTTTGTGATTTTCAAATTGGTCTTGTGCTCTGAGAAGGATTCTAGCTTTTCTCTCATATGTGTTCTTTCCCCAAAAATTTCATTCAAGTAGAAACAAAAAGTTCCCACCAACCTTTACCTAAATTTTCATTTAAGAAGATTCTCATATAGATACAGTGGCAAAAATTATTAATTTATTAATAGGAAAAAGGGTTACCCTCTATCACCAAAATATTATTTATAAAATGATATTTTAAAAAACAACATTGGTATAATTTTAGGATGAAACATTGGCAAATGCTATTATTTAACAGTTTCCACATCAAGAAAATTTCATTAAAAGAAATTGTTACCTAATCGGTTACTCCCTTATAGTGAAAATTATAACTATAAATACCTTTTCCTAAGAAGCAATCCCACTAATTTTATAGCTTTTCCCTTGAAAATAAATATTCCTAGAGTAAAACAGTGATTACTACAGGCAAGAAAGGGTAAGGTGGGGTGGGGTGAGTGCAGCTTGGAGAGAGGTTTGGCTTAATGGCACCAGAACAGATATTAATTATAAGTTCTAGTGTTCTACAGTACAGTAGAATTGATTGAAGTTTATAATAAGCTATTATATATTTTATAAAGACTTAGAAGAAAGGAGTTTGAAGGGTCCAAACACAGAAATGATAGGAGATACAAATACTAATTACCCTGATTCGATAACATTGTATACATTGTTTCAATGTACTGAAACACTGCATTCAAAGCCCAAAATATGTACAATTGTTATGTTTTAATTAAAAAGAAAAAAATGCTTGGAGAACCAAAAGATGAAATAAATCTACCTAAGAGTCCTCACTCTATTCTTCACCATGCTACATGAACTCAAGGCCTTATCTATTAATACCACCAAAAGTCAAAAAAAATGAAATCCTAACTGGTAAAAGAATGAAGAGTGGCAGGCAGCAACTTGCAAAGAAATGAAAAAGGTTGAGGCTAATAGCAATATCACATTTAAAAAACGAATTCATAAAATAACCAGTTTCTAAATTATACTTTCTAATTTCACTTATTTTCTCTATTTCCCTATTTTTATTAAAATGAGCATGTATTGTTTTTATAAATGAAAAAAAAGGAAGCTTTATATATAAAGCTTCTAAGCTTAATTTCTCATGTCTAAAAATGTATGTGTCCCAGTATACAAATGCATTTACACACATATACTTAAAAGTGCTGCTATGGGACTAACAAGTTTTTATAAGGATAATAATACCACATAACAATTTCTATGGGAATGATTTCCTACATCCTAAACAACTAGTCTTCAAGAAAACTTCAGAATGATATTTTCAAAAAGTGGGAGTGTCCTAAGTAGAAAATGCACTTTTTGGGTCTTTTTCTCAGTAGGGTCTACACCAGAGAGAAAGGCACAAGGTTTCTTAGAAAGTGGCTGAATTATAACTAAACAACTTGGAAATCAAGTTTTTAAAATTTCTCTTTCACTGAAGTCTTAACAGACAAGTTTTATGCAAATATGCAAAATCTAATCAAAAGAAGGTATTAAAAACTCCACCTGAGCCTTGAAAAGTGTGTAAGCATCACATACCATTATTTATGGTTTCAGTTTTTAACTATGAAATCATATTCTTACTACAGAGACTTTCTTCAAACAATATCAAACTCTGCCTCATAGGTAAGATTTATTTGTCAAATAATCAAATCTAACAGGGCAGAATTTTTTAACTGATATAAAAGTAACTAAAATTTGATACCAGCAAACAACTCCATAACCAGAAATATTTCTAAATCATACCCAATGATCATTATAAACACTATTGTATTACTAAAATGTATTTTTACATTAAGAACTTCTTTTGTGCATGTGGTGCTAGAGATCAAACACAGAGTCCCATGCACACTAGGCAAGCACACTACCACTGAGTTACATGACCAAGCCAAGAACTCTCTTAGTAACAACCATTTAATAAAATCATGACACCTTATTAACAATCATTTAAGAAATTCAGCACACATAATTGCAAAGTACTAGAAGCAACAAAAGAATTTGGCACATGTAACATGAAAACAATTTTTTTTCACATGACAGTAAATTTGTAGCTTATTTATTATAATGCCTTTCCCTATAAAATGCAAACTCTGTGAAGAAACAGATCTTATCAGTTTTGTTCTCTGCTATATACCTTACACCAAGGACAACAGGCATTCAATGTGTCACTGAATGAGTAAATTAAGTACTTTTATGTATGCTAGTCAGCAATACTGTTACTAGGTAAGGCTTATGGGAAAGTTGTTCTTTAAATGGCCAGAGCCATTTATTTCTCACTGCAGAGAACAAGAAAATGTCACTTGATGTGTATCAACTAAAATATATAATTTTTAAATGTTGCTATCATTTCTAAGAAATCTTAAATTTGTGAATTCCAGAAATGAAACATTTGGAGTTTTTCCTGAAAAGAATAGCCTTATTAGATAACTCTTAAGTATCAGTAGCTTAAAATCCTTCATACAGCTTAACACTTGTTAAAATTATATTTTCCAAGTATAAAACTCTTTCAATCATATTATAATCCTTTTATGTAACCTAGATTTTAAGAAAATAATTATTAAATACTATAAATAATTCATTTTCTTGGAGAAAATCTTCTATTTAGATAGAATGTCATAAACTTACCTTTCTGCAGTAGTAGACTCATCGGAAAATTCATTATCTGCTGAACTTTTCCTACTATTATTTGATCTCCAAGATGATGCCAAAGGAAGTTCTTCTGAAGACATAGGTCTTGGCCTTTGGCCAATCCCAGATGGTTGTTGTAAACCCGCTGACTGTTCTTCAGTACTTAGAACGGCTATAATTGCTCTTATGGTAGCTTCATCAACTTTTCATCAACTTGAGACCAAGGTTTAGACGGAGCTCTCATTCGACGTAAAAATAAGCTATGCCACTTCTGTCTCAGTTGCAGCGATAAACTGGCTGCCTATAACAAAAGTTTCCTCCATTCAAATAGATATAAGTAAAATTCATGTAACATATGCAAGATACTTTTACTTATTAGCTAAGGTCTACAACTGTTTCCAAAGAACATATTTTATACTTCACATAATTTACTAATGTCATTAATTTTGTTGCATGAATGAAGTGAAATCTCTCGTTCATCATATTCTAAGCTTTCAAAGACACACAAATCAAATAGTCTAATAAAAGAGACAGTAAACATTGGTTATGGTATAATGTAATCATTACTGAAAATGTAGTAGCAAAGCAAATAAAGAAAAATACACTTAATTCTATTGATGTCATACTTTAGTGTCTGCAGAACATCCAAATGATGGTGCCCACAAGGCAGCTGGATCACTGAAACACTTAAGCTAGAAATACAAACTTGAGTACATCAGTGTATACACGGTTACTAAAGCTACACATAAAGATAAGGTTCGCAGGGATTGCGCAGAGAGTAAGAAGAAAAGAACAAGGCACAGAGAACTAGAGAATTTAAAGTTTAAGGTACAAACACATATGTGTATATGTACAAACACATATAGTCGGTGAACATCTTTAATGAAGTATACCTGGCATATATTAAAAGGCATATACATAAAGCATTTTTAAAAAGTCAATGAAACAACTCCAAAAGGAATAACAACAGAGGAAGAAATAAGGGTTAATGTGACACTAACTAATGATTAAAAAGTTGAGGCAGAAGTGAGGAAGGAAAAAACTGGAGGTCAGGTTTACAAAAAGGAGTTATTAACAGTGTTGATTATTAAAGGTTATCAAAGACATACTGGTTTTGACAACATGGAGAAGACAGCTGACTTTGGCAAGTACCATTTCAATGAAAAAAGGGTTGGTAGGAATGGGAATGCAACTACAGTGGGTTGGAATAATGAATGAATGCATGGAAAATAAAGTAAACCTAGCTCATGTTAACCACTGTTCACTTGGTTGAACCCCAAAATAGATATAGAATGAGCTTTAAAAGTACAAGTGGAATTAAGGGAAGCCTTTGTCAAAAAATTTTATAATTTGAAAAGATATATTTATTCTTCCCTATTCAGAAGTATATGAAAAAAAGAAAACAGAATGATCTCATTCAGAAACAGAGTTGTCCAAAATAAAGGAATTCTCATGTAACCAAATGTTCAATATTTTCTTACACGTATACAAATATTCAAATATTTCTAATATGGTTTGAATGCTTTTGTATCCCCTCTAAAAATTTGAAGTATTTGAAGGTGTGGAACTGAAGAGATGACTAGAAAGACATGCTCTTACAAAAGGGGTTGATGAGACAGTTTATCCCTCTTGCACTTCCACCTTTTGCCATGTGAGAAAACAACATTTTTGTTGTCATTTTGGAAGAAGAGGGCAGCCCTTACCAGCACCTAGATCTTGGACTTCACAGCCTCTAGAACTATGAAAAATAAATTTCTGTTCTTTATAAATTATCCAGTAGTAGTATTTTGTTATAACAGCACAAGTGGACTTAGCCAATAACCATAAATACTGAGCCACACTAGGTTTTTCAAGTCCTTTGCTGGGGCGAGTGGGGAGACCTGGTACAGAAAACCATGCACAAGCGCCCTGTTAAAACTTAAAAAAAAAAAAAAAAAATCTGTATTCCCTAATACTAAGACTCAATATTAAAGTTTAAATTTTTATCATACTGTGGAGCAGAGTAGTTCACACTCACTGAATGAAAGAAAGTTTTATTACATATTAAAAAGCAACTTACCTCTGGCTCTAGTTTAAAATTGAGCCACTCATCAAGTTTTAAAGCCGCCAAATTAGCAGTAGTTCTATCTTCCACTTCACTGTCACTACTGTCATTGGGAATGCCATCCGCTGCTCCAACACATATTGAAAGAATAAATAATTTTTACCATCTTATATCACAGCAAAACAGTAAACAGAATAAATACTCTTTACGTGAACAAATCCTCCTGACATACTAACAATTTGTATGAGAACTTCTCCAAACCAAACAGATCATAAATTGAGTCACAATATTTGAAAAAAGAAAACAGGACATTTTAAAGATTAAAATTTCTAATCACAATGTAACAAGACAAAATTTAAAGACATAAACTTAAAAATTGAATCACAATTTTTAAATAACAACTGGATGAAGAAAGAACTATGAACATAAAACAGGTATGAAAAAATTATATATAAAAACTATAGAAGATAATCAAAGCAACTCATAAATTTACAGGGTTCAATTTTAGAAAAAGAAAAAAGAAAACTACATTGTAGAAAAACAGCATAAAACCCAAAGAAAAATGGAAAAGAAAAAGACTGATGCATTAGAAAGACAAAATAGTAGTAATAATTAAAATAATAGTTAAAATTTTACTCCAGTTATTTGAAAATATTAATGCACAACCCTCTGTAGATTTAATAAAGAAAGCATAAATCCTTCTAAAAACATCAGCAATGAGAAAAAATCATACAATACTAGATTATTCAATAATAACCTAAAAATATAGTATGCATAATTACAGATTTTAAATCTTCAAAGAAATTTATTATATTCTTTTTTAAAAACCACTAAAACCAAAGAACAAGAAATAGAAAAACCCAAACCTACTTGAGGAAAAATATTAAATATTCTTGAACACCAAGTATCAAACTCTCAAGGAAGCAAGTAATGACTAGTTCATTTAATGAGACAAATATGAACCTACCCCTAAAACCTGATAACACCTAAAACCTAAACATACCTGAATGTATAGAAGCACACACCACACAAACCCTATATATTTAACAATTTTAAATAAAATGCTAGAAAAATATTCATCAATGTAATAAAGTCTACTTAGTCCAAGGAAGGTTTATTTTCAGAAAAATAACAAATTCAATGAGAAAAACCTACATACCATATCAGCAGGCTAAACTAATTCTAACTCAAAAACTATTTTTAAAATTCAGCACATTTTGCTAGGCATAGTGGTGCACGCTTGATATCCCAGCAACTCTGAGAGGTTTGGGCAGAAAGAATGCAAGTTCGAGGCCAAGCTCAGCAACTTAATGAGGCCCTAAGTACCTCAGTGAGATGCTTTCTCAAAACAAAATAGAAAAAGGGCTGGGAATGTGCCTCAGTAGTAAAGTACCCCTGGGTTCAATCCCCAGTACCATCCCCCCTCAAAAAGGAAAAAAAAGGAGCATATTTTTATCAGAAAAAAAAAAGAATAATTCTACCCTAATTTAATAAAATACTATTAAAGCAAAACTCAACATTATAATCAATGGTACAAATTTAGAATTTGAACCTTTAAAATTCAATAACACAAAGTCAGTCATTAATATGGTTTTTCAAAGTCTGGAAAAGAAAGAAAAGAAAAAATATTGGTAACAAATGAATTACCAACCAAAGGGGATATAATTTAACAAACAGAAAATCCACTGGATTAATAAGAACTTTGTGAATAACAAAGCAAACAAAACATATTAATGTCAATAACAGTATTTCTATTAAGAAACATCATCGGGAAAATGACACAGAAACCTATTAGCCATAACAAAAAACACCAAAAAAACTTCAGAAATCTTTCCATCTCCTGAAAAAAGTTACCAAAAAAAAAAAAAAGATACTGCTAAGCTTAAAACAAGGTACAGATAAATAAAACACTCTCAACTTCCTGGAAACAAATACTAAATAAAAATCACAAAAGAATTGTTGCTTGCAGAAAGGAGCACAAGAAGATGACAAGCAAATATTCATTCAAAAAACAGCATAATTATAAAAGAATAAGCTTAATAATGAAAAGCAAAGAGTTACAGGTAGATCCTCTACTAATAGATACATAACTTACTAATAAGCAAAAATACTAAACAAAACATATAATGCACATGTTATTTATTTATATACAGAAATGTAAAAGAACAGGAACCTTAAAGATGCCAAATTTAATACACAATCATGCAAATAAAAGAATACATAAGGATACAAAAAGAAAAATAAGGATCCATAAGGATTATTCAATAAATGGCACAGATAAGGGGAAAGCACTGGGGCAGGGGGCTACATTTTAAACTACAATCAACCTGGTTAAAAAAATAGATCTTAAAATTCAAATTATAGAAAACAAAAACAAAACTTATTACTTCAATAGAGGAATAAAACTTTCTTAGCTTTGAAAGCAAACAGAAAAGACTGTTTAATCTGAATATAATAATTAAAATACAATATAGTAATATAAATTATATATACTATATATAGTAATCAAAACAAAAAAACATACATAAGGCTAAAATGTATACTAGACTGCATTAAATATAATAGAAAAAGGGCTAATGCCTTTAAAATCATAAAACTATGATTCAAATTTTTAAGAAAATATCGATATTCGATAAGTAAATGGACAAAAGGTAAAATACTCAATTAAAGGGAAATAAACTAATACATGGAGAATTGTTTCTTTTGGCAGAAATAGAATTAAAAGTAAAAACAAATCTTTAAATATTTCATTTTTAAAACAAGTATCCAAAGATGGCATAATTGCAAGAAAATTCACTTTTAATGGCCCTAATATGACTGATATAGTGGAAGAACCACAAATATTTATATGCTTTTACTAAGCAATTTCCACTTCAAAAAACTTTAACCCAAGGAAAATATTAAATGAATGAAAGTAGGATATACAGGTGAAGATATTAAAGTACCAATGCCTCCACTTTGTATACACTCTAATGAGTTACCTCCCATGCTATTCCTACTCTTTCCAAACTCAAACCATCCAATGAAAATGTTATTGTCAAAGTCAACAATAACTACCACACTGCCAAAAAAAAAAAAAAAGAAAAAAGAAAAGAAAAAGAAAAAACTTGAAATTTTCAGTCCATATCTTTTTCAATTTCTCAAAGTAACAGTCAACCACTCTTTTCTTCAAACATATTTACATCCATCACTGGGCCATTCTTTCTTCCTCTACTCTAATTTACACATTCTCTTCAGAAAATCCATTCTCACATCTTTAAATATCATTTACAACTTGATCACCTTCAAATTTGTATTATCTAGGCCCTTTTCCTGACGTCCAAGTAATTATATTCAATTGCCTTCTGAAGAAATTTCACTAAGGATGTTTTTTAGTCATCTCAAACTCAACATGTCTAAACAGAACTCTTGGCTTTTTCCCTACACAACCTGCTCCTCCCAGTTTTTTGAATCTCAAGTAAGTGGCATCTTTATTCAGCAAGCTACTATAGCCAAAGACCTAAGAGTTATACTTTGGTCTTCCATTTCTCTTATCAGCTACAATCAATCCAGCAGTTACTAGCATCTCCAAAATAATTCTGAATCTACTTTTCATATTAGTGGTCACCACCCTAGTTGCCAGCTATCATATGTCATAAGAACACTGCAAGGGGCTAGGGTGTGGCTCAGTGGTAGAGCGCTTGCCTTGCACACATGAGGCACTGGGTTTGATCCTCAGCACCACTATAAATAAACAAAATAAAGGTGTTGTGTCTATCTACAAATGTGTATACACACACACACACACACACACACACACACACACACACTGCAAGAGCCTCCTTCCCGCCTCCACTCTTCCATTATTAGCCCTTAAGCAACCCTTCCATTCAACCAAGATGATCTTTTAAGAAAAACTTATCATGTTACTCACTTTCTTACTTAAAATCTTTTAATGATTTCTCTTCCACTGACTACAAATCCATGCCTTCCTTTCAACATTATCTCACTGCCCTCTACCACTGATCACTGTGCCCCAATCACATAGTCTTTTTTTCAGTTCCTAGATCATTTTCTAGTGTAGAATCTTGAGTTTTCCATCTTCCTCTACCTGTAGGACATTTCTAGTTCTTCATATGGCTGGATGCTTCTCAAATATTAGGTCTCAGTTTAAATCTCATTTCCTCAAAGTAACTTACACAGGTTCCTTCTAAAGGAGGTCACCCCTAAAGCAGTCCTCTTTTTATTTCCCAGACAGCACCCTGAAGATTATCATTTACTGTCTGTCTGCCATGTCTACTGTTAAGTCTGGAGGACAGAACTATCTTGTTTTCTATTACAGCTTCACGATTAGCACAGTAACTGACAAATATTTACTGAATCACTATACATAAAAAGTTCAAAACCCTCAAAAGGCCCAATTGTAAATGAACCTTTTATATTCACTATGCAACTTCAATGAAATAAAATATTTTACAGCCATTAATATGAAATACTAAAAATGTGTTAAATATTCTATTTCAATAAAATAACAGAATACCAAAATAATAGTATGAGGAAATAAAATATATGAATAATTAGAAAAAATATAATATTAAGAAGCATTTATATAGATATAATGGGATTATTAGTAATTAGGCTTATTCTTTTTAAAATTACTTTGTTAAACTATCATTTAAATTCAAATGAAAAACAAGCTTCTTCCCATCAGCAACATTAATAAAAAACACACAAACTGATGTTAAGTTACTTCAGAAACACATTCAAGCATAATGTTATATTTTAGTATTTCCTAATTGTCTCACTATAGCAAAAGTGAGCTGCTTCTACTACATAAATTTTTGCAATTTCACAATTTTTATTTTAGTAAAAAAAAATCTTTCATTTGAAATATACATTTTTATTTCCTTCATAATACACTTACCTCTAAAGGATGAAGGTTCCTGAAGAGCATTACTTGCCAACCTAGCTGGTCCACAGAATACCAACACAGTGACAGGTGTCACTGCTGAACAACATCTAATATTAGCTATTCTATGAGCTCTAGTCATTTCATCATAAATAAGCCAATCTGTGGGCAGTGCCTGGATTGCTGCAGCTTGACCATCAGCTGGAGGAATCTATTTGGAAAGTAAACCAAAACACTGTTAATTGTATTATCTCTTAATTTACAGGGAATGCTTATAAATGTAAAAAATCCCTTCATGAAATAGATGTATGTTAGTGCTCAAGCAAAAATTAAAGCTACTCGTTGATCATGTAGTTTACATAAAAGTCCTTATTACTGTTCCAATTCTAAGATTCAATCAAAATTTTGTTGCAATGTTTATACATATATAACTACTTTCTTAAAGCAGGAGGGTATTTGGAGTATTTTTCACTAATTTTCAGTTACCTAAATTAGTTTAACTCAAGGCCTAAGAGCATTAAAAATGTTTTACCTTTTTATACTGAGGCTGACTGAGAACTGAAGTAGGATGAAATCGCACTTTTTTCTCCTTTGGCCCTGTCAATACTACATTCTCTCTGTCCACATGGACTAAATTAGGATACATGCCTGCCACCAAAGCAGCTTTAACAACAGCCCAGTTCTCAGAGTTTGTGTTAACATCTCGAATGTCACCACCACCTCGTGCTCTAACAAAACCTAGAAAGAGGAAAAACACCACATGAAATTTTTCTATGGTGCAAAAGATACTTGAAAATTTGTGGGTTTTTTTACATAAAATTATGCAGCTCATATAAATTTAATGGTATGCAAATAATACAATTAACAGAATCTGTTCTAGAAAGTCTAAAAATACAGAACCAATATAGAAAACTTCAGATCTTCTCAAGTTAGATTAAGCATAGTATTTACTGGGGCCTAAGGGATTTCTTAAACTGCACTATCTTGCAATAAAGTTCTCTATCAGCTGCTATTAGAAAAAACTAAGTTCACAGATGAAAACCCAAACTATTCTTCTGACTAGTATTAATGTTTTGGTTATGATAAACATTAATGTGGAGATGAAGTTAGGTAATTATACAGTATTCTAGATTGAACTTCAAAATTCTTCATATTTTCCCATCTCTCTCTCATATGTAATATTACCAACTCTAAATCCTTTGGTTCTTTTCTTATATTATTTGGGCACTTTGGCTAATTTGTGAATCTATTTTTTGACTATCACTTGCCTTCAATGTACTATGCTACTCAACAAAAAGAAAGAAAAAGGGAATTCAAAGAAACAATTCTAAAAGAAGATAGAAAAATTAGAATCTTTTTGAAAAAGATTCAAGTACCTTCAAGTGATTCCAATTATTTTGGTATTTCAAAAAAATAAAAAATAGCACTCATATTTTTATAATTTCTATTTCACAGATCTAAAATAATTATTTGTTAATAAAAATAAAAGAAAATATAACTACAAGATCTAAGTTGATATTTGCCAATAAATGTAAATTGCTCATTACTGACAGTATCAAAAGAATATTATTCTGTCTATATGTTTTTCAACTATAGTTTCTACAATATTTTTCATCAAAAAGCAAAAGTTGAGGTCAGGTAGAAATAAATCAACTCAGAAATATAAGATGTACAACATAATAATATCATAAAAATAATAGGAGCTGGCATTACTTAACACCAGAAATAAAATCATGTATGAGGTATGGGTGTGGTACTCTAAGCACTAAAATAGATTCTTTAGGGAAAACTTACCTGATGCTCTAAGCTGACCAAGCAACTGTGTTCTCATGCCTATAATTATTTCCATGGTAGCTTGTGAAAGAAAATTCTTCTCACAAAAGGCTCGCTCCCACCCATCACTTCGTGCTTTCTGCCAAGCCTATAAAAATGGAATGATTATATAACAAGACACATTTAACAATCATTTCTATTTTTTCCTTTCTTTTTTTTAAATAAATTTTTTATTGGTTCTTTTTAGTTATACATGACAAGCAAAATAAGGGGCTGGGGTAGATTAAAAAAAAGAATAGATAAGAGGAGTAAACAATATGGAACAAAAGGAAGGGAGGAAGGATTGGATAGGTAAAGTCCCTAGAATGAATCTGACCTAACTTTCCTATGTACATATATGAATATACCACAATGAATCTCACCATTATATACATCCACAAGACACTAATTATATATATATATATGTAGGTAAATAGCAGAAAGATCACTAGAGTGGAGGGAATTCAGCAGGGTGGGAGGAAAGGAAGGGAAGAAGAAATACTGGGCCATGAATTAGAACAAATTATATTCAATGCCTTTATAGTTATGCCATAGTAATCATTTCTTGATGAGGCAACAAAGTAATTTAAAACCACTACACTAATCACAAGGTCAATTCTTAGTTATTCTATAAAATCAAAGGCTTTGTTATCAAATAAAATTACCATTAATTTATACTCAAATGGTATTACTGCCATTAATTTATAAAATCCCAGTGAGAACTAAGTATCAAGTAACCTAAATGAGCAGCTTTATAAGAACATTTACCTTTTCAGATGCATTTGCTAACTTTATTTCACAAACATGTGAGAAGTTTTCAAGTAAACCACCATAATAATATTTTTAATGTCTAAGAATCTTGCCATTCTGATGCTCAAAAAATAACCTGCATATCAATCTCCTAATCTGTCTAAGACTGGTAAATGGGATTTCTAAAACTCATCTATTTATAGTATAAAAAAGCTACCCTTTGAAAATGAGTTCTCTTGCCCCAGAAAAAAAAATATATACACACACACACACACACACACACACACACACACACACATATATATATAAAATGGACTATTACTCAGCATTAATAGAAAATAAAATTATGGCATTTGCAGGTAAATGGGGAAGTTGGAGAATATCATGCTATGCAAAGTAAGCCAATCCCAAGAAACCAAAGACCAAATGTTCTTTCTGATAAGTGGATGCTGATCCATACTGGGAAGTGTGGGGCACATGGGAAAAATGGAGGAGGAACTGTGATTGAGTAAAGGGAAGGGAGACAAGGAGAGGCAACATGGTGGCAGAAAAGACTTGGAATGAGAGGGACATCATTTCCCTAGGTACATGTATGACTGCACAAAAGGTGTGATGCTAAATTATGTACAACCAGAAAAATGAAAAGTTGTGCTGCAATTGTGTGCAATTAATCAAATGCATTCTGCTGTCATATATACCTAATTAGAATTAATTAGCTAATTAAAAAAGAAAAACTTGGCTATAAACTACACTAGCTATGTAATTTAGGACAGGTTAATAACCTTCTTTTAGACTTTGCTTTCTTATATGTAAAATAAGGGTAATATTTCTGACCTTGCCAAAACTATAGAATAGTTTGGAGATGATGTGTACAAAAAAATGACAGCAAATTATCAGCACATATTAGGTGCTTATTAATGGCAATTCAGACACTAAATTATATTAGCCTACATATGATTATTGCCCTATGATTATCTTTCATAAAAATGTGTATTTATAGCCTACATTCAAGAGAACTTAAAGAAGATGTCTTCTTTTCAAGTAATAACACACTCTTTCCCACATATCTGAATTTCCATGTTATTTTCTCAATTTCTCATATTATCTTAAAAGATTTTAAATGATATTGGAATTTTTTTTAGGGAATTAAATTCTTGGCAAAGTATCTTGAGCACACAAGTAAAAGATGCACTCTTAAAATATCCAATAAATTGATATTAAACCCTGAAAATTTTCTCATAAGCACTGTTCTATATACTTTAATAGACAATGTTTCTTAACTAAAAATTTAGAGTATTTCTTGCGCAAGACGTGACTGAAAGAAACTTAATATCAAAAAAATACACATACTTATACATACGTATAATATTCCTAACAAGGAAAAAATGATGGGAAAAAAAAAAAAAGAGCAACCAGGCTAGGATTGTGGCTCAGTGGTATAGCACTTGTCTAGCGTGTATGAAGCACTGGGTTCAATACTCAGCACCACATTAAAATAAATAAATGAATAAAAATAAAGGTATTGTGTCCATCTACAACTAAAAACAATCTTTTAAAAAATCATGATAATTTTTTTTTAAATATTTATTTTAATTTTTTAGTTTTCGGCGGACACAACATCTTTCTTTGTATGTGGTGCTGAGGATCGATCCCGGGCCACACGCATACCAGGCGAGCGCGCTACCACTTGAGCCACATTCCCCAGCCCAAATCATGATAATTTTAACATATTAACAGCAAGAAGATATTTTTCTGGGCTTTTCAGCTTGGTATGTAAATAAAGTTCCTATAAATCAAAAGAATAAGTAATTATGAAAAATTAAAAAGAAAAAAATATTGACTTATTTTTAAACAAATCATGGGAACTATAGTTCCAAACACAGACTAGAAGAGTCTCAGGTTAGAATGACTAGTAGAAAGAACCATCTCTCTCTATGAAAGGTAGGCTCACACTTCATTCTAGATGTCAGAACCTTAACAAACACACCAAAATTACCAAAAATCTGTGATGTAGAAAATGAAACAAAATTAATGGGATTATTATTATTAATTGCTATACTTGCTCCAGAAATGCATTTACAGCATTTTCAGAAATAAACAACAGTACAGGTACCTGGAATGCTCTGAGAAGTGCCATATGGTCACTGAAAGTTCCTGCAGTGAAACGTTTCCTGCAAAGCATAGCTGCACGCTTTTGAGAGGCCTGGGTAGGCAGTACAAAAGGATCTCGATAGGCCAGTGTGCAGGCAATTGTAAGGATAGGGTCCAGACACTTTAAAACAACAGCACACAGGACCATTTTACCAAGATGTGGTTCCACTGGCAAGTCAGCCAAATGATATCCAAGTTCAGTCAGATCTTCCCATGCATCCATTGCATCTATTGTCTAAACAAAGGAGAAAGAGAAGAATTTGGCATGTCCCAAAACTGTTTAACTCAAAAACCCAAACAATATAAATTTTCTTAAGCTACCAAAACTAATAAAAATATATTTTGCTTCAAATATATATTTAAAAATACCTATAATTTTGTCAACTATTAATTATAAGAGTATGGTTCAAAGTACATGATAATCTATAATAAGATAACTATTTAGTTGAGACATGTTCTCATTTAGTTTAAATTTCAAGTAAGAAAAATCAGGTAAAATAAAACTATTAAGACACCAACCTTAAGCATTTGTACAGCATTTCTTACAATTAAAGCTGGTGGAGGTTCAGGAGCTTTCATAAGGAAATCAGCAATGGTACAATTAACTGGGGCTAACAGCTTGGTATGTAAACAAAGTTCCTATAAATCAAAAGAATAAGAAATTATGAAAAAATTAAAAAGAAAAAAAAAACACTGACTTATTTTTAAAGAAATCATGGGAACTATAGTTCCCAAACACAGACTAGAAGAGTCTCAGGTTAGAATGATTAGTAGAGAGAACCACCTCTTTCTATGAAAGGCAGGCTCACACTTCATTCTAGATGTCAGAACCTTAATAAACACACTCAAATCAACTCACACCAAAATTACCATTGCTTGCTCTGGTAATGTCTCCTCACATAATTTTCAAACATAACACGTAAGAGTCATTACCCAAAAAATAAAATTTTTCTCCCCTCTTTATGCTTACTACATTCCACAATCTTTTATGCAATCAACAAATATTTAGGTGCTTTCTAGATACAAGGTACTACTATGCAGCAGGTTGGAGAAAAAGAAGACAAGTGTCTACTCTCATGGAATATACACCGATCCTGAATAACTAATTATTTAATTAATTATTTGATCACAATTGTAGCAAATGCTCCAAAGGGTACAGGGGGCCAAAGAGATAAAATGACATTTAATCAGGTTCAAGAGCGAGCAAGAGAGGGAGGCCATGGAGAAGTCAAAGACAGTTTCCCAGAGGAAATGACACTTAAACTAAGACGTAAAAACTGAGTAGGAGTTTATCATAAAAGAAATAAGGGGT
This sequence comes from Urocitellus parryii, assembly GCF_045843805.1. Lineage (NCBI taxonomy): Eukaryota > Metazoa > Chordata > Mammalia > Rodentia > Sciuridae > Urocitellus > Urocitellus parryii. The sequence goes on from NC_135531.1 coordinate 123,585,936, forward strand.
AAGAATTTATGGTGAGGGGACAGCAAATGTTAAGGTCCTAAAATAAAAACAAATAGAATGTATTTGAGAAACTAAAACTTACAAGTATGAGGAGAGACAGGCAGAATAGCAAGAAATAAAATTATAGTCGTAGACAGGAACAGGTTATTTAGGATCTTGCTAAGAATTTTTTATCTATCCTTGCACAACAGAAAATCACACATAGGCATTGGGAAATGGGAAATCATCTTAGACATATGAATGCCAAAAATATGGTTCTACATCTAATAAAGGTTTGGAAACCATTATCTAGCCTAATTCACTAGAAATTCAAGTTAATGTACTTCTGATAGTTTTCCCTAGAAGCTACCCAGTGTATGGTTGTTCTGCGAAGTTAGAAAACTGTAAGAGAAGCAAATAATAAAGTCCAGGAAATCAGTTTCAAAATTACCAATGTAATCTCAGCATCTTACACAATTTTGATATTATATTTTGGATCTTAATTTGTTGTCTAATTCTACTGGGAATTCTAAAAGTGAACAACACTATGTAGTCAAGATAAGTAAAACGCTAAGTACACACCACACACAAATATGCTTATAAACTCACCCATAAACACACTGAAACAATTCTTTAAAATTTCAAAGAATTGTGAATTGTTTTCTTACATAAAATAAATTTTGTTATAGATATATCCATCCTTCAGAAGATATTTTAAATTTTTACTTCATAAACTAAATTTTTGAAAGTCAAATTAGTAGAAGTTGGCCCCTCTCCTCCTTCACCCCCTAAAAAAAAGGCCTTTTAAGATTAAACAAATTTCTACCTGTAATGGCATTCTCAAAAGTTCTGGAGTCTGAAATTCCAACATATTTTGGAATCGGAGTCTACTAAACAGACGGAAACAAATTCCAGGTCTACATCGGCCGGCTCTTAAAAACAAAATACAAAATTAAGAATAAAGCAAGCAGTAAAGATTATAACAAATAAACTGTAAAAGCAATGGTGAGCTAGGAAACAGAAAAATAAACCAGGATTAAGACATCCTTACTCATCCTCTATAAATCCTTTTAGAAGGCATTTCGCTTACCTTGGACTCAACTATTTCATTTATTGAGGGAGATTTATAAATGACACCTACCTGATATACTTGCTAGGGTAATGATAAAAATCAAAAGAAATAATAAGCTTCTGAAAGCAAGTAAAAGTCACAGCATAAATAAATGGTAACTTAAATTTAATCAGTTTTACTGAAGTGTTATCAAGCATTGTGTTCGGGGCCCCTTATTAGACTTGTATGAATTATGTACTACACAATTCCAAAGAATTACTATTTATTTATCATAGAGACTATAATTTTCTAGGAAATAGCAGAAAAATATCAAAAGGAAAAGTAGTCTCTTCTCAGTCACTACGTTAGTTATCTTTTTATCACTGTGAACAAAATACTTGACAAGAGTAACTTAGAGGAAGAAAAAGTTTATTTGGGCCCATGATTTCAGAAATCTCAATCCATGGTCAGACAAATCACTGCTCTGTGCCTGAGGAGAGGAAGGCCATGGTGGAGGAAAGTTTCTCAGATCATGGCAACCAGGAAACAAAGAAAGAGCAAAAAATTAAGCAATTTTAATATCATATGACCTTTATCTATAAGGTTTATTCATCACTGTATTACTAACATTTACACAATGAAGGATTCAATAAATATCTCTTGAAACATAACCATGAAAATGTCTATGATTTCTTTTACTTCCAGTTATGTACAATTAACAGTATATAAACCCTAGCTAAATACAAAAAGCCACACTTTGTCTTAAGAGAACACCTGAGGGGAGGTTTCAAGATGGCAGAATACAAAATGTCACTTTCCTGGCTGTTCTATGGCAAGAAACCAAGAAAGCAGACAGGCAGTTTCTCAGCAAGGTAGGTGAACAAAAAAGGGGAAAGGGAGCTTTACTGGAATTTAATACTGGACATTCAAAGCAGATCAGGAAATCAGGAGGTTGGATATAACAAAACTAGGAAGAAATCCCCAGCGCCACAGCACAAGCATCAGCCATAGTGGTTCCTCTGTGAACACAGAGGAGAGATAAGGGAATTAGAGAAACCCACATTTTTAGGAGGCCTGAGGCGTGTATGAGTATAGAGATTTTAAAGATCAAAGACCCTGCCCAACAAAACTGAAAGGTGTGCTGCACAATATCCTTGTGTGGGAAAGAAACCCCATCTTTTCTGGCTGCATGAAGAGGACAGCGGAAGGAATCATTTTATAGCTGCAGCGTGTGGGCCTGCAGGTGAGAGAGCCAATTGCTGGAAAACCCAAGTGTGGCCCAAAATATAGGCCTGGCAAACCCATATTACACAACATAGGGTGTGCTTAAGTGACCAGGAGAAAATCAAAAGTGGAGAGAGGATTATACAGGGGGCAACTGGTAGTGAAAACGCAACTGGATTTACCCTCTCTCCCTCCAATCTGGCTTCTTGCAGGACTGGCTGGGAGAGAAGTACCTGTCTGGGAATTTGAAAGGGCAGGGGTAGGAAAGATTGAGTTTGGAGGCTGAACCTGAGACCAGGAAAGGTGAGGTCCACAGGTGAGGTAGTGAACTAATAATTGGCTCATCCACCACATGAGTGAAACCCAGGGGAGCCCCCTGGGGTGTAGTCTTTCACCCTGGACTGGCAACTGCTAGGCCCTGGAGGTGTGCTGATTTAAAATCTCCAGACCAACTGGAATTCAATGAAGAACTGGAGCCTACCTAAGCCTAAACTTGCCTCCTGGAGTTCCACCTACCAAATTACCTCGATCATTCCAGCAATCCACACAGAGCAGCATCACGCTCCAGACAACACCACCTAACACTGCTGAGAAGGGAAGCCGAGAATCTTTTCAATTCCAAAAGAAATAATTCTTTAACTTTTCATCAATATTTTTTCTTTTCTATGTTTAATTGTGACCTTAAAGGTTCATGGACATTATACATATTCATATTTGTTTTTTTTCTCATTTCTACCATTTTTTTTTAAGAAGGCACTTTTATTTTTATTTTTTTAATAGAGAGAATTTTTATTTATTTTTTAGTTTTTGGCGGACACAACACCTTTGTTTGTATGTGGTGCTGAGGATCGAACCCGGACCGCACGCATGCCAGGCGAGCGCGCTACCACTTGAGCCACATCCCCAGCCCCTCATTTCTACCATTTTTGAAGCCAGTTGTTTATCATGGGTCTCATTTTTTAAAACTAGGATGTCTAGTTAGTATATTTCAGTTTTGTTTTGTATTCTTTTAATTTTTAAAAATTTACTTTATGTATATTTTTTCTATCACCTGAGTCCTTTGATTCTCTATTTTCTTCCACTAACAGCCAATCTCTATTGTTCTTTCACTCTTCCATTAATTTTTTACTTTTATCTTCTCTCCTCCTTCTTCATAATCCTATATTACAACCCATATCACTTCTGTTCTCTCCCTGTTCACCATTTGAAATTATAAACACTTTTGCAAACATACTGTTTTTATTGTAGGCAATAACTGATCATTTCCGTTTGTTGTGACAATTAACATTGTAAGCAGCATAGCAGGAAATACTTGGTTAAATTCTGTATACTGTTTGCACTGGTAGTTGTTAATATTTGTTTCCCCATAAATGGTGAGGTACTGAAACTTTCACGGACACTCTAAGTCCACAGGGTAGAAGCTCTACTCCCTCAGATTCATACTGTTAGATGGGCAGAAACACAAACAATATGAAAAGGCAAGGGAACAAATCACCCCAAACAAACCAAGATACTCCAATAACAGAATCCATCGATACCACAGTGGAAGAAATGTCAAAGAAGGAGTTTAGAATGTATATAAACTGATCTGTGAAGTAAGGATGATATAACAAATGAAAGCACAGAGAAAATACAAGAAATGAAAGATCATTTAAAAAAATAAAGGGACAGAAATTTTTGAAGAAAAACCAAGCAGGAAATCCTCAAAATGAAGGAATCAGAAAACCAAATTAAAACTTCAATGGAAAGTATTACCAACAAACTAGATCACTTGGAAAAAAGTTTTAGGCAATGAAGACAATATATATAATCTTGAAAACAAAGTTGACAGTGGAGAAAAGAGATTAAGAGACCATGAACAGAATGTCCAAAAAATATGGGATAACCTAAAAAGACCAAATTTAAGATTTGTCAGGACAGACGAAGGCACAAGAGATACAAACTAAAGGAATGTACTATCTTTTCAATGAAGTAATATTAGAAAATTTCCCAAACCTAAAGAATGAAATGGAAAATCAAATTCAGGAGGCTTACAAATATACAAACTTGCAACAGACTCATAACCAAGACACACTGTTATGAAAATGCCTAACATACAGAATAGGGATAGAATTTTAAAGGCTGCCAGAGAAAAATGAAAAATCATGCTTAGAGGGAAACCAATCCAGACCTCAGCTGACCTCTCAACCCAGACACTCAAAGCTAGAAGGTCTTGGAATAATATATTCCAAGCTCTAAAACAAAGTAGATGCCAGCCAAGAATATACTACACTCAGCAAAATTAAGCTTCATAAATGACAATGAAATAAAAACCTTCTGCCAGGTGCATTGGCATAGGCCTGTAATCCCAGCAGATTGGGAGGCTGAGGAAGAAGGACTGAGAGTTCAAAGCCAGCCTCAGTTAAAGCAAGTTGTAAGTAACTGAGACCCTGTGACTAAATAAAACACAAAATGCAGCTGGGGATCTGGCTCAGGGATCGAGTGCTCCTCAGTTCAATCCCCAGTACAAAAATAAATAAATAAATATGAATAAAAAAAATTAAAACTTTCCATGACAAACAACAGTTTAAAAAAAATAACAGAAAGTCTGCACTACCAAACATACTCAATGAGCTATTTTGGAAGAAGAAATAAAAAATAAAACTGAAAAACAGCAAAGGGAGGAACTTAGCCAACCAAAGGAAAAACTAATAGCCAACCAAAGGAAAAACTAATCAAATTAAAAAACAGAAGTTAATCAAAATGACATGGAATAAAAATCATTTCTCAATAATAAAATCGACTGCAAATAGCCTAAACTCATTGATCAAAAGACACAGACTGGTGGACTGGATTAAAAAACAAGACTCAACAATATGCAGTCTCCAGGAGACAGACATCATCAGCAAAGATATGTACAGACTAAAAGTAAAAGGATGGGAAAAAACATAAATTCACATGGATTTCACAAACAAGCAGATAAAGTGGACATCTTACCAGATAAAGTGGACATCAAGCCAAAGTTAATCAGAAGGGACAAAGAAGGACATTTCATAGTACTTAGGGGAACTATACATCAACAAGACATAACAATTGTAAATATTTATGTCCCAAACAATGGAGCATACATAAATCAAACAAACCCTTCTCCATTTCAAGAAGCAAATAGACCCCAGCAGCCTAGGAAGCTGGGGCAGGAGGATCACAAGTTCAAAACCAGCCTCAGCAAAAGCAAGGTGCTAAGCAGCTCAAGTGGGACCGTGTCTCTAAATAAAATACAAAATAGGCATGGGGATGTGGCTCAGTGATCAAGTGCCCCCAAGTTCAATCCCAGTACCCGGCTCCCCCAAAAACAGAAGTAGCAAATAGACGACAACACAGTAATACTGTGTGACTTCAACACACCTCTCTCACCACAGATCATCCAAACAAAAGCTAAATAAAGAAGCTACAAAACTAAAACACATAATTAATAATTTAGACTTAACAGACATATAAACAATATTTATGCATCAATGACTGAATACACTTTCTTTTCAGCAGCACATGGATTCTTCTCTAAAATAGACCATATATTAGACCACAAAGAAACTCTTAGCAAATACAAAAAAACAGAGATAATACCTTGCATTCTATCAGATCAAAATGGAATGAAATTAGAAATCAATGATAAAATTTTAAAAATAGAAGTTACTCTAATACCTGGAGACTAAGTAATATGCTATTGAATGACCAATGTTTAGCAGAAGAAACCAGGGATGAAATAAAAAAATACTTAAGAGGGAAACAAGAATAGCAACACAATATACCAAAATCTCTTGAGACACTATGAAGGCGATTTTAAGAGGAATGTTCATTGCACTGAGCTCATTTATTAAAAGAATAGAAAGTTGGGTTGGGGTTGTAGCTTAGTGGTAGAGTGCTCACCTACGATGTGTGAGGCACTGGGTTCAATTCTAACATCACATAAAAATAAATAAATAAAATAAGGTCATTGTGTCCATCAACAACTAAGAAAAAAAAAAAAAGGAATAGAAAGTTGATGAATAAATGACCTAACATTACATCTCAAAGCCCTAGAAAAAAAGAACAAATCAATACCAAAAGCAGAAGACAGGAAATCGCTGAAATCAACAAAATTGAAACAAAAGAAACAATTCAAAAATTTGACAAAACAAAAAATTGGTTCTTTGAAGAAATAAATAAAAATGATTAAACCCTTAGCCAAGCTAACAGAGAAAGAGAAAAACCAAATTACAAAAATTCATGACAAAAAAAGGATGTATCACAACAGAAATTAATGAAATATAATCATCAGAAACTATTTTAAAAATTTATACTGTAATAAAATAGAAAAATTTGAAGACATTGACAAATTTCTAGAGACATATAACCTACCCAAATTGAATCAGGAGGACACAGAAAATGTAAACAGATCAATTTCAAGCAATGAAATTGAAGATGCCATCAAAAGACTACCAACAAAGAAAACCAAGGACCAGATGGATTCTCAGCCAAGTTTTACCACACCTTTAAAGAAGAACTAACACTAATCCTCTTCAAACTATTCCATGAAATAGGAGGGAATCCTTCCAAAACTCATTGTATGAAGCTAGTATCACCCTGATACCAAATCAGACACACAAATGAAAGAAAACTTCAGACAAATATCCCTGATAAACATAGATGCAAAAATTCTCAAGAAAATTCTGACAATTCATATACAAAAACATATTAAAAAGATAGTACACCACGATCAAGTGGGGCTCATCCCAGGGATGCAAGGTTGGTTCAAGATACAGAAATCAATGAATATAATTCATCACCTCAATAGACATAAAGGTAAGAATTGCATGATTATCTCTATAGATGCAGAAAAGCATGACAAAATATAGCATCCATTCATGTTCAAAATACTAAAAAAACTAGGGATAGTAGAAACATACCTTAACATTGTAAAAGCAATATATGTTAAAATTAAAGGCAATATCATTCTAAATTGAGAAAAATCGAAAGCATTCCCTTTAAAAAACTGGAACAAGACAGGGATGCCCTCTTTCACCACTTCTATTCAACATTGTTCTTGAAACTCTAGCCAGAGCAATTAGACAGAAGAAAGAAATTAAAGGAACATGAATAGGAAAAGAAAACTCATACTACCCCTATCTGCCAATGATATGATTCTATATTTAGAAGATCCAAATATTCCACCAGAAAATGTCTAGAATTCATAAATAAATTCAGCAAAATAGAAAGATACAAAATTAACACCCATAAATCAAACTCGTTCCTATGCAACAGTGATAAACCAACTGAAAGAGAAATTAAGAAAACCACTCCATTTACATAGCCTAAAAAACAATAAATATTTGGAAATCAATCTAACAAAAGAGGTGAAAGACATCTGCAATGAAAATTATAGAATACTAAATAAAGAAATTGAAGAATACCTTAGAAGATGGAAAGATTCCCAATGTTCTTGGATAGAATTAATATTGTCAAAATGGCCATAATACCAAAAGCAGTATACATATTTAATACAATTCCTATTAAAATTCCAAAGACATTCTTCATAGAAATAGAAAAGCAGTTATGAAATTCATTTGGAAAAATAATAGGCCCAGAATAGTCAAAGCAATTCTCAGAGAGAAAAGTAAAGCAGTAGGCATCACAATACCAGACCTTAAATTATATTATATAGTTACACTAACAAAAACAGCATGTTATTGCCACAAAAAAAGACATGAATACCAATGGTGGAGGACACAGAAAAAAACCCACATAAATACAGTTATTCATACTAGACAAAGGCGCCATTTTTCTCATTGGAGAAAAAATAGCCTCTTCAACAAATGGTGCTAGGAAAACTGGAAATCCGTGTGTAGCAAAATGAAATTAAACATTTATCTCTCACCCTGAACAAAATTCAACTCTAAGATGATCAAGGACCAGAGACTCTGCACCTACTAGAATCAAATATAGGCCCAAGTCTCCATCAAGTCGGCTAAGGAAATGAATTCCTCAACAAGACTCTGAAAGTACAAGAAGTAAAATCAAGGATCAATAAATGAAATGGTATCAAACCAAAAAACTTCTTCACAGCCAAAGAAACAATCAATAATGTGAAGAGCCTACAGAATGCCACATACACCTCAGATAGAGCATTAATATGCAGGACATGAGATCCACTCACACTGACTTCTGTGGGACCAGGCTCACAGCAGGCCTGGTCCATCCCTTCCTCAGCAGGGCAGACACTCTTCAGAGCCCAGACTCTGGTGCAGGACTGCCCCTTCTAACTAGTGGAGTACTACGGGAGCCAAGATCCAGCCCAGACTGCCCACACCAGCCCATGTGGGATTCAGGCTCTCCATAGGCCAGTTCACCCCCCAACACTCCCCCCTCGTGGTTCACCCCTCCCCCAGCAGGGGAGACACAAAGCCTAGTCTTTGGCACAAGGCAACCAGCAGACCACGGCAGGAGGTCAAGTCTAGTGGCCAGATCCATCCACACTGGCCTCTGGGGGACCCAGGTACACAGCAGGCCAGATCCATCCCTCCCCAGGCAGGGCAGACACTGCCAAAGCCCAGCCTTTGGCACAAGACCACCCCTTCTGACTGGCAGACTACCATGGGAGGTCAAGCCCATTAGCCCAGCTCCACCCACTCCAAGTTACACAGGACCCAGATCCAGGATGCAATAACATTCATTGAGGGACACCAGTAGGGTCTGGAAGCCCAACATCAAGGTGAGGTACAGACAATTTGCATGGGTACTACAATAATATAGGGAAGAAACTGTAATATCTCAGATCCACACTGCAAGAAAGGAAGACACATAAGACAACATGAAAAAAAAAAAAGGGAGGAAATTGCCCCAAACAAACCAGGACACTATAATAACAGAACCCAGGGACATCGAAGTTGATGAAATGTCAGAGAAGGAGTTCAGAAGGTTCATAATTAAAATGATCTGTGAATTAAAGTCTGACCTAAATGAGCAAATACAGGCAAAAATTGATCACTCCAACAATGAGATAAGAGAGCAAACACAGGTAGCAAAAGATTACTTCAAGAGAGAGAGAGACTCTGAAAAACAATCAGAAATCTTGAAATGAAGGATACAATAAATCAAATAAAAAACTCAATAGAAAGCATAACAAACAGGCTAGATCACTTGGAAGAAAGAATGTCAGATAATGAAGACAAATTATACAATCTGGAAAATAAAGTTGATCATACAATGAAGAAAATTAGAAACCATGAACAGAACATCCAAGAATTATGGGGCAACATCAAAAGACCAAATCTAAGAGTTACGGGGATAGAAGAAGGCACAGAATTTCAAACCAAAGGAATGCACAATCTCTTCAATGAGATAATATCAGAAAATTTCCCAAGCATGAAGAGTGAATTGGAAAACTATACAAGAGGCTTACAGGACACCAAATGTACAAAATTACAACAGATATACACCAAGGCACATTATAATAAAAATACCTAGCATACAGAATAAGGATAGAAACTTAAAAGCTGCAAAAAAGAAGCACTGGATCATATATAGGGGGAGATCAATTTGTATTTCAGCAGATTTTTCAACCCAGACCCTCAAAGCCAGGAGATTGTGAAACAACATATACCAAGCCCTGAAAGAAAATGGATGCCAACCAAGAATATTATAACTAGCAAAAGTAAGCTTTAGATTTGAGGATAAAATAAAAACCTTCCATGATAAGCAAAAAGTTAAAAGAATTTACAACTAGAAAGCCAGCACTACAGAACATCCTCAGCAAAGTATTCCAAGAAAAGGAAAGGAGAAACAATGATGAAAATCAGCAGAGGGAGGGATTACAAAATCTAATCAGAGGAGAAATCAAGTCACACTAAATACCAAAAATAAACAAAAATGGCTGGGAATACAAATCATGTCTCAATAATAACTCTGAATGTTGATAGGCTAAACCCACCAATCAAAAGACATAGACTAGCAGATTGGATTAAAAAAAAAAGACCCAACAATATGCTACCTCCAAGAGACTCATCTCACAGAAAAAAGACATTCACAGACTGAAGGTAAAGGATTGAGAAAAATCACCACTCAGATGGACTACGGAAGCAAGCAGGGGTTTCCATCCTCATATAAAGTACACTTCAAACTAAAAACCTTTATCGTTATCAAAAACTATAAAGAAGGACATTAAATACTGCTCAAGGGAACCATATACCAACAAGATTTAACAATTATAAATATATATGCCCCAAACAATGAGCAGCTATGTTCATCAAACAAACCCTTCTCAAGAGTCAAACAGACCACAACACAATAATTTTGGGTGACTTTAACACACTTCTTTCATTATTAGATAGACCTTTAAAACAAAAGCTGAACAAAGAAATTATAGAACTCAATAATACAATCAATAACTTAGACTTAACTGACATATATAGAATATTCCATCCTTCAATGAGAAAATATACTTTCTTCTCAGCAGCACATGGATCCTTCTCTAAAATAGACCATATACTATGCCACAAAGCAACTCTTAGCAAATGTAAAAAAGTAGAGATACTACCCTGCATTCTATCAGATCATTATGAAATGAAATTAGAAATCAATGATAAAATAAGAAATGAAATCCACCTGGAGACTAAATAATATGTTACTGAATGAACAATGAGTTACAGAGACATCAAAGTGGAGATTAAAAAATTTTTAGAGGTGAATGAGAACACAGATATACATATCAAAATCTCTGGGACACTATGAAAGCAGTTCTAAGAGGAAATTTCATTGCATGGAGTTCATTCCTTAAAAGAAGAAAATGTCAACAAATAAATGACTTAATACTACATCTCAAAGCCCTAGAAAAATAAGAAAAAATTAACACCAAAAGCAGCAGAAGACAGGAAATAATTAAAATCAGAGCTGAAATCAATGAAATTGAAACAAAAGAAACAAATGAAAAAATTGACAGAACAAAAAGTTGGTTCTTTGAAAAAATAAATAAAATTGACAGATCCTTAGCCATGCTAATGATAAGAAGGAGAGAAAACTCAAATCCTAACATACATGATGAAAAAGGAAATATCACAACAGACACTACAGAAATACAGAATATAATTAGAAATTATTTTGAAAACTTGTACTCCAATAAAATAGAAAATAATGAAGGCATCAACGAATTTCTAGACTTATGTAATTTGTCCAAATTGCATCAGGATGATATACACAATTTTAACAGGTCAATTTCAAGTGACAAAATAGCAGACTCATAAAAAGTCTACCAACCAAGAAAAGCCCAGGACTGGACGGATACACAGCAGAGTTCTACAAGACCTTTAGAGAAGAACTAATACCAACACTCTCCAATGTATTTCAGAAAATAGAAAAAGAGGCAGCACTTCCAAATTCATTCTATGAGGCCAATATCACTCTGATTCCAAAAATAGGCAAAGACATCAAAAAAAGAAAACTTCAGACCAATATATCTAATAAACATAGATGCAAAAATTCTCAATAAAATTCTGGCAAATCAAATACAAAAACATATTAATAAGATCTTGTACCATGATCAAGTGGGATTCATCTCAGGGATGCAAGGTTGGTTCAACATACGGAAATCAATAAATGTAATTCATCACATCCATAGACTTAAAGATAAGAATCATATGATCATTTTAATAGATGTAGATAAAGCATTTGAAAAAATACAGCACCCTTTATGTTCAAAACACTAGAAAAACTAGGGATAACAGGAACATATTTCAACATCATAAAGGCTATCTATGCTATTAAGCCCCAGGAAAAACCTCATTCTAAACGGAGGAAAATTGAAGGCATTCCCTCTAAAAACACAGTTCTTGAAACACAGGCAAGAACAATTAGACAAAAGAAATTAAAAGGATACACTTAGGAAACGAAGAACTCGATTTGGCACTATTTGCTGATGATATGATTCTAAACCTAGAAGACCCTAAAAGCTCCACCAGAAAACATCTAGAACTAGTAAATAAATTCAACAAAGTAGCAGGATATAAAATAAACACCCATAAATCAAAGGCATTTCTGTATATCAGTTACAAATCCTCAAAAAGGAAAATGAAAAAACTACCCTATTTTCAATAGTCTCAAAAAAAATAAAATACTTGGGAATCAACTTAATAAAAGAGGTGAAAGATCTACATAATGAAAATTACAGAAACCTAAAGAAAGAAATCAGGGCTGGGGATGTGACTCAAGCAGTAGCACGCTCGCCTGGCATGCATGCGGCCCAGGTTCAATCTTCAGCACCACATACAAACAAAGATATTGTGTCCGCCAAAAATTAAAAATAAATATTAAAATTCTCATATTCTCTCTCTCTCTCTCTCTCTCTCTCTCTCTCTTAAAAAAAAGAAAGAAAGAAATCAAAGAAGACCTTAGAAGATGGAAAGATCTACCTTGCTTTTGGATAGGCAGAATTAATATTATCAAAATGACCATACTTCCAAAAACACTATACAGATTTAATGCAATTCCAATCAAAATTCCAATGACATACCTCATAGAAATAGAAAAAGCAATCATGAAATTCATCTAGAAAAATAAGAGACCCAGAATAGCTAAAGCAATCCTTAGCAGGAAAAGTAAAGCAGGTGGCATCACTATACCAGACCTTAAAACTATACTACAGAGCAATAGTAACAAAAATAACATAATATTGGCACTAAAACAGACTGGTAGATCAATGGTACAGAATAGAGGACACAGAGATTAACCCACAAAACTACAATTATCTTATATTAGACAAAGGTGCTAAGAACATGCATTGGAGAAAAGAGCCTCTTCAACAAATGGTGCTGGGAAAACTAGAAATCTATATGCAACAAAATGTAATTAAACCCCTATCTCTCACTATGCACAAAACTCAACTCAAAATGGATCAAAAACTTAGGAATAAAGCCAGAGACCCTGCATATATGAGAAAAAAAAGTAGGCCCTAATCTTCATCATGTGGGATTAGGCTCCAACTTCTTTAATAAGACTCCTATTGAGCAATAATTAAAATCAAGAATCAATAAATGGGATGGACTCAAACTAAAAAGTTTCTTCTCAGCAAAAGAAACAATCTGTGAAGTGAATAGAGAACCTACATCTTGGGAACAAATCTTTACCCCTCACACATCAGATAGAGCACTAATCTCTAGAGTATATGAAGAACTCAAAAAACTAAACACCAAATAAAAAAAAATAGCCCAATCAATAAATGGACCAAGAACCTGAAGAGACACTTCTCAGAAGATGATGTCAACAAACACATGAAAAAATGTTCATCATCACCAGCAATTAGAGAAATGCAAATCAAAACCACTCTAAGATTTCATCCCACTCCAGTCAGAATGGCAGCTATTATGCATACAAACAACAATAAGTGTTGCCAAGGATGTGGGGGAAAAGGTACACTCATACACTCTTGGTGGGACTGTAAATTGGTGCAGCCAATATGGAAAGCAGTATGGTGATTTCTTGAAAAATGGACCACCATTTGACCCAGCTATCCCTCTCCTCAGTCTATATCCAAAGGACTTAAAATCAACATACTATAGGGACACAGCCACATCAATGTTTATAGCAGCACAATTCACAATAGCTAAACTGTGGAACCAACCTAGATGCCCTTCAATAGATTAATGGATTAAAAAAATGTGGCATATATACACAAAGGAATATTACTCAGCATTAAGAGAATAAAATCATGGCATTTGCAGGTAAATGGATGGAGTTAGAGAAAATAATGCTAAGTAAAGTAAGCCAATCCCAAAAAAACCAAATGTCGAATGTTTTCTTTGATATAAGGAGGCTGATTCATAGTGGGACAGGGAACAGAAGCATGGGAGGAACAGACGAACTCTAGATAGGGCAGAGGGGTTGGAGGGGCAGGGAGGGGGAATGGGGTTTGGAATGTGATGATCATTATTATACAAAGTACACATATGAAGACACAAGTTGGTATGAATTATGAATATACTGTGTATACAACCAGAGATATGAAAAATTGTGCCCTAATATATATGTAATAAGCAACTCAATTCACAACAGCTAAGCTATGGAACTAACTTAACCTAGGTGCCCTTCAATAGATGAATGGATAAAGAAAATGCGGTACATATACGTAATAGAATCTTACTCAGCCATAAACAAGAAAAAATTATGGCATTTGCTGGTAAATGGATGGAACTAGAGACTATCATTCTAAATGAAATAAGTCTATCCCAAAAAACCAAAGGTTAAATTTCTCTCTGATACACAGATGCTAACTCACAATAAGTGGAGGGGGGCTGGAATAGAAGTTCACTGGAATAGACAAAGAGGAAGGAAGGGAAGGAAGGAGGGATTGGAATAAGAAAGACGGTAGAATAAATTGGACATAACTTTCCTATGCTCATACATGAATACATAACCTGTGTAACTCCACATCATTTAGAACCACAAAAATGGGAAGTAATACTCCACATATGTATGATATGTCAAAATACACTGTATTGTCATGTACAACTAAAAATAGGCCAGAGGTATGACTCAGTGGTAGAACACTTGCCTAGCATGCAGGACACCCAGGGCTTGATCCCTAGCATCACAAATAGACAAATCCTCACTCTTAAGAGCCAAAAATCACTAATTGCTATTAATATATTTATCCCAGATTCTTGCATGCATGTGTTGACATATATACATTGATGCGCACATGCACACATACACATATACATATGCACATACACATGCACATGTATATATGAAAACTCATTTCACATAGAAACATAGATCTCTGGCCTTCCTTTTAACAGGTACCCAGCATGACATTGTGTAGCTATAACATAATTTATCTTTTTATTATTACATATAATAGTGTAAAGAATGTTCTTAAATGTACATATTTGCACCCATGTGCAAGCATTATCAGGACAAATTATGAGAAGTGGAATCCATGGTCAAAGGATAGATCCAGTAAACAATTTCAATTTACCTTCTGAAGAAGTCAAATAATCAATAAAATTATGAAATTTTCTCCCATCAATAAATTATGAAGGCCTAGTGGCCCATGTTTTTGCCACTATATTTTGCACTACAAAACATTTTTACCAGTGTCAATCTGATAAGCAAAAGAACCAATTCATTAATTCGCATTATTTTGGCATATATGATGCAATATACAGGGCATACATAATCTTTAAATATAACCTAAATTCAGCTTTTAAAAAATTTTTAAATGGCTAGTTTTGCATTGATAATATACAAATTAAGACTAACAGGAAAACTAACATTTTACAGAAGGTGGAAAATATGTTAAATATAGAATACTTATGAAAATGTTTTCATTTTATAGGTAATTTAATGAATGTACATTAAACACACATTACCTGCCTTTTCGTTGTATGGCACTAGCTTTGGAAATCCACACCATTTTTAACATTGTAACAAAATTCAGTGCATCAAAGGATTTCTGTAATATTTAAATTATCTTTATGTTAAAACATGAAAGGCATTTAAGAGGAAAGAACAAGAAATATTATCACCATATCTTAACATGCCAAGTTTAATTTAATGTTCTCTTCTTGATTACATAACTAGAACAGTACATTGATTGTTAAAAACACAAATGTTCTGGTTAGAAACATTCTAAGGAAAAAGAATAGAAACCAAACTAAACTCAAAAGAGTTATAAAACGTCCCCATTCTGTGTTTTGCTGTTCTGTGCCATAGGTGAATAATGGCAACCAATTCTCATAGGAAACCAAAATTGAAAAAAACTGGTCTATTCTCTTGATCATTTTTCTATCACATTTACATTATAAAGAATAAGAGTGATCTGGTAAAATCATTTTCTGAAATACTTTACAGGGAGCAGATCTTGTGGAATAAAAATAATTAAATCCCAAAGTGAAGAATTTTTAATCCCTCCACTTATCTCTTGCTGAGCTACTAACAATGTTAGCCTATCCTGAATGCTACAAATGAAAAAATAAAAACAGAACCATTACTAACGCCATACTACCTCAAAAAAACAAAAGTGAAAACATGCTGGAAAGAAACACTTTTTTTAATAAAAGAATATATTCATACATAGAACACATACTTCAATCAGTGAATTATGTTTTCCCTTATACAAAAAACTAAAAGAAGTCAGGCATGGTAATACATGTGCCTGTAATTCCAGCAACTTGGCAGGATCACAAGTTCAAGGTCAGCCTCAGAAACCTGTAAGAATCTCAGTAACTTAGTGAAACCCTATCTCAAAATAAAAGGACTGGAAATGTAGCCAGTGTTAAAGCGCCCACTGGGTTCAATTTCCAGCACACAAATAAATTAAAAAAAAAAAACTAAAGTAAATAAAAATGTGTCTCATAGTAGTTTAATTATGGAATATTTAGAAAACATGCTGCTTAGTTTTTAATAAAATGTTTCAATTGTCAATTGAATGTAAAATAATGTATGACACTGACACCACATTTAAACCATGATATACTTCACAAACAATATCTAACAGAATTAATTTCTAAATTTTTCAAGGTCCACTTCATCAACATTTTAGAGTAATAAAATCTGAACTTTTTTGGCTCACCAGAGTTTTAATGATAATATTCACTACTGTTCTATTACAAAAAAAAAAAACTCACCTTCCTTTATAATATACAACTATAATGACTATGACAATATTCTATAAGAAAATTTTATTCTCTGTATGATAGTTCTAAAAGCTACATGAAAACCATTAAATGTTTTCGCATAAAAAATGATGACTTATATCCACTAGACAAACATGTTTCCTTACCACAACATGAATAATATCTCCTCCCTTGGAAAATTAATTACCTCTACCACTTTTATTTGTTCAGTGAATGGATCCACTATGTGTTAGGAGCACTGAAAATTGCTAGGCATTCCAGTACCAAAAGGAATAAATATTACCCTTTATTTATATCAGGGGTTGGAAAAGGGCAAAGAGCCAAGGAGTAAATGCTTTAGGTTCTGAGATGGTCTTTGCTGCAATTACTCAAATGTCATCACAGTTATGAAAGCAGCTATATCCAACAGGTAAAAGAGTAGATGAAACTTTTTACAAAAGCAAGTAATAAGTCTAATTTGACTGCTGGTAATTGTTAAGTCCAAGTTTATGTGGTTTTGGTTTTTGGTTTTTTTTTTTTTTATTCTTCCATCAGGTCCTCTTGAACCAAGTTATCATCTGAATATCTACTAATATGTAAGGCACTGGAGATACAGCAGTGAATAAGAGGCACATGGTCCATGAGCACATATAGGAAGAAAACAGAAAATATGTAATAGAATTCCCATACTGCAGAAAATTTTCACCATAACTAGCCAAACTTTTAACTTTCTTTCTGTATTTAGTGAGTTGAAGCTAAACTCTTTGTCTAATTTGTTGAAATAACAAAACATCCTACGTACTGATTTTAAGTAAAATACTCATTTTAGTGAAATCAGCATTTACCATTTTAAATTCATCTAGAAATAAATGTTTCCACTAAAGTGAATTCTGCTTATATAAGCATTTCTTGGAATGGAACTTCATTTAAGTAAAAATGCAACTTGTCCAAACATACCTCTTTCACCTTTCCAGAATCAATAACAAAGACAACGTCATTGACTGTGATGCTGGTTTCAGCAATATTGGTGGAAAGGATCTGAAATAAGATATTATTTTATAATTAATACGAAAACAGAAAAATGACTGAAAAAAATGGAAAAATAAGATTTTATGAAGCTTACTATTTTTCGAACACCTGCAGGTGGGTTTTTTAATACTTTCTTTTGATCAGATGTTTGCATATTTGAATGAAGCATAAAAACTTGATATCTGTTGACAATCGAAAGAGAAAATACACTATAGTCCCTGTCTGTTATTTTAAGCAACAAATAGAAAGTTTAAAATTTTACCTATGTGTATTGTCAGCGAACCGCTTGTCATCAAACAGGATACGATCTCTCAGTCCAACAATTTCATCATATCCAGGTAGAAAAATTAATACCGCACCTGAAAGAAGAATATTTTTCAATATTGATCTTGTGAAATCAGAGACAATCAACAACTAAGAAACTACATCACACATTTTCAAGTACTAGTAAATGATCATAATATGATAATTTTCATTTTTACTATTAATGCAATTATATAAAATTTTGTACAACTAGCATTAATTTTTAAATTCATTTCTTTTAGAAGATACTTATTTACCAGCATCACAACTATGGCAGATATTATATAGAAGATGCATGATTAAATCCAAGTCTACTTTTTCATCATCAAAACTATGATGATAAGCTTTCAGGAGCTCTCTGTCTTCTGCACTGAGGTCACTTCCATTTGTTTGAACCAGAGAACTTTCATCCAGATTTCCAAATTCCAGAGAAGCACTAAAACAACAACAACAACAAAAAGCTGATTCCCATTATGTCCTTCAAATTTCCAATATATCCTAAGGAAGAGAGCTGACACTTACTGTACCAACTTTACAGTAAGTAAAAAATTAAACATATAATTCATGTTTTGGTTTCAAGCACATTTGTTCAAAGCAAAATTTGACAAGAAGTGCCTTTAGAAAATCAAACTCTGAAGACATTTCTCCAGAGGACAAAAAAATGACCTATAAGCACATGAAAAAATGTTCAATGTCATTTGTCATCAGGGAAATACAAACCAAAACCACAGAGATACCACTTCACATCCAGTAGGATAGCTATCATCAAAAATACAAAAAGTAAATATTAGAAAAGGTATATAAAGATCAGAACCCAGGGCTGGAATTGTGGCTCAGCAATAGGGCACTCGCCTAGCATGGGTGAGGTCCTGGGTTTGATCTAAGCACCACATAAAAATAAATAAATAAATTAAAGATATTGTATACAATTACAACTGAAAAATAAATATTTTTTTAAAAACTTAGAACCCTCCTACATTCCTGGCATATATGTATTATGGTGCACCAACTCTGAAAAACAATGTGGCAGTTCTTCAAAACATTAAACAGAGTTACCATATGCCCCAGTAATTCTACTCCATTTCACAAAAGAAATGGAAAAATAAATCCATATATATCTGTCAATTAAAAAACTGTAGACAAATATTCAGACCAGAATTATTCACAGTGGTCTAAAAGTGGAAAGAACCCAAATGTTCAACAGTTGACAATTGAATATACTCTGAAATATCCACAGAATGGAATATTATTCAGTAATAAAAAGAATGCTACAACATGGATAAACCTTGAAAAGATTATGCAAAGTGAAGACAATTACTAAAAACCAATATCAGGTGATTCCATTCATATGAAATGTCTACAATGGACAAATCTATAGAAACATTAAGTAGATCAGTGATTATCCTAAGCTGGAAGTGTTGGGGGGAAAATAGGCAGTGACTGTTAACAGGCACAAGTTTCTATCTGTGGTTATGAAACTGTTCTAAAATTGATTGTAGTGATGACTACATAAGTCTGTGAACATACATAAGTCTGTGAACATAAAAAAAATCACTGAATTGTACCCTTAAATAGATGAATTATAATCATATGTGAATTATCTCATTAAAAATTAAAAACTTGTCCTGGGGTTGCAGCTCAGTGGTAGAGCGCTTGCCTAGCATGTGTGAGGCACTGGGTTTGATTCTCAGCACTGTATATAAATAAATAAATAAATAATAAAGTCCATAACATCTAAAACACTAAAAAAAATTAAAAACTTTTAGTCATCATTTATATTTTATTAACACATTGCTTCTAATAAATAATATTCTAATGAACTGTCCACATTAGAAAGAAATTCTGTAGGTAATTTTATACAAAAAGCAGGTTAATTATGTTATTTTTCAAGAGCTCAGAATCAGTATAAATTACTGAAATCACTTGTCTTCTCATCCTATTATGTAAAAATATAAACTACTGTCATCAGTAATAACTATCAATAGAATTTCTAGGAAGTTCAATTCAACTCAATCTCAAAGAGCTTAGCAAAAAAATTATAAGACTGTTTTCAATGAGAATAATATTAAAGGGGCTGGGGTTGTGGCTCAATGGTAGAATGCTTGCCTAGCAAGCATGAGGCACTGGATTTGAGCCTCAGCACCACATAAATATAAAATATTGTGTCCACCTAAAAAATAAATATTTTTTTAAAAAGAATAACATTATACAACTTTATAACTCCAGTATCTTGAATTTTATTCAAGTTCTATTTTAAATATTCTATTTTATTGTTTCTTACTTTTTAACGGGTTAATGAAGAAAACATGTTATTTATTTAAAGATATAAACTTTAGCTATCACTAACAAAATTCTGTAAGTATAATTTTTTTTTTCAGTACTGGGGATTGAACCCAGGGGTGCTCTGCCACTGAGCTACATCCCTGGCTCTTTTTCTTTCTTTATTTCAAGACAGGGCTGGCCTCAAATTTGTAATTCTTCTGCCTCAGCCTCCTGAGTAACTGGGATTATAGGCTAGTACCACCATGCCTGGCATACATTTTAATTGATAATGTCATGGTCTATAGGATTAAAAAAAAAAAAAGCCCAGCTGGTCAAGACATAGTATTATCCAGATAATTGCTTTGTTTTGTAATCTGTAATTTGGTAATCTATTGTGTCTAGAATACTTAACAACATAAGAATATCTAGAACATTCAAAGTAGTACTACTAAAAGGATTACACATTCTAGGAACTATGTATTTAAACGGCAATAAAACGTACTTCATCAGAATTAACATTTGGACCTATCAAGAATTTTGAGACTCTGTAACCTATATTATCAATTTATGAAATATAAACAACAAATATTTTCCTACTTCAAACATTTACTTATAATGCCTGAGACATCTACAGAATTAATCACAAAAACCCAAGTCGAATGAATCATTTATATATTCTTAAATGGCAGATTTTTTACTCTATTTTAACTTCAGACTCTATATTTTTTTTCCATTTTAAGACTCAGAGGTTGAAAACAAATAGAAACTATCAATGTATTATAATGTATTATACAATGTATTGTTTCCTTTAAATATCTAAAAATATAAATAATTTATCTAGTTATCTAATTTAAACTTATCTCAAATCCCTAATAAAAGATTAGGGGCTAGAGACAGAGCTCAGTGGTAGACTGCTTGAGGTCCAATCCTCAACACTGACCAAAAAAAAATAATAATAATAATAATAATTAAACTGGTTACATAGGATTTTTAAAGTATCTGAATTGCCCTTCTGATTTTTCATTTTTAAAAATAATATATATTCACAATATTAATACACAAATAATTTCATAAAAGTTACAACAAAAACCATAATCACACAAGCCTTAGTCATACTACCTAGGAACATTTTCAATTGTTTTAGTCATTTTTTGTATTTACTGTCCCATTTCTAAGTAATATGTACTTTCTTTTACTGATTAACAATTTAATCATTATCTGTGAACCTCTAACTAATTAAAGATGAGGTTACCATCTCACTTCCATAAACTTTCCATATACTCCAATACTTACAATTTTCCTCAGCTCTTCATTCAGCCTTGAGTTTACTATGACTATGTAAACATTACCTACTGCTGAGCCAAACAATACTCTTTACTTTTGACCTTTTTACTTTTCCCAGGGAAATTAATTTTATTTGCTTAGCTTTATGTGAACTTGACCACTAATTCTTCTCAAATTTTCCAAAAGATTTGTAAAGCTTCTTAATATACTCAAATATATTAGTTGATTATTTTTTCCTCTCAGATAACACCCTCCTGGAGCCCGCCATCTTCTGTTCCTATGGGACTAGGCCTGCTGGACAATTGTTGTCCTCACACTCTTCTGTACCAATACCAAACCTTTCCTTTCACCTAACCTCTGTGTTGGATCTACTATATTTTCCTGTCATTTTTTGTTTGTTTTATTTGTTTTACCTCTTTTTTATGGAGCACACCTTCTAACAGTTTCCTGATAAAGGGTACAGAGAATAAATTTTCGTATCTTGTTCTACAATTCTCCATCTTTTATATCTTCTTCCTACTTTTTAGTAATTTTCTCAACTTCATCTTAATTTTTTCTATCACATATTTAAATGAACTCCTTCTTGTTTTTTCATTCATTCAATAAATATTCACTAATCAAACAGTATATCAGGCACTTTTCCTGAACAAATGAAATAAGACATTTACTAATTTCTAGTGGAAAGAAGCTAAAGATAATAAACCAACAAAAAGAATAAATAAGCAAATTATTTAATATATTGAAGAATAATAGGTTCTATGAACAAGAGAAAAAAGAAAAAGCAGAAAAGGTTAAAAAAAATGAAGTGCAAGGGGGCAAGCTGCAATGTTAGGGTAAATTTGGGTAAGCCTCATAAAAATGAACTGTAAACAAAGATTTGTGTCCTATTCCTTTTTTATAGCACACTACTTTTGTTTCATGAAAGCAACAATAGAAGAACTGTATTCTTCTGTGTAAGTACCAGGCATTAACCAATTATGTCACTGAAGCATTTGAAATACTATAATCTTCTATTAATAGAAAAATTATAGTTTTGTTTTTGTAAGTTTTTTTTCTGAACACTGATGCTTAGTTTCATCTAAGTTCCAGAGGTTATTGTGCTAATGTAAATCTGTCTTATTTCTCTGGTTTATGAGTACTTTCCTCTCAAAAGTCTAGTGATCAGTCTTTGGAAGTCTGTTCATTTTAAAAGAGTAAAGCACCAAAAAAACTACAAGTACACAAGTAGAGATTACAGAGTCATTTGATTTAAAGATGGTCATTTCATTGAAGAAACACTTAAGCTCTTATAAATCTCAACATTTTCTCTAGTCTTTGGTCTATTTTTCCAAGAAAGAATTGTCAAGTTTTCTGCCAAAGAACATATATACTTCAGACAGGAAAAAGTGACAGTGATGATATGGGAAAGGAGTAGATGGTATTTCAACTATCAGTCTATGAACTTTCACTTAAACCCCTTTGTTGTTTGATACCTTGCCCTCACTTTCTTATTGTACCTGGTAACCCAAAGTCTAAAGCTTCTATGGCTAATTTTCAATAATCTTAAGTTCAAAGCCTCTCTGGCTTAATTTTATTTAATAAACCTCCCATTTCCAGCCAAGGTGTATCATTTGGCGGCAGAAAAGAATGTGATCTGGAGCTCTAAAATGTTCATTAGAAAATATGTCACCCAGTTCTGGTGTATGTATGTATGTATTTATTTATTTGTTAGTTCTTCTTTCATTGCTTCATTCAAAGAAGTTTGTCTCTCACTGACTGGCTGAGATTTCTTAATTCTGCTAATTCAATTATCACTAATCAATCAGCTACCTGGCATCCATAAATTTTTAACATCCTCCATCAGTTGTTGCATCCTCTCAGTCTCTTCAACTTTATCATTCTACACCTTTCATATTCCTTTATTGTTATTTTAATAAGGAAAATTCAGAGATAAATACATGTGTTCTGTCTACTATGTTCAAATGGAAATCTCCTTTCTAATTTTTTAAGTAAAATAAAAAATAAGATATTATAATACAATATTGTGTGTGTGTGTGTGAGATTTTTTCCCATTTTTTTAATTGGTGTATTATAATTGTACATAACTAAGCCTGATCTTAAGCAAGTTCCTTAACTTTTCCAGGCTTTGGTTTTCTCATCCATAAAATAAGGACAATAAGGAGCTGGGGCTGGGGCAAAGCGGTAGCTCATTTGCCTGGCATGTGTGAGGCACTGGGTTCGGTTCTCAGCACCACATATAAATAAATAAAATAAAGATCTATCAGCAACTAAAAAAAATATTTTTAAAAAAAGGGGGGTTGGGGTTCTGGCTCAGCAGTAGAACACTCACTCGCCTAGCATGTGAGGCCCTGGGTTCAATCTTCAGCATAAAAATAAATAAAATAAAGGTATTGCATCCAACTATAACTAAAAAATAAATATTAAAAAAATAATAAGAACAATAAGAACAAGTACCTATCTCTAAGGGTTATTTTGCAGATTATATACAAGAACTATGCTCAGTGGCAAGCACCCCATGTGGCGTGAGCCCTCAATGCAGGATGAACCCTGAGTGCGGGGGGAGCGATTACTGAATGTGGGCGAACACCTAATGTGGGCTTGACATACCCCACAGGGTGAGCACCCAGTGCAGGAAGATCTGGTGAACCCCCAACACCATTCAGTTCATATTAACCATTATACAGGGAATCAGTTTGCCAGGAGGTAGCTTTCCCCACCACTGACAGCTCTTAATAGTATAACCTCTTATCAGCAACTTTAATAAGTCAGAAAAAAATTTTCTTATAACCACAGAAAAAAATTATATGGATAAGAAAGACTATAAATAGCCTACATTTATATATTCTATGATTTACATAGCTAGGTAGTTTTTAAAAAGAAGGCAAGGTTAATTTTTAAAATAGTATAAGGTTTTACCTGTAAGATTCTAGAAGATCCACAATTTCAGTCTGCCCAAAGTGTTTAGCCCAATCTAAAGCCATCCTGTCAAAATTCAAAGATATTAGACTAAGACAGAAAAATAATTTGTTCTCAAAATTATAAAACTATTCACTCAAAATTATATATTTATCCACTAGAAATGTATTAACAATTATAACTCAACCTTGGAGGGTTTTTTTCCTTTTGATGGTACTGAGGATTAAACCCAGGGGTGCTTCAAAACTGAGATACATCATACATACTCAGCTCTTTTTTATTTTGAGACCAGGTCTCACTGAGATGCCAAGGCTAGCCTCAAATTTGTGATCTTCCCATCTCAGCCTCCCAAGTAACTAGGATTACACCCACTTTACAATTGTTTACAATTTAAAAACAAACATAAGAATAAAAAAAAAAAAAGATATGTGCAGCTACACAAAGACAGAAAGAATGGATGTAATCTAAAATTACCAGCCATTTGATGCTTTACTATGGACATTGGCTCCCATGCTAATTAACTGCTCTACTTGACTCGTAAAACCTCGTCCTGCAGCAACCATCAGAGCTGTTGCACTGGTTTCACTATGTCTGTAATCAACTAAAAGAAGAAAAGGAAAAATGAAATTGTTAAATTTACAAAATATTTTAAAATATTTTGTTTTTTAAATTTAAGTGGCAGAATTGACATGTTCCTTCACTTTATTTAATACATTATATAAGCCTCAAATCACATCATCCAAGGAAATCTGCTAGTGATAAGCCCTAATATAAACAGGATGGAATAGTGTCAGTTTTAAGGTAGAAGGAATGATGGCTATTAAACTGTTTAAAGCTCACCTATATAATTAAAACAGAAAAGGAAAGTTACTAACTAGTCAAACCCTCAATCATCTTAAATCTATATATTGCTTTGATCATCAAATGACAAGATATACTTAAAGAATTAAAAAGTTAATCCTCAGGCTGGGGATGTGGCTCAAGCGGTAGTGCTTGCCTGGCATACACAGGGCGCTGGACTCGATCCTCAGCACCACATAAAAATAAAGATGTTGCGCCCACTAAAAACTAAAAAATAAATATTAAAAAATTCTCTCTTTAAAAAAAAAAGTTAATCCTCATTAGTGACTGATAATAAATGATTAAAAGCTTCAAGCAAAGTCCATGACAATTTTTTTGTTGGTTTTGCTTTTAATCCCCCTTATTCAAGACTACTATTTCCCAAAACACTTAATAAGAATGTTTTAACCCATTTGCTATTGCTATAACTACAGAGACTGAGAGCTTCAACCTGAGACTCAGGAATTTTTAGAGGAAAGAGGTTTATTTAGCTCACGGTTCTGGAGGTACAAGAACATGGTACCCGCATCTGTACAGTTTCTAGTGAGAGGCAAGAAGTGCTCAACACATAGAGAGAAGTAGTAAGGGGCCAAGCCTGTGGGGGTGGCCTCCCTTACTAATAACCTCTTAGGGTATTCAATCCAAGCTTGTCAGAGCAAGAACTCACAGTCTTGAGAAAAGCACTAATTCCTTTTAAAGACCTAATCACTTCCTAAAGGTCCCAACACCTCTCAACACTACCAAACTGGGGATCAACCTGAGTTTTGGTGGGGACAAACCATAGCAAGGAACAACACTGGCAGAAGTTTACTTCTCACAGAAGCCCTCCATAGGAAGATAATTTAAGTTCCATTACAAGTTCCTTCCAAGAATATATTCCTAAAGCAATTCAAATATAATTGCTTAGGATTAGTTTGCCTAAATTACAAATTGATATTTTCAGAAAGAATTCATCCCTAGGAACAAACCTATTATAATTTAAGAAAATTAACAAAAGAAAAAAATTGGTCTTCCATACATACCCAATTATTTTCATTATTTAATTAATACCCTAAAATAAGTATCCATTATCACTATAAACCACAGGTTTTTAAACGGATAGAGAATATACAAGAGAATTACCTCAGGCTTCTGTTTTTTATATTTTTAAAGAAGGTCTAGGTCCACTGCAAAATTGAGAGGAAGGTAAAGAGACATCCCACAGACCCTCTGATCCACAATGTATAGTCTTACCTACCAAAGTGGTAAATTTGTTAACAACTGATGAACCTGTACTGATACTTCATCACACAAATTCTACTGGTATTATACATTCTTTGGCTTTGGACTTGTATTTTTATTTTTTATTTTGCTTTTTATTTTTGGAAGCATAGATAGATACTTGATTTTCACTATTAGAGAAGCAAGTTACTAGATCATAAGGAGAATAAGACAGCCTAGATAGCAAAGAACCAAGACCTTCTGGTAATAGCATCAAACTGAGGTTTCTTGCCAACAGCCATATGAGTGAACCTTTCTAGAAGCAGATCATCCAGCTCCAATAAATCTTTAGATGACTACAGCATTCCCCTCTACACCAACACCTAATGAGAAACTAGGAATCAGACTACTCAGGTAAATTACTTCCAGATCCTTAACTCTCAGGAAGTATGCAATAAATGCTTCAGACTGCTAAGCTTTGGAATCATTTGTTATGCAGCAAAAGGTGACTAATATGGTCAGCACAACATAGAATGTCTAGACTTACTAATTATTAGCTACATTTACAGGAACACATGGGGAAAATGATGGTACTAAAAATAAATCTATAAAGCTCACAATTTCTGGGATCACAAGAAGAAATCCAACTCTGCTGCCAACTAAGGGTAGAGACATTAGAGATTAACAAAAAGTTGGAAAATGAAAAACTGTTCATAAAGCTACTGTTACATTTTTTGTTTTCTTCATATGGCTAAAGATATTAGAATATTAGACTCAGGAAAATGTATAAACTATATATTAATAGACAAGGAGTGTGAGACCACAGGATGACCATTACCAAAGTAATCTAGTATTTGCTAAAGAAATATCTAGAAAGAGAGCCAAGAATAACAAATATTTAAAATGTAATATATCTCAGACTTTAAATCTTGTAACTTTCAAGTAATATTGCTGAATTTTTCACAGTAATATATTTTCAAAATGGAAAAAAAAGAATGCCAGAAAATTGAAGATTAACAAATATATACACTTTCAAAAAATTATGAGCTTTAAAAATACATCAATATGAGCCAAAATACATTTACAAATAACAAGAAAATGACAAAGGATCCTCATTTATTTAAGAGGTTTGCCAGACTAATAAGTATACAGGATTATAACTGTTTAAACAATCACACCTAAGTATTACCTAAAGTCTCTTGTTGCATATCACAATGTTTGGTCTTTGACCCAATCCCATCAACTCAATAAACTGAGAAAGTCTATTAATAAAATAAACAGTTGGAATTTTTTTAAAGTTGTTACACAGAAACAATGGGCCAAATCAAAAGATAAGATAAAATTTAAAAGGAATAAATGGTATGTCTTAAATTCAAAATAAGTTAGAATAATAAATACAGGATTTTCAGAGACATAAAAATCAATAAGACAATGTGGCTGACAAAGAGGTAGACTGAATTAATATAAATAAAGAGTAGAGATTACTTAGGCTAATAGACCTATTCTATCCTAAGACAGTAACTAAGAGATTAAACTCAGAACTAGACGCTGGGCTTTTTAGAAGGATAAACTAAAACATGTCCAAAGAAGGAAACAAAACAAAACAAAACAAAAACTTCTAGGAAAAAGAATAACTATGTTCATACCTGCAAATCTGTCAGACATAAATACATACTAAATTTCTTCATTATCACACTATAAGCAGAAAAGGGTAAAAGCAGATGGGTTTTGCTTCAACATATTACAAAATTATAATTAAAACAATCCAAATTTGAAAGAATATCCTCAAGAAAGTTAGTGAACTTACTGTCGTTAAACATATTCAAACAATTTATCATTTGGTAAAGATATCTAAAAGTAATAGCATTACTGATCACACATTTTGAAGGACTTACTATGAACTTCTAAAAACCCAGAGATGAGTAAAACAGATAAGGGTTCAGCCCTCATGCAGTATACATAAAACAGGGAAAAATTAAAAATATATAATGTCAACTATTGAAAGGACAAAAGGCAGTCAAAGATGCAATCACAGAAAGGACTTTGATTTTCCTTCACAATGTAAGAGTAAGCATGGGAGAGTTGAGAGTAGGACAATGGCAGTTTTGAAAGAATAAATATGGTTGTTCTATGGAGAACAAAATGTAGCAACAATAGAAGGAATCAGTGGGCTACCACAATAGTTCAGGAGAAAAATGTGGGCTTGGACTAGGATGGTGGCAGGCGAAGCGAAATGTGATCAGATACAGATTTATTTAGAGAAGCCAACAGGACTTGCTTTGGATTATATATGGTTTATGAGAGCAAAGTCAAGGATGATTCTACATATGCTTTGTTGCCTTAGCAACTAGATGAATGGCAATGCCGACTTAACTAAAAAGGAAAACATGAAGGAAAGAGCAGGTTGGGAGGAAAGTAAATAATGAAGGAATCAAAAGGTGTTTGGGACATATCCAATTCTATCTACCTAATAGACAAGTAACTAGAGATGGCAAATGATCAGGTATATTAAAGACAGCGAGGAAGTTAGGATGCCAACTATAAAAATTAGAGGTCATTTAAAATATATATGTACTACATGACTAAATGAGATCCATGTAACAAGAAAATGTAAATAGAAGTAAGGTCTAAGGATCAAGGTCTGGGACATGCCAAGTTTAGAGGTCAAGAAAAGGAAAAAGATCCTCTCAAGGAAACCAAGAAGTTATAGTTAGGAAATGAAAGAAAATAAGCTAAATATGAAATATCAGATGTTAATCAAAGATGGTGTTTCAAAAAGGGAATGATCAATAATAATCATAATTACAATAATGCTGAGAGGTTTAGGTAAGGAGATTAACTACTTGACATTTATATCCTTTCCAACAATTCACTCTGCCTTTTGCCTAGAAGCCTATAGAGATCTGAAAAACCATCTAACAAAATGAGGATAACTCATTAATGGAAATTACATCACATGACATAAAGTATGTCTATATAGCAAAAGAAAATACTAAAATTTTTCATTTACTAAATGAGCAATCTAGAGCAGAAGTTACTACCCATTGTTTACTTCTGTTTTTTGTTTTTTTCTTTTAAATCAGAAACCTCTTTGAGAACCTAAGAAATAACTTTCTAGGAGTTAGGGGATCAGAAAGTACATATGTGTACAAAACGTATACATAAAAGCATTTTTGTAAACAATTGTCATGTACATACAGACCTCATAAAACTATTCTGAAGATACTAGGTTAAATACTTGATTTAACATAACACTTACTGATTACACTACGATATGATAATAAGATCCTGATTTTTACATGAGACATAAAATAAGTACTCCAAAAGATCAAATTACCGGGTGTGAACAAAAAATGTAGTACATACATTTTGAACTAAACTATAGTTATACCATAAATAACTGCAAGAGTAATTTATAAATTCAAATAAACTTACCACTAACGTTTTCAGTTAAAATAAGGTGAAAGACCTGAGCAAATGCATCAACATCTTTATGTAACCATATGTCAGAAAGACAAGCATCCATTTCTTTGATTAACCATGGTTCAAGGCAATTCACATCTTTTTCTGTCTTTAAATTAAAAAAAAAAAAAGATTATAATCACCCAACAACATTTGCTTGCAAAGAATGGAAAATGGCCACAATGGCTACAAGAACTACTAATCATATAACCATATGACATTATATATTATATGTATTATCGCAAAAGTTCTTCATTCCATCTTACAAACTTTATGACACACAATATTCTTATCTTGTTCTTACATTAACCTCTTATCTGAGAATGAGTTTGTCAACAAAGGACTATAATCCAGGTACAACATTAATTATACTTCTGATAGGATTTTGCTAAATGTATCTATACATCAGTGATTCCCTCTTCAGCTACAGGTTAGAGAAAGCACCACCTGATGCTTTCTAACACTGATGCCAGGTCCCACTTCAGAATAAGAACATCAAAATCTTTGTTGTAAAGGACCAGGTTCCACAGGACTTTTTAGCTCATTGGTTATGTAACTATCAGCAAGGTCACTAATTTACGTGGTCAAAATGCTGTTCAGACTCAAATGGATCTCTCCTATACTAAATAACAATTTTAAAACATTCCTTGGTCTTAGTTTTTTTATTGGTACAATATAATTGCACATGACAGTGGGATTCATTATACCATATTCATACATGCACATAATTTGATCAATTTTATTCTCTAGTACATTCCCTTTCCCTCCTTTCTTCCCTCCCCTAATCCACTCTGTTAAAACTGAGTGAAGTTTTTTTTTGTTTTTTTTTAATTGGTTGTTCAAAACATTACAAAGCTCATGACACATCATCTTCCATACATTTGATTCAAGTGGGTTATGAACTCCCATTTTTTACCCCAAATACAAGTTGCAGAATCACATCGGTTACACATCCACATTTTTACATAATACCATATTAATGACTGTTGTATTCTGCTACCTTTCCTATCCCCTACTATCCCCCCTCCCCTTCCCTCTCATCTTCCCTCTCTACCCCATCTGCTGTTGTTTAATTCTCTCCCTTGTTTTTTTTTTCCCTTTTCCCCTCACAAACTTATATGTAATTTTGTGTAACAATGAGGGTCTCCTTCCATTTCCATAGTTTCCCTTCTCTCTCCCTTTCTCTCCCCCCACTCGTCTCTGTTTAATGTTAATCTTTTCCTCATGCTCTTCTTCCCTGTTCTGATCTTAGTTGCTCTCTTTATATCAAAGAAGACATTTGGCATTTGTTTTTTAAGGATAGGCTAGCTTCACTTAGCATAATCTGCTCTAATGCCATCCATTTCCCTGCAAAATCCATGATTTTGTCGTTTTTTAGTGCTGTGTAATACTCCATTGTGTATAAATGCCACAGTTTTTTAATCCATTCATCTATTGAAGGGCATCTAGGTTGATTCCAAAGTCTAGCTATTGTGAATTGTGCTGCTATGATCGTTGATGTGGCAGTATCCCTATAGTATGCTCTTTTAAGGTCCTCAGGGAATAGACCGAGAAGGACGATAGCTGGGTCAAATGGTGGTTCCATTCCCAGCTTTCCTAGGAATCTCCATACTGCTTTCCATATTGGCCCCACCAATTTGCAGTCCCACCAGCAATGTACAAGTGTACCCTTTTCCCCACATCCTCGCCAGCACTTATTGTTGCTTTTTTAAAAAATACTTTAAAAAGTATTTTTAAAAGCTAATATATAGTTCGTTTGGATGTATTAGAATTTAAACATTGATTAAAAAAAAACTTCAAGTATCTCTGCATTATGTTATTTATCTTCTCATGCTCGGCTCGATTCTTTTCTAAAAAGAAACTTCAGGGTTAGGGGTAGAACTCAGTGGTAGAGTGTTAGCACCCTAGCATGTGCAAGGCCTTAGGATCAATCCCAGCTTTGTGACAAAAAAAAAAAAAAAAAAGAAAGAAAATTTGTTCTTGAAAATATGTTGTCATCTAAGATAAACTAAGAGAACTACCCTTCAATTATGTAGTAAAAAATAACTAGTTCAAAATATATTACTTAACCTATATATTTTCACTCAAAAGTGTGAAACCAGTAAGGTCTTACCAGCTGACTAAAGACAGCATCACCACCATCATCCAATAAATCATACTCTTCAGTCACATTTGGAACAGTTCTCTGCCTCTGAGATTCAGGCTTGAAAGTATTCTCTTGAGCCGAGTACCATTCTGTAAGAGTGGTTTGTTGTTTCTCTTCTAAATTGATTACCAAAGAAAAAATAATTACGTAAGTCCTTTCCTTTTTAAAATGTATTCCTTTGTTTTAAAAATATTAAGTGAATCTTATATCACATAAAAAGCTGGCCTTATTTTGCAGTTAATTTTAAAACTATATCAAAATATTTAGTGAAATGTATTATGCAAAACCATAAAGACACTATAACTGCTTAAAAAACATCTTCATCTATTGGTAAGAAGCTTAATTCTAACTCAGTCCAAAATTAAGAGTATTTTTATCCATTTGATACATATTGTTTAAATCAGTGACTAATATTCATATAGCTCTTTAAAGAAAACCATTTATTAAACTCCTACCAGTTATTTGACATATGATTATGTATAATTCAAAAGTTTGAAAATTTTCAAGATCTAGGAGTTTCACAATTTACATATACGTGATTTTGCACTGCCTGGCAAAATAGGAGCTGATTAATTAAACTTTTGAAGTGAAGAGTCCAAATGAGTTGATATTTGTCTATTGTTATACAGAATAAACAAAGGAATCAGAGCTTGAAACCAATATCATAATGACCAAGGCAGCTAAACAAAAAGGAATCTAAACCCCAATTCAAAAGCTGTAATATAGTATAAATTATTACAAGATGTTTTAATAGGCAAATAATGTTATATTTAAAATATAAATATAACCCCAGAAGACTATCAAGATTTCTAAATCTTCACATTTTTATAAAAGATAAGCCCATCTTTGCTCGGATGCTACTCTTTTTACTCCCTCTTATCTACTTCCCACTCCCACTTAGGAGAGAGGTGGTATGCAGCCAGCATACACTCTTTTGCTTCCTTAGAACAATGGTTGAATCTTTGGATATAAACATACTCAAATTTCCTCAATTCTGGCATCCCCTTTCAATTCCTTTTTATAGATTGCCACTTTGAAAATACAAACCACAATGCAAAGGTATATTTGCAATAATATTCTAACATAATTTTCCACAAATATATGCAAGAGAATAACACTTTGAAGCATCCTTATACCTCCATAGGATAAAGATGGAGTACTCCAAAAAAGTCATTTTCAATAGTAATTTCTTTTATATTTCTTTGATAAAAAGTTTACCTCGCTGTTTTTCTTTTTTGTACTTTAACATTTCTTTGTTTGTATATCCAGTAGTTCTTAAAATGTCTTCCAGAAACATTTCTTTTACTTCAAATGGTCTTCCCTGTACTAAATAATAGAAATTTTTTAAAAATAGTCAATTTGCAACTCAGAGATACTTGACATAAAAACATCAGAATCCCAAGTTAATGTAATATTCAAAAGCAATGCCAAAGCTCAAGTGATCCACACAATATTGTCTTTTAAATATAACTTCAGTTTTTAGACAACTGGATATAAGACAATTTGCTTATTTTTTCCAGTGTTTATTATCTACCTATCATGTGTCCAGCATCACATTAGAAACCACAAATACAAATGGCAAACAGAAATAGAGCTATTTTTGTACCCTTCAGGCACACCAGCAGGGGAGACAGACATTGATCCAATAGTCCAGAAAATAAAAACAATAATATAGTTGTCCTATGAGAGAAAAGTACAAGACAACATGACAGTACATAACAGAAGGATCTGACTACACCAAGAAAATCATCCTCACTGAGAAAACAAGGAACAAGAGAAGCATATAGACAAAGTAATTATACTCTTAGAAAGGAAAGAGTGCACAATGAAGAAAAATAGCTGTGTAAATTCTGTGTAGTGGAAAGAAGAATGTTTTCAAGAAACTAAAAGGTTAACCTACTTGGAAAATGGTGGGAAACAAGGAGCAGAGAGAGAATTGTAGTTCAAGATGAGGTAAGAGAACTATATATCAAGGGTTTAAGTCTGTCCTGAATTAAGACTATTCAAAAAATTTAAGCCCAAGAAGTATTAAACATCATAAATCCACTTCAAAAAGATGATTCTGGCCACAGTGTGAAGAACAGATTTAAAAAATAGTTGAATGGGGGCTGGGGATATGGCTCAAGTGGTAGCAGGCTCACCTAGCATGCATGAGGCACTGGATTTGATTCTCAGCACCACATAAAAATAAAATAAAAGATATTGTGTCCACCTAAAACTAAAAAATAAATATTAAAAAAATATATTTAAAAAATAGTAGAATGGAACCAGACCAGATAGGAACAATTTTAATTCATCACAATAACTTAAATGAGACTGGAGATGCTGAAAAAGTAGTAAGATTTTTGAGAGAGGAGGTAAACTATGCAGAATTTAGCACTACACTGAATATGAGAGAATGATAAAGAAGTGTCAACTATGATTCTTAGATGTCTGGCTTGCAAAACCAGAAGGATGTTACTTAGATGTAATGAGGAACGCAGAAAAAAGAAGCAGGTTGAGTATTGGGAATGGAGGTATGGTTTCACCCACATCAAATGTGCAGTGCTGAAACAAGTTTTCCATTAAGAGGTTTAGATTTTATGTTCCTAACCACCCAAGAAAATATTATGATAATGTATGGGTTTGTGATTTATATGATTAGGTTAACAGTAGTATGATTAATCCAGACAGGCAACACAAGAAGAAAAGCAAATTTTGTAGAGTAAGTATTTAATTTGGGGCATATTAGAAGTGAGCTGCCTGTCAAGATATCTAAATTTAAAACTCTAGAGAACAATCTAAATTGAAAATAAAGATTCAGGAGTCATCAGTATATACCAGAAAACAGAAGCAAAGGGCACAATGAGAACTTCCAGGGAAATTAAGTATACATTTCCAATAGCTAGTGAAATATAACACAGAGCAGGGAAGAAGGAGGAAAGGAGGAGGAAAGAAATCTAATGATAATAAGAAAGAAAGGGAGAGTGAATAGAAAGAAAGAAATGGATCAAAGGAATAATCCTAGCAAATGCCATGATTTAGGCACTCTGCAAAGTAAGAAAAACCCATATAGAAAGCACTATAATGTAGAGTAAAAGCCAGGAGACAGTAGTGCTAAATATATGGGATGTGAGCATTTCAGAAAGAAAAAAAAAAGAGGGCCAACTCTGAGAAATAACACAGAAAATTTAAGTTAAGATTGTTGACTAGAGGTTGGGGTTGCAGCTCAGTGGCTGAGTGCTTGTCTCATATGTATGAGGAACTGGGTTCAATCCTCAACACCACATAATAAAAAATAAATAAAAGTCTAAAACAATTTTTTTACTAAAATCTGAATATTAGACTCAGTAATTACAGCAGTGTCCAAAAAAAAGTAAAAAACTCATAAGTGAGTAGCCCTGTACACTTCAAAAATATAAATAATTTCAGCCTTTTGAAAATGTAAAATGGCAAAAGCTATTAATATTGAAAGTCATATAGACTTTTCCTACTCAGCAATTTCACTTTCAAGACCTATCTCTAGAATTAAGAGTATATAAAGAATACACTATAAGCATGCTCTTCTTAACGTTTTTCATATATGGTGAGGGTTGGGGAAGGGATCTAGAACTAATCTGAATGTCCAAAAATAAAGGAATGGTTAAATAAGCCATGGTACATCCATATTATGAAACTCTAAAGCAGCTGCTTAAAATAATGAACGAGACTCAGAGCTACTGAACTGGAGAACTATTCATAATTTACTGTCATATAAATAAAGCAAATTACAAGTAATATATCAGGTATGTACTCAATCTTGTAAACCTTATATATATGCATATGTTTGTAAGAGGCTGGTCAACCTTAGTTGATATATACAATGCTTTTAAAACCCATAGTATCAAGAAATAAGACATGGAACAAAAAGAAGACAGGGAAGTTTTTCTCTATATATGAAGAAAACACATACAACTATACAACTTCTGTAACTTTTGAAAAGGAATTTATCATTTTTTTTTTTTTTAAGAATTGGGGGGACTGGGATTGTGGCTCAGCGGTAGAGCACTCGCCTAGCATTGGGGGAGGGGCCCGGGTTCGATCCTCAGCACCACATAAAAATAAAGGTATTGCACTGTGTCCATCTACACGTAAAAAATAAATATTAAAAAAATTGGGAAAAAATCAGTTCTTATTAAAAAACAAGAGCAAAAGTTAAATGTCATAATATTAAGAAATGAACGATGAGTACACATGGGAGCACAGACTAGTTTACAAAGGAATCTAACAATAAAGGGAAGAAGCTATAGGTCAGAATTTAAAAGGAAACACAGGA
The DNA here is from genome assembly GCF_045843805.1 of Urocitellus parryii. Lineage (NCBI taxonomy): Eukaryota > Metazoa > Chordata > Mammalia > Rodentia > Sciuridae > Urocitellus > Urocitellus parryii. The sequence goes on from NC_135531.1 coordinate 123,622,547, forward strand.
TCAAAATAAGGCATACTTCTTTTGTGTGTTTTTTTACGTTGTAGGTAGACACAATATCTTCATTTAATTTTTATGTGGTGCTGAGGATCGAACCTAATGCCTCACATGGGCCAGGTGAGTACTCTACCACTGAGACACAACCTCAGCCTGGCATATTTCTTTTTAAGAGTACCAAATTGGATTTACTACACAACACCAAACAGCTATAGAAGGAAAAAGAGAAGTATGAAACAGAACTATGATATCTATATCACAGGAAACAGAAATGGATACCCTCTACTTCTAAGCATTTTCCAATTTCTGTTAGAAAAATATATACAGTCATACCCCAAACTGTTCTTTCATAAAAATTATAGATGAAAGTTTATAATTTAACTTACTATATATAACTGGACAACTTCCAAAATATCTTATAAAAAGATTTACATCCAAGGCAGCACTAGAAAGAATTAGTTTCAAAGTTGGATGCTTTTGCAACAAATCTCTTAACTTTGTAAGTAAAAAATCACTAAATCGATCCCTTTCATGCACTTCATCCTGAAATAAACAGAAATAAAACAATGGAACAATTAAAGGATTATGGAGGACTAAATCTTTAAAATACTGGCACTACAAGACTTACATTAATTCAAATCAAACGTGGACAAGGCCAATCATTATTAGTGGAACTTTTGGGTTATGGACAATTCAGAAATAACTGGACATTAACAACTTACTGTGGATGACAAAAAGTACTGCCTTTTATCACAAACTTAATCTAATATTTTTATAACACAAACTGGTTAAGGTTAGAATTCTTTAATAAGCAGGTAGCTCATCTTATTCCATCGGTGGCTAATTAATTTAATAGCTTAACCATGAAATTAAATGACTATAAAATACACACAACTGGGAAATAAATGATATTAAAGAGGGATCAGATAACTAAGTATACAGATAAAACTTTCACAATTTCTGAAGAATTCTAATTACTTGCATTATTTTCACATATGAAAATTTTTACATTTTTAAAATGTCCTATTTTACCTCATTAGATCTGATAGTACAAAATACTTACTACCAAGTATTTACTTCTAATAATTATAGACACAAAGTAACTTGATTGAAATAGCCTTTTCAAAACAAAAAATTAGCTTTCATTTTTACCCTGTTCTATAAATGATTATGTACTTAAGTATTAAGCAATCTGAGTTATATATCCCAAATTCAGCAATATTCTTACCACAATAACATGTGTCACAGTTGACAATGTACTATCGCCTGCCATCAATGTACGAAGCAATACTCCATTAGTGCAAAATGTCAGAAGTGTCTTTGGAGAAACCCTTTTTACGAAATCAAAATAAAGCGCATAATTACAAATCTTGTATGTAATTAAAACAGTTATGTTAAATGATGACCTTATATGTACTTTATTAAGTATTGCTAAAATAATAGTATACTGATAAGTACAGCTTATTAGCAAAGTTATAAGAAATACATATTTATGTCTAAGAAGCTCACAAATGTATTATTACTAACAGTTTTCTATTAACTAGGTACTGTGTTAAACAGGTTTTAAAAAAAAACTTAAAAACTTTTTGCTTCGAGAAAAAACTGCATCACAAATGAAATCAATCTTTTTAATCTCTACTGAAAACAAAGAAATGGTACTTCTTTGTAAAGAAAGTATTATTAGCTCTACTGGAGGTTGAGCATCCTTAATTCAAAAATCCAAAATTCAAAGTGCTCAAAAGTTTTGGATTTCAGAGCATATGGGCTAAGGATATTCAACCAGTACAGTTATTCAAATACTCCAAAATTCAGAAACCTCCAAAATCTGATATACTTCTGCTTCCAAGTATTTAGAATAAGGAATACTCAACCAATACGAATGACATTAAAACAGAGTCATTAATATTCAATGAGAGCTTACTATAAACTTTATATCAAAGCTGTGCTTTACAGGCCTTTATTAGCCTTTTTTATAGAGAAAATTGAGGTTCAGAGAGGTGAAAAAACTTGGCACTAGATTATGAATCTATGAAATGAGATTTGTATCTGTAATTCATAAACTCTTTTTTAAAACTATTCAAAACCTCACTAAGTTTAGGCATGACTTCAATATCCTAGTATAAACTTACTAACTTTTCAACAAACACGTTCTCTATTTTTAGTGAAATATATACATTTAGTCTTTTCTAAACATTAAAGAAGGTACAAGAACTGACTTTACCGGCTTTCTAATCGGATCTGATAACCAATTGTTTGACCAATCCTTTCCCTTCTCTCTGCAGCAACTCTTTCTGCCACAGCAATAGCTGCTAATCGTCTTGGCTGAGTACAAAATATACGGCAGGGGATACCATTTTTAAAGCAATCATCTAAAAGGAACTGAGGAATCTGAAATGAAAATTTTAAAATACTATAAAATGATATGTATTTTGCATGCCCTGAAAATCCAAATAAATCAACTGAAACACCAATAGAACTAAAAGTTCAATAACATGTTCATATAAATTAATCATAAAATCAACAATTTTCATGTAACTGGTAATAATCAATTAAAAATGTAATTTGGGCTGAGATTGTGGCTCAGTGGTAGAGTGCTAGCCTAGCATGTTTGAGGCACTGGATTTGATCCCAAGCATCACATAATAAAAGAAAAACAAAGCTAAATAATAAAAGAAAAACAAAGCTAAATAATAAAAAATAAACAAAATAAAAGTATTGTATCCATTGAAAACTTAAAAAGAAAATATAATTTAAAAGATCTTATTCTTGTTTTAATTCAGGGGCGCTCAACCACTGAGTAATATCCCCAGCCCTCTTTTGTATTTTATTTAGAGACAGGGTCTCACTTAGTTGCTTAACGCCTTGCTTTTTGCCGAGGCTAACTTTGAACTCGTGATCCTCCTGCCTCAGCCTCCTGGGCTGCTGGGATTACTGGCGTGGGCCACCATGCCTGGCAAGATCTTGTTTTGTTAGATACTAAAATTAAAATATTTTAAATTAAATTTATCAAAAATATTTAAGGATTACATGAAGACAACATAATGCTGTTGAAAAATAAAAGACCCGAATATGTAAAGAAATACATTATATTCGTAGATGGGAATAATCACTATTGTAAAAACTTTAGCTATCCCCCAAATCATTCTAAGAATCAGTGAAATAATAATCTAAATTCCACTGTGCTTTTTTAAATAGTGAAAAGCATAAAGAAGACAAATAATAGCAGGCTGCAAATACTTTTCTAAAAATAAAATTCAAGCAGGTCATAAAGATTTGAAATGAAAAGTCAGTCTTACCCAGCCATAGCCATAATGCTCTCTATAAACTACTTATTATTTTCTCATAAACTATTTCAAGAAAAATAATTCACAGAATTCAGGATGTTTATGTATACAAACATTTTTTACTAAAAGTGATTACTGTATTTAATGTTTAAATTTGCATTTTCTTTTCACCTATCAGATATACCTAATGCATTTTAACAGCTCCACATTCCATCTTATGGATGTGCTATAATTTAACAAATATGACTACACATTAAGTAATTTTCAGTTTTTTAACTTGTTATTGGTGTTCTGGCTTGCTACTAAAAACAATGCTGCAGAGAAATCTATTCTCATATACTTATGCAGATTTATGTATTATAAATAAAGATTTCAAAGTGTGTGTATTCATAACCTCAATAGAAAAACTATCAAATTGTTCTCCAAAACAATTGATACTCCTACCAACAAAGCAAAAAGGCTATTTTCCAATATGCAAATACAGAATATCATCTATTTTTAAAATTTCTGCCAATGATAAATATATTTTGGTTTTTATTATGAGTAGGAAAGATCTTTTCATATAAACCTTATTAGCCTCTAGGATGAACTTTACTTATTCATCTAGAAGCATAAATGTGAAAGAACTGCCAAAAAATATTTTTAAAGAAAAGATAAATATCATTTTCAAACTACAGAAATTCAAGATAAAAGAAAAACTTCTGAAAGAAAACTGGAAAAAAAATACTTTGCCTACAAAGAGGCAAAAATAAGAATTACATCTGACTTCTCAATAGACACCATGCAATCAAGGAAAGAGCAGACTAAAATTAAATGTTGAGAGAAAACAATCAATCAACCTAGAATTCTATGTTACAAAATTTCCTTCAAAAGAAGTAATAATGAGTTTGTTAGGTGAACAAAAATTGAGAGAATTTGTTGCCAGTAAACATGCCTTGAAAGAAATGTATTTTTTTAAGTTCTTTAAAGATATAGAAAATAATATAGGGCAGACACTCAGATCTTCATAAAGAAAGGAAGAACAGCAAAGAATGAAAAGTGAAGGTAAAATAATTATAATTTTCCCTTATAATTACTATAATTTTTCATTATTGACCTAATGGAAAATAATAGCAACAAAAATGTATTTGATTATGTATGTTTATATATATATATTTATATATATATATACACACACACATTTGTTTAATCTTGTGTTTATATGTATATATATGTATGCTTACATATAAGTGAAATGAGTGACAGTGACAATACAATTGACAGTACAAAGGAATTAGAACTAATTTGCTATTTAAGTTATTCACACTGTGAACTGGTATTATTTGAAACTGAACTTGGATTAGTTGTAAATGTATATTGCAAATTCTATAGAAACCACTCAAAAAAGTAGAAGATAATGAAGAGAAGTGTTTTGCTATATACTGCAAACTACAAAAAATAAAAAAGCAGACTCTTAGTGCAGGAATAGATAATGAAATTAGAGATATATAACAAAAATTCCAGAAATAGACCCAAGTACACAGAAACTTAATATTTGATCAAAAACTACATTTTATAGGGGAAGAGAATAGGTTATTAGACAAAGGTTATATTTGAACATCTAGACATTGACAAAAAAATTTCTACCTGATATGATACAATAAATTCCTGATGAATTTGTCAAATGACAATGAGCATAAAATATTTATAGGAAGTGTTTTTTAATTTGATGGTAAGAAAATTCCTATTTTAGCATGGTTCAAAGTCTTAAAGATTGACAGATTTTATTAAATAAAAATTTTAGATTGCCAATGATAAACATTGATTTTTATTTCTTCAACTATAAGTGAAATATAATATCTTTTCATACATATTGTATAACATAAGCAAAGATACCATAAGTAAAACTAAAATCAAATTAAAAATTCTGAGAAATTAACATGTTTAACAGACAACAGGCATATATCCTTAATATATAAAGTGTTCTAAAAATAAATTCAAAACTTTCAATACTGTCAATACTGTTTTAATATGCTAATTCTTTTCAGAGTTATTACATAATAACTAGTTAATCTAACTATTAAAACTTTTAATACAGTATTCTTAATCTGGTATTTGCAATTCTAGGAATTTATCTCATTGAAACTTCCACAAATAAGCAAAGAAACATTAGGATACAACATAAGAAAGTAAATACAACACATAATACCAAAATTCCTGCTCTATTTCCTAGTTATATTAACCTTAGCAGCTTAATATCCATAAATTCTAGCTTTTATTCCTTATCTCTAAAAAGATAAATAAATCTACATACTTTGAAGTTACTGAAAGGCTGAATTAAGACAGCTCTTGTAAAAACTCAGCACACCATAAACATTTTTTTAATCATTTTTTTATCATTATAAAAGTATTCAAGAATACTATATGTAGGTGTTTTTAAAATGAAGTATCTCTCTAGATAGTAACATGGAAAACCTCCAGTTTCTGAGATGAAATAAGTAACATGCCATTATCCCATGTCTATTCTTAAAAAACATCATCACATATCAATGCTTATAGAGAGACCTTTGGGGTTTTTTAAATATAAAATAAATCAGTGCTAAGAGAGATCAAAAACAAAACATACATTATCCCCCACTTCCTTCCCCAAAGAAAAACTAAAACGTATCCAAAGTTTCTCACAACAGGTAGAGAGCGTGACAGGAAAATTATAATTCTATTTTTCACTTTCTCTGTAATATTTTCCATAATGTTTGAGTTTTGTAAAACAAATATGAATAAGGGGAATTACAAATCAATCAGACATTCAAAGAGATTCTTCAAAGTGACTCTATGGAATTTCACTAAGTCATACAAGGACTTATGCTGAAGAAAAAACATTTTGTCTTCAGACAAAAATGAATTAGTTAGCTCATTTTAAGGTTCAAATTACTAAGTCCTACAAATAAATAACTGAAAAAGTTTTTAGATATAGTCAACTTCTCTGTCTGTTATGGTTTGGATGTGTCTCCCAAAAGTTTGTGAGTTCAAAACTTAATATCCAAATTCTTATATTAATGGTGTTCAGAGGTGAGGTCTTTCTGATGAGGATCAGATGAGGTAAAGCAAGTAGGGCTGCCATGATAGCATTACCAATTTTATAAGAACAGAAATCTAAGTTAGCATATATGTTTTGTCTAGCCAAGGGATGCCCTCTACCACCTTATGATTCTGAAAACCATCACCAGTGACCAGTGCCATGTTCTTGGACTTCTCAGGTTCCATTAACTAAATAAACCTTTATTCCTTACAAACTGACTACTTATTAAGCCAACCAATATAACTATAAGAAATGTTGGGCTGGGGTTATAGCTCACTGGTGCCTAGCACGTGTGAGGGAATGGGTTTGATCCTCAGCATATATAAATAAATAAAGGTACTGCATCCATCTACAACTAAAAATATTTTTAAAAAATATTAATTGTCGAAACTAAATTTTGTCTATGAAAGAAATGTTACTTTTATATGAAACTCAATCAATAGCAAGTTAATTTTAATACCCATCACAAAATGCTGAAACTTAAAAAGAATGTAAGCAAGAGATGGTTGTGTTGCACCATATTTACTTTCAAGTTTTTATCATGTGAATGGAACTTCATAACAAAGATATGCTTTGATTCTAAACATCCAAGTCAAACATATTCCTATTAATTCTATTCCTCAAACTATATTAATTTTTATTGCTTTTACTTTAGCTGCTATGTACAAAACGCCATGCATGCCAAGTGCTTTATAGAGATAGCCTCTCTAAATCTTACCCTTAAAAAAGTAGCAGTTAGTCTTATTTTATAAGTGAAGACTCTACCTCACAGATTATAAAACTAGCCTAAAACTTCACATCAAATAAGTGAGGAACTGAAATTTGAACTCCAGATCTGAGCCCATGTTTCTTCCATAATACCAATCTGCATTTTCACCTCTATTTTAGATTTAAGATAAACTACTCTAGTTATAAAATAAATAATTTATAATATTTCCTTTCTACAAATTCTCAAAATGTACTCCCAGTAATATTTCTGAAATAACCACTAGTATAATAACCATAATTCTATTTTTCTGTTTATAAACACAAGTAGAATAAACTTGATATAAAACTACAACATGGGATAGAGAAACAAACCTGTGTGGTCTTTCCAGACCCAGTTTCTCCTACAATCAAAACTACTTTATTTTCCTTAATTATTTTTACAATTTCTTCTTGTTTCTCAAACACTGGCAAAGACTGCCTGAATGAGTCAAATTCAGATTCTCCTCTTTTCACTGGAACTTGTGGTATGCCATTGTTGAGTCGCCCACTTGTTTTACTCATTTCCCGGTTTTCTTTGAAAATGAATGGAAGAACAAAAAAATTATAATCAACATTGAAAAAGAAGTGTTCAATGCTTCACATTTTTCTCCTATACTTACTATAGAATATACTACAAATTTAAGTACCCACATAGATGAATAAAAATTGATTCTTTAATAATCATTAAAAACACAATTTTGATAACCTAAATTATTTTCAGGTTTACCATAAGTTTCCATCAGTAGTATCACAGAAAATTAAAATTTTATAGTAGGAAAGAATGTGCATTATATTTATAAGAACTGTGACATACAATATGAAAACATATTACAGAAAAAGAAAATAACCTATATATTCTAAATTTATACATGTATGATTAAATGAGAAACAGGATTACATGTGTAAATACAAGGTTGGAAAGCTTCACAAATTTCCTAGTTGAGCCTTTTAGCAATATCCACATTTAACATAAGAAGGAATAAAAAAGATATGCTTTATATTCTCCATATAGCTCCAAATAAGTTTTGTCTAACTATATTTAAAACAAGTTATTTGATATTGAAGACCATATATTTGCTGCAGACCTGCTCCAAAAGACAGCGATAATTATGCAAATCTGTCACTATAGGTAATAAAATAAATGTCTCAAAATGGGAGTTCAAAACCCAATTGAGTCAAATGTATGAAAGATGATATATCATGAGCTCTGTAATGTTTTGAACAATCAATAAAAAAATTAAAAAAAAAAAATGTCTCACTTTGGAAGTTATTTTTCCAAATAGTAAAATTACAACTTCATTTTCTAACCAAAATAATAATTTTTCTACACTGGAGCAACTTAATGAACTAAAGAGTCTACCAATCCATTAACAGATACTAAAGCCCCAATTCAAAATTTTATTCATTAATGCATCAAGGCAGTATATATATCCCTGTTTAGTTTGCTGGCTGGTTGAATAACTTTAAACAAATCATTTAACTCTTCATAGGACAAAGGTTGCCATGAGGCCTTTTATAATGGGTTAGTATACTGCCTAGCACACAATATGTACTCAGTAAACGTTAGCTATTACTATAATGCTTAAAAAAAAAAAAAAAACTTGGTTCAACTCCATGACAAGCCTTAAAACTGCATTTTGTTCCCAAATTTTCACAACTCTTAATCATTTCTAACAAACTATTCAAACTGAAAAAAACTTATTTTATATAAGTTTTTAAAAATAAATCTAAATGGAAAAAGAATAGTCATCAAATAACAGGGTAAACAAGGAAGCTCACCAGAAAATACATACCAGCTTCAACTGCAAACACATTTCCTCTTTCTGTTTTAGGCAGAAGTTCAGTTCGCTCTTTATTGGTGACAGGAAATCTCTGAATTAGGCTCCTAATAGCATGCTTTGTATTATGAGTCAAATTACAGGTCATCATTGCATGAGCTGTTTCTGATCCATCTTTCTTCTTCACAGTTAGGTATCTATTTGCTCCCTTTCTGAATATTAAAAAAATCATTTGTTTACTACATACAGTCAACTAGTTCACATATCATATATGCCTACTTTTCTCAAGCAAAACATTTTTAAAAAATCAAAACACTTTTGGGATAAAATGCTAAACATCCTCCCAAAATGCAATAAAGGGAAATTTAGGGCTAAAATGGCCACAAGACTATTTTCAATTAAAATTTCAAAATGTGGCAAATTTAATTTGAAATCAGCAAAAAAAAGGGGGGGGGAGGCTTACTTATCCAGAAGTGTTGAAAATTTGTCTTTAGCAGACTTTATGGTAGACGAAACATCACCAGTTAATACATGCTATGAAGCATATAGAGCGGGGTGGGGTTGGGGTGGGGTTCTAAACAAAAGAACCTAAAAGTGACAATGAAGCAGCTATGGCTGACTGTTCAGATTAATGTGTCCCACTGAATGCTTCCACAGTATGTTGGTAATGTCACACTCCCATGAAAACCTGTTAAAAGAGCCAGTTTTAGTGGCTGAACCAAAAATTCATAAAACAGCATTTCTGGTAACTATTTCAGATACATTTTTTCTTAATAGAAGAAATTTTTCAAAGCTTCAGGCTCTTTAATTAAAAGGTAATGATGATCTATAACTACTCAAGTTATTTCCTGGAAATTCATTTGTTTCTTTATCTAGTACAGAACTGACCATGTCTTTTATACTTCTGTAGCTCCAAAAACACTAGGTTAAATGCTATACACACAGGAAATCCTCAAGTGTTTTGAATGATTTAATAACACAAGGATATTATCTGGCACTAATTGTACTGAGAGCTCAGGCCCTGAAGGCTCACAAGACATGGGTTTGAATCCCAGTTCTATCACTTACTGGCTGTGTCGCCATAAGAAAATTATTTAATGGCGCAAGTCTAAGATTATAATATTTATTTCAAAGGAATATTATATGATTAAAATGATATACTGTCAAGTACATTTCACTAAAAGTAAACATAATAGTTACAGATAAAAATATCTGTAATTTCCATAGTGTAAAAGTAATCATGTCAGGAGGTTTTACTATGTTCCACCTTCAGCATGGGCTCTAACATAAATGAAAATTATTATATAATTATCAAAGAAAAATTTTATTTCCTTTTTTTTTTTTTTTTGTAATGGGGATTGAACCCAGGGGTGTTTTACCATTGAGCTACATCCCAAGTCCCCCTTTTTTTTTTTTTTTCACTAAATTGCTGAGGTTGGCCTTGAACTTCCCATTCTTCTACCTCAACCTCCCAAGTTGCTGAGATTACAGGTGGATGTGCTACCACATCTGGCTGATTTCCTAAATTAAAAAAAAAAGTTACCCAAAATATTTTACAAAATGCTTTACCATTTATTAACATCACCAGCATATTATAGAAAAAAGCAACAGAGTCATAAATACAACAATTATTACTTACTTTGATAATTTTTATGATTCTAATTATATTTTAAATTTTGTAATCAATATCTTCATTATAAAAACGATATTAAACTGGAAACTGACCTATACAGTTTTACCTATATAAGGCTTCTAAATGAGGCTTTTATTTTACAACAATTTTAAATTTCTGACGATTCCTTACTAAATACTAAATATATGGTTTCTATCATCATACATTAATTGAGCACCTACTTTAGGCCAGTCACTGTGGTAGAAACTAGAATTACAATGTTGAGTAAAATATACTCTCCTTCTTCAACAATCCTACAATCAAATTAATAGTCAAAATGAAACCTTCCTAATACAGGTTGCCTAACAGCTTTTATTTATAAAAACAATTCACATTAAGCAGGTTCAATGACATAGCCATTACCATTTAAAATGTATTGAATTCAAGTTTAGCACAGATGGTAGGGCAGAAACAGCATAAAGTTGACAGTTTCTATGTTTAATAAAAGAGTCCACCTGTGGCTATTAGTGTTTGTTCCTACCACATTCAGCATCACAGTGACAGTATCACAAAAGGATCAATGAGATTTTTGGTAAAATATTCACCTCATCATTGAATGAAATATTCAATACAGTAGAGATTACATACTGCTACATTAACTGAAACACTAAAATCTTTTCAGGTATTCATTCCAAGGCTATTGATACTATGTTTTGATGAAAAACATAAAAATCCCCTTTCTAAAGAAAAATTAACTAGAAACTAGCCACAGAAAATAATGCTACATAAATAACTTCACAAGAATTCTGGGTTTTTTGTGCCAGGGATTGAGCCCAAGGGCACTTAACTACTGAGCCACATCCCCTAGCCCTTTATTTATTTATTTATTTTTAATTTTGAGAAAGGATCTCACTAAGTTGCTTAGGGCCTCACTAAGTTGCTGAGGCTGGCTTTGAACTTACGATCCTCCTGCCTCAGCCTTCCAAGCCTCTGGGATTACGGAAGTACACCACCATGCCCAGCTAGAATTTTATAAATAAAAAAATGCAACCCTCACATGCAGTTTTAAGCATAAAAGCAAATGCTCAATGGGGATGACAAAAGGGGAGACTTTGGTCAACAGGTCCAAAGTTATAGTTAAATAAGAAGAATAAGTTCTGGTGTTCTACTTCACAGTATGGTGACTATAGTTAACAATAAGGCACATTTCAAAATAGCTATGAGAGAATTTTTTAAAGTTCTCATACACACACACACACACACAAAAAAAAAAAATTCTCACCACCAAGAAATGATAAATATTTAAGGTGATATATATGCTAAATTACCCTGATTTCTACAATGTATACATGTATCAAAACATCACAATGTATTCTATAAATATATAAAATTATTAGTCAATTAAAAATAAAAATTAACTAAAACTAATGTAATAATATTATAGATAAGAATTTCTTATCTGTAATTTCAAAGTGTAAAAATAACCAATGTATGCTATAGTGAAGTTGTGGCATTTCAATGGCTTCTTCCTTTGGAAGAAAAATGATGGGAGTTGAGAACTTAGCTCAGTGGTAGAGCACAAACAGCATATACAAGGCCCTGGGTTCAATCCCTACCACCAAAAAAAGAAAAATTATGCTATAACCAATCAAATTTGATACAATTTTCTTATTAATCCATTTATCAGTTTACTAAACATGTTATTAAGCATTTAACAGAAACAGCCATATGCCTTAATATTCTCCACTTTCCAAATCTGAAAACAATTTAAAAGATCATCTAAAAGAGGCTGGGGGTATAGCTCAGTGGTAGATTATTTCACATATACTACCCTGGGTTTGATGCCCAGCACAAAAAAAAGAAAAAAGAAAGAAAGAAAGAAAACAAATTATCTAACAAGCCAAAGAAATGACTACTTAAAAAGCTGACAGCCAGGCCTGGGATTGTGGCTCGGTGATAGAGTGCTTGCTTAGCATGTGTGAGGCACTGGGTTCAAGTCTCAGCACTGTATATAAATAAATGAATAAGTGTCCATCAACATCTAAAAAAAAAGATTAAAAAAAAGCTGACAGCCATCAAGGAGTTAATGCCTCTAAAAAAAACAAGACATTCATTAGATGCCTACTAAATATAAATACTTAATTTCTTATACCCTATATTTATACTTCCCTTAAGCAGGGAGATAAAAGATCTAAATCATTTTCACCCCAATACTGTATGTAATACAGAATTACAAATTTATTGAAGTTTAATATATTAAACTTTAATATATTAATGGACTTTTTATGACTAGTTAGAAACTTAATAGTTTAATAACCAACCAAATAACTTTGCTAAAATGAATACAGCTGCTTTTATGCTATACTCATTTTATTCATTTACTAAAATGAATACAGCTGCTTTTATACTATATCCACAGTTTGTAGTAAATTTGTTCTTTGTATGGACTTAATGGACTATAAGTTCCTAGAAAATGAGACCTCCCATACATTATTTTTGACCTAACTTCTTGTAGGACACAGAACATTGCTATAAACTCACAATGAAAATCAAAATGAATTAACTAAGCAGGGCATACACCTGTAATCCAGCTACTCAGAAGGCTGAGGAAGGTAGATCACAACTTCAAGGCCAATCTGGGCAAACTCAGCAAGAACCTACCTCAAAACAAAATTTAAAAAGGGGTGGTGATAGAGATTAGAGATAGGACCCTGTGTATTCTAGGCAAGTGCTCTGAGTTCAACTCCCAGTACCCTCCCCCACAAAAAAATAATTATTTTAGTTACACATTAACTGTTCAAATTCTGGCTCTGCCACTTATTAGCTATGTGATTTTAAGAAAATTACTTACCACCTCTAAGCTTTCATGGCCTCACCTGTTATATAGTTACCAGATGTTAATAAAAGAACCTATCTTATTAAACTATTGAGAGAATTAAGTGATAATCCATTTAAAGCATCTAGCACAGTGACTGTTGCATAAGAGCACTTCAGTGTTAGCTGCTGTTATTATCACTGAATATAGCAGGGTTTCTTTTTAATGGTGTCAAAAAATTCCTCAAGAGAAATTACTACTTTGAACCCTTATAAGATGAAAAGGTAAAACTGAAAAGGGGTATACCCTTCTGGTCAAGGTGAGTAAATTACTTCAGTACCTATTAAGTAGTGACTGTAACAGTCATGGGATAAGAACCACATATGTGGAAAATCTACTTTCACATACTTTGTATTTTTTCATTCCACAAGTTTTTAACCATTAATTTTGTAAACTTCATTTTGTCTAACTTGCATTAAAAGAGGAAAAGATTTTGTTTTGGTTATAAACAAGTCACAGACTCAGAAAAGTATTCTCTTAGGACCAAAACACAATGATTTCAGCTGAGGAAAAAAATTAAACAAAAGATGAAATGGAATTTTTTTAAATACTTTTTTAGTTGTCAATGGACTTTATTGTGTTTATTTATATGTGATGCTGAGAACTGAACCCAGTGCCTCACACATGCTAGGCAAGCGTTCTACACTGAGTCACAACCCCAGCCCAGACAAGTATTCTCTCAGGACCAAAACACAATGATTTCAGTTGAGGAAAAAAATTAAACAAAGACAAGATGGAATTTTTGGCATGTGAAACCTGACTTTCAAAGAAAACTTTAGTAGAAGATATACTAAATATCACAAAATGGGGGTATTACTACATGAAGACTATCTTCACTAAAAGATGAGCAACTATTAAAATTAAAACCAAAGTACATTCAACTTGTTAGGAAGAGATGGAAAACAAAATCCATCACATGTCTTCATTTTGAAAGAAAGGCTACCAGACGAACACAGTGGCACAGGTTTGTAATCTCAGAGACTCCAGAGGCTGAAGCAGGAGGATCACGAGCTCAAGACCAGCCTTGGCAATTAGTGAGACCCTATGCAACTTGGGGTGCGGTTGTACCTCAGTGGCAGAGCACTGGCATAGCACGCATGGGGCACTAGGTTCAATCCTCAGCACCACATAAAAATAAATAAATAAAATAAAGGTACTGTGTCCACCTACAATTAAAAAAAATTATTTTAAATTTTTTAAAAATTAAAACAATAAAATAAAAGGGGTGGGACGTGGTTCAGTGGTTAAGTACTATGACATATTTATCCCTTTTTTTGATAAATAATCTGTTTTAAAATAAGAAAAACTATCAGCTTACCCTTTACTTTTAGAAACTAAACCAAGAGATTGACTCAATCGATGAATAAAGGCTCTTTCAGTACTGGTCAGTGAAGAAGGAAATTCCATTTCTACATAAAAAAAAAAAGTAGTACCATTTGTGGATGGACAATTTTCTTTCAAGTAATATATAAAAATGCAAATTACAAAAAACACATAAGCATATAGTCAAATTATATTTTGTGAAAAGTAAGTATTAATTCAATAACCACTGAATGCTTACCAGAATTCTGATATTAATTTTTTTGAACCATGTAATGAACCTAAATATGATAAAGGACTCTGATGCTTACCAAAGACTGCTGGAATCTTGAGCTGATATAATGACTGATGAACATAATTTAGTATTTTTACTTAGTCCTTACTTGCTTCTTGTAGCACCCAGAACACTGCTATAAACTCACAATGAACATCAAAATGAATTAACTAAGCAGGGCATACATCTGTAATCCAGGTGTATGCTTAATTAACAAAATGTTTATTTCCTTAATTAACAAAATGTTTATTTCCTTCAACAATGAGAATATGCAAGCATTAGTTCTCAACATGAAACTCCACCGTCTTTGCTTTCAAAACTATACCGAATTTATGTTCCATTATTTTGGATGAGATTTATTGTTACATAGTGCTGACACTTTACGTCTGTTTTAATAGAAGTTCAGAATTACTCTTCCAGGTCACCCAGTTTGGACTGAAACTAAAAAGTCTTCTATTTAAGTCAGCAAAACGGAGGGAGCATTCAATGATGCTGTACAGACACCACCGGTGAGCTGCTGGTCCTGAATTATAGGACCCAAGACAGAGTCTTCTAAGGTGTGGAATAGCTTCGTAGGCCAAGAAAAGTTTAATTTGTCTAAGTGTTTAGCATGATGTTACTAAGATTTAAACATTTTGCAAGTGCATTTACTTATCTGTTTGACTTCCTTCTTCTACTTTTGTAGCTTAAATGTTAACTAGTTAAGGCTAAGCTGCTTTTAAATAATGTAAGTGTAGAGGCTTACCAATACCCAAAAAACGCTGCCCTAGCTGCCCAAGGCTGCTGAAAGTCCTGGAAAAAGAAAAACTTCCCGCTTGGGAGCAACTTGACCTTCCCGCCTTCCCTCTGGTCAGTAACCCAGAGGACCCGCACGGCAGCTTGCGGTTCTTCACTTCCCACCGTAGGGGCACCACCGCGCTCCAACCCGGGCTGAGCCTCGGAGGGCTGCCAGGTGGGCGGCCCCGGTCTCCCCTCCTTTTCTGGGGCAGCCCCATCATTCAGGGGATCCAGTTTGCGGGCCGGGGGCGAAGGGCCGTAGGCCAGCGGGGTCCCTGTCTGGAACCGCACCTCTCTGGTCCCCGTATCGGAAGCGCTCCAGAGCGATATTGACTGCGATCTTCACCTCCTCGTCGATACGAATGTCCTTCAGACCCTTGGCCCGGCCGCTGCCCCCAGGGCCACACGGAGCGGGGCCTCCCCCTCCGCCTCCAGTCCCACCGCCGCCGCCGCCACCGCCTGGAGCCGGCGGCCGCGGGGAGACGCTGCTCGGCCTGGACATGGCCCTGAGGAGATGTTCTCCCCGCGCGGGAGCGGCCAGGCCTGCTGCTGACAGCCAACGACAGGGAATGTGGGCCTCAGGGGCAACTGCGGGAGCCCGACGTCTCAGCCGGCAGCCGCTCTTGGGTCAGAGTCGCCGGAAAGCTAGCGTTCACCACAACAAGCCAAAAACCGCCGGCGCCACTACAGCCCCGGAGCGGCCGAGTGCGCGAGCGTGATGACGTCACCAGGCCCGCCGCAGCCCGTGACCTCAGCACGTCAGCGGTCCCGCTAGGCGGCAGCTGTGCAGACCGAAACTCCCACCCAGGTGCTGGTGAAGTTTCCTCTCGCCGCCCGTGGAGGTGTTCTCTCACCCTTTTACTCAATTACTTATTAGTTGGCTTAATCCTTCGCTCCTTCCTTCAGTACAGCTTCCTCCTGCCCAGCAGTATGCTACACTCTCGATGTGCATTAGGAAATAGACAAAAGTTCCCGCCCTCAAGTGGTTTATATTCTAGGGGGAGTAGGCTGCCAGATGAAGCAAATAAAAATACAGACAATAGAATGATTTGAATTTCACATGAACAAAGAATAATGTTTTAATATCCATCTTTCCTATGCAATATTTGGAAACTCATAGTGGAAAAAAATTATCCGTTACCCGAAATTCGTATTTAACTGAGAGTCTATATTTTATTTCACAACCTTAAATGGGGTGACAGACAAAAAAACAAGTTAATGATTAAGTCATAGTTATAAATACTATAACTTTATTGATTTCATATTTTGGGTATGATGGAATATGGAGGTAGGGCCCTTTAGTCTGGGGTAGTGAGGGAAGGTTATGAGAATTTACATTGATTTGCAATCCCACTAACATAAATTTAATCCCTGCCACTCTGATCTTCCTCTGATTATGCTCTAGACAGCAACCAGAGTTATCTTTTTTAAAATATAAGGCAAATAGCATCACACCCCAATATAAAGACTTTGAATTGTTCTGCACTACAATTAGAACAATCCTTAAATTTGTACCATGACCTCAAGACACTCTGCGGCTACCCTCACCATCATGATAGTGTATCCTGTTCAGATGCACTTCTCTCTCTCTCTCTCTCTCTCTCTCTCTCTCTCTCTCTCTCTCTCTCTCTCCCCCCCTTCTCACACAAAGTTCCTTACCATCTGGGGAACTTTGCACTTGGATAATTTTCTCCTGCATAAGGCTATCTTCCTTTGAAAACTTATCATCATCTAAAGCAGAATTCCATCCCTTGCCTAGGCATGCTCTCTCACATCAATCTGTTTTCATTTGCCACTTTTTTGAAAATATTTTATTTGCTCTTCTCACTAGGATATAAACTTCTTATAATCAGAAACCTTGTTTATAGTGTTTGTCCCTTTTTTGTCAGCACACAATAGGTGTTTTAGAATCTAGAATTAAGACTGGTTATCTCTGCCCTCAGAATACATTCCTCATAATCCTTAAACTCTAAATATCTTTTATTGACTCCTAGGAAGAGTTCTGGACAAGGAAATATAGGTCTTATATTCCGCCCCTTGCTAAAAACAGGTGACTAGCTTTGAGAGTGGACTATCCTAATATCCAGAGATGTATTACAGACTTTATAAGAGAGCAAGCCATAGATAGATAACAATAAAGAGAGCAAGCCATAGATAGATAACAATCATCTCACTGCAGCAAAATGTCTATATAATAATCCCTATATAGCTATAAACTAGCAACTCATCCTGAAAGAGTTTATTATAATATCCACTATGTTAATCACAGTCAACTGTGTTGCAATGCTTAACAGGATGTCATATCTACAAATAATGATAATTTGGGAACTGAAATATACACACAAAAAAAAACCCCCAAGAAATATATGTACATTAAAACACTCATATATTTACTTGACTTAGAGATCAAAAAATATGTTCTAAATTGAAAGTTTTAGAGCTACTTACTACAGTTCCATTTTGGTATTTTTCCACTGACTTATTGCTTGCATATCAAAAATATTTCCAAATAGTAATAATAAAGTGGTGTTTAATCCTAGAAAATATAATTTAACTGGAAGAAATCTATCTGCTTCTTGATTTGAGCAAATCATTTAATCTTTCCAGATTAGTGCTTCCAAAGCTTTTCATCTCATGGTACACATAGAAAGTGATATTCGCATGACAGACTGGGTATGACAAAGAATACTAATGCTTATAAATTTTCATGTTTCTCTTCTTTCAGAGATCAACATTAGACCACATTCCTCCCATGTTTCCCCACATTTTACTCCTATTGTAAAACTATGTGGCCAAGTTCTTCAATAGAATGTAGATACAAGTGATGTATGGTATGATTCTTTATCTTTTCTGGTCTGCAGCTAGATGTTGAAGAAGGAATTAGTTGAGAATGAGCTCTGCAATGTTGGAGTCGAATCAGTGGTATCAGTATCAACTCTTGGAAATATGTATATATATGAATGAAAGAGAAAGAACGAGAGAATTAAAAATAGGGCTAGGAATGTAGGTCAATGGTAGAACACTTGACTGGCATCTGTGAGGCCCTGGGTTCAAGCCCCTATACTAAAAAAATAGAACTAAAAATAGATGTGTAAGTATGTATTTGTGCATATAAATACTGAGTGAGCCTAAAAGCAATTACAAGGTATCAGTGAGTATACCTAATACCCAAATCTTAGTTTGTGTTACTTTCCCATAAAGAGAACCAAGGCCCTCTAGAAAAAAGGTTGAATCCAGGGCTGGAATAGGACAAAGATAACAAGAACCTGAAACATCTTCAGATGTCAAAAAAAGGAAATTGTGTAAAAGAGCATATAGACTTGTCAAAAGAACACGGGTTCTACTAAGCATCAAAGTTGGCATAATTTAAGTAATGCATGAGTAATTATACTGTTGGTTTACAACCCGTAGAATAAAATAAACATCCATGAGTCCATTATGATATTAATAAATAATATTAGTTATTATTATATTATACAACATAATATTATTATATTATTAATATATTAATAAGAATTATTATTATTATATTCATTCTTCTGAATGAATGAATGAATAATTAAATAGGAGAAAGGAAAGCTCTTCCTTAGAGAAATATTCTATTTAATAAATATAGAAAGGATGATAAAAACAGAATATCACCATAGGAAACAACACATTCATAATTATGTTAGGAAAGAATCATTTATAGATGTTAAATAAAAATAGTGAGCAAAGGTATGATAAGAAATAGAATATCTGCATATTCTGTGAATATTTCTCTATAATTCATTAATTATGAAGGGAACATAGTAACTTAACAATGAAGAAACTCATGTCACTTTAGCCAATTGATCAAGTTAACATCACCAATAATACAGTTTATCAACAACATTACCTACACATATATTGCATAACATCATTTCTGTGGTATTCTCACCACAAATACAAAATATCAATCTGATCATGAAAAAAATTAGAAAAATTCAAAGTGAGAAACATTCCACAAAATAGCCAATAATGTTCATAATTGTCAAGATTATGAAGACATGTACTTTTTAGAGATTGGAGGAGATTATGAAAACCAAATACAACAAGAATTTCTGGAATGGAACATGGGCCAGAATAAACACATTAGTGGGAAAACTGGCAAAACTTAAATTAGTTGTACTAGCTTTCTGAACTCAGTAATTGATAGTTAGGTAAGAGGTTTGTGTTGTTTGGATCTGGAATGTTCCCCAAGGCTCATGTGTTGGAAACTTGGTCTCTAATACAACTAGGTACAGAACTTTTAGGAAATGATTAGGGCTCCAGCGTCATCAGTGGGTGAACCTTTTATTGCAGTAATCCATTGACCACAGTAGCCAGAGGAACTACTGGGTGGTGTCCATTGGCAGGTGGGATGTAGCAGTAGGAGGCAGATCACTGAGGTTGTGGCCTTGGACTATCTGTCCCTGGTCCCTTCTCTATTTTCTGGCTGTCATTAGCTTAGTGGCTTTCCTCTGCTGAGTCCTTCCACCATGATGTTCTGCCTCACCTCAGGCCCAGAGCAATTGAGTTGACTTACCATGGACTGAACCTCTGAAAGAGTGAACTCTAATAAAAATTTACCTCCTGGAAATTGTTCTTGTCATGTATTTTGGTCACAGTAGTGACACAGTTTGTATTAGCGAAAGCTGAAACAAGGGTATAGAAAAACTCCCTATACTGTTTCTGTAATTCTCCTACAAGTCTAAAATTATTTCAAAATAAAAAGTGTGTGTTGGTCGTTATTGTCTGTATCTGGTAAATAATTACATGAGAGAGATGAGTTCAGAAAAGAATTTGCAGAAATAAAAAGGATTAGAGAGTCTAGAAATACAGATCCTTGCAAATTTGAAAACTAACTGCTACTAAATTTTAAACAGTAGAACAAATGAGATTTTAAAAGACTCAAGGAGCAAACACAGTAAAACTTCTCAATAAGCAAATGACCCAACTCTATTGAAAAGATCGGATGAAAGCTCTGGTCTTCTCACTTGTTGTTTCAGATAGCCAAAAGGTAGCTGACTTTAAATAGAGGAAAAGAGGCACAGAGTGAGGAACAAAGAAACAAATCAAGCTAGAGAATTATATTTAGGAATGAACATCAAGTGTAGTGTTGGTGTATGAAACTGATTGGAAATAAATGTCGGAAGCTTGTAAATATGTTGAGGAACTTGTATTTATTTACAAAGAAACATGAAGTCAAACAAACAAAGCTTTTGATGGATTGTTTAAATAGTAAAGCCACCTTTGCTATTGCCTTTCAGTGCTTGCTTCATCAAGAGGGAGACCTTGAAAGTTGTACGACCATAAATAGGATATTCTTCCCCATTCCCACTCTTTATGTGGTTAAGGAGGACCATGGACAAGTAAGAACCTGCAGAAAGTGGGGCCAGGGAACATAAAGAAAAATATACAAGGATGTCCCACCTAGAGAACAGAATTAGGAATTAAAAATGAAACAACTTCTCCCGTCTTCCTAGAAGGTGGCCTTCTCAATGTATGCCCAGGGGTACGTCATGTCAGGATCACTAGAGACCAGTGAGTAAGTGCTGTGTGTCTTGCAGTTGTCCTTTATCTAAATGGAAAATTTTATGGCAAGTATACAAGTACTGCTCCAACACTTTACATAGGGTGGTGGAATGGTAGGGAAAGAAACATAGAACATATTTACAAAGTATATAGGTTATCTGATCTTTGGTACCACATACAAACCTGATAAAGAGAACTGTGTGTCAACAACAAATGCTAACTTTGGGCATGTCTTGTGGTTAGAAGAGAACAAAATATTTGACATTTGGTGGTCAGGGTATTGTCAAAAGACAGCATTATGACAATTTTGTTTAAAGATTTTAATTGTGGGTCTGGGGATGTAGGTCAGGGGTAGAGCACTCGTCTACTATGTATGAGGCTGCAGATTTGATTCCCAGCACCCCAAAACAACAAAAAGATCTTAATTGACTTTATGATTCTAGAATTGTCAACACTTCTTTTCATAAAATAGAATGGGTTCCAATGAGCTAGGCAGAGGAGGTCTATTTTATACAGGTAAGGGCTAAAGAAAGCTAAAACACAGAACAAATGTGGGTAGGTTATTAGCATCATTAACTGTGTCAAAGATATTTATGTTTTCCAGTAAGTAAGTTTCTCATCTTCTTCCTGGGCATTATAATATTCCCCAATTCCTTTGCATTTACTATTGGTCATTGGAATGTGGCTGAAACTGACATACCACTTCCAGGGTTGGTCTCTAAAACCTTCCTTCAATCCTCCATTGTCTTCCTCTCTGGTCTGCTGTGAGCCAATCATCTGCTATAAGTTCTAGAGAATGGTAGAGCAGTTAGATAAAAGGGTTGTGGTTTCTTGAATGGTGGTAGTAGAAATCCCCTCACCAACCTGCTTTGAATTGTGACATGGGTAAGAAACAATCCACGATTGTGATAAACCACTGAAATGTTTGAACGTGTTTATTATAACAATATGGTAGATGGTCACTTTAATGGCTCTGATGAATTGCATTTCCCTGTATTCACATCCTTGTATACTTTTCCTCCTACCCCGATCTGTCCTTTGGTTCTGCACCTTGCTTTGGCCACTGGGAAATAAGCAAAAATTACTTAAGACTGTATCTGTGCATTACAGTGTACCCTCTCTTGCTGGTGAGAATTCTTCTTCCATCAAGTAAAGAAGTTTCACTGCAGAAGACATATAGTCCAGCCTTTGGTACCAATGGCTAGACATGTAAAAGAGGCTAGATCAGTGAAAGAGGCCATACTGGAGAGTCAAGCCTCAACCAAGCTGCCACATCACTATAGCTACATAAGTGACCTGAACAATCTTAGGAAAAGAACCTCCTAGCCAAACATAGCCCAGCTTTTTTCCCCACAGAATACACAAGCAAATAAAGTGCTACCCTTTGAGTAATAAGGTGTAGGTTCAGTTTGTCATAGAACAACAGATAACTAATACAAAGTTAGCTTCTGTTGACTAATATATTGGGATAGAGATAAGACTGATCTTATCCAGAAGTGACTGGGCCAAGAGAACTAACTTCAACTCTTTTGGTTCCTACTCAACTGCCCAAGGATTGGGGACATGGACGATTATATGCTTGTAAACAATGTGCATGACACAGCACAGTGCTCTGGAATCTACTCCAGGTGGCTCTCACCTATAAAATTGGCACAGTAGAGTGATATACTATTAAAATAAGATCAATATGCTTTTATTACTGCTATTACAGATAGTTCTTTCCACCCTTTGCCCCCTAACCACACCCACTCGCCATCTCTCCACCCTTTCTCTCTTGTTCAAGTAGTTCACTTAGAATCTATTATTTCTAGGAAGGAATATTGTCTTGGCTTGCTTTCAGCTTCCTAGAACTTGGAGGAGGAAAAAGTCACTTTTTTTTTTCAGTATTGGGGATTGAACCCAGGGCCATATGCACACTAGGCAGGCACTCTACCACTGAGCTATATCCCCAGCCTAGAAGTCACATACTAATACATCAGTGACTCACTAAAAAGAATCCTGATCCCTGTTTTCATTATAGAGAACAAAATTTAAATCCTGGATGATTTGGGAAACCCTATGAGAATGTGTGTCTACTATAATTTGAACACGGTTTGTTCCCACCAAAACACATATTGAAGTTTAATCTTGATTGTAAGGTATTAAGAGGATGGAAACTTAATCCAAATAGGGTGTTTAGAGGCAGGGCCTTTGGGAGATGATTTGGATTATATAAAAATCATCAGGGTGGTACCTCTGTGATTAAATGCTAGTGGCTTTATAAGAAGAGAGAAAAAGAAAATACATGTGCCCTTATTCCCTGACTCTTATAATGCTCTACACTGCCTAAGGACTCTGCCTGCAAGAAAGCTATAACCAGATGCCACCCCTTGACTTTAGACCAGAATCATGAACAACAACAACAAAAAAAAAACCTTTTTTATTTATAACTTACCCAATACCAGCTTGTGGTATTGCATTATTATCAACAGAAAACAAAGACAGCTGCATTCCCAAGTGGAGCCAAGAGAGACAGCACAGGGAAGATTAATGGTGTGATATGTCTAGTCAGGTGGGGCTTAATGTAGTGTAAGGCAACAGAGAATTCTAGGAGCCCAAGAGGAGTCCAGAGACATACACCAGACTTGAAGAAGTCCTGTAGCTGGAAATAAGCAACAAATAATTTAGCAATGCCCCATGTTGTATAACAACCAAGAATCAGGAACTACTTCTCACACTTCCTGATGCCTTGACACCTTGTAACTCTTCTAGAACAACTCATAGGCAAAGCTACTAGGGGGCTCCTGAATTATATGAGATTAAGTTAATTACAGACAAATTAAGTCCTTCCCTATTTGAATCTATGGAATAAAATCAGTCCCCCTACTCAAGGTTTAAGTGATTGTTAAATTAATTCCAGCTGTATCATTTGATACATATATAATGATATACATATCAAAATGGATATTCTGCTATACTCTGCATGTTTATCAACTTCTCTGTATATCTATCTCCATAGCAGTCAACTTAAAAATATATATTAACAAGTTAGCCACAAGGTGGTACTAGAAAGCTATCTTTTGCTTGCAATCCTAGATCTTGAACATCGTTGATGTTTTAACATATAACTTCTGTGAATTGTTGTAATAACAACAATAATTATAGTAAAAATTGACATGGCAGAATTTGGATTTATGTGAGGCAATGCTTATTTTTTAAAAATAGAATTTCTCTATGGAAGATGCTATCAGCTATTTTGTATTCTTCCTCTTTTTTTCTTATTTATTATCATGTCATGGAATTTCCCAATCATTGCGCAAAACAGCAAGCCCTAATAATACATTCTGATCCATCAATAAATTTAAATAGATATGGTCTCTTTTAGGTCTTAGACTTTAAAAATTCAGTGGATATTTTTATAGGATGTGCCTCAAAAACATTTGGAATACCATTAAGCTATCTCCCAAACTTTTCCTAAAAGCTCAGTCTCAAAATGTGGGCACAATAGGTCCAGCAAATAAATCCTGTAACTTACTGAGCACTTTCTATCTCATGCTGGGGATGGCTGAGGAAAAGGAAAATTGTCACTTTCTCCTGGCAGTCATTCTAGCTTTCCCCTTTGTTTTTATTTTTAAGAAGATATAATTTTAAAGATATGCACAGTAAAAGTGGAAGAAGAGAAGCTCACAGGAAGAACTTTGTAATAAAAAGGGGTGGTACAATAGCTAAGCTCTGAAACGAACCTAGGTGCCCTTACAGATGAATGGATAAAGAAAATGTGGTACATATACACAATAGAATAGTATTCAGCCATAAGAAGAATGGAATTTGGACTGGGGATGTGGCTCAAGCGGTAGCTCGCACGCCTGGCATGCGTGAGGCCCGGGTTCGATCCTCAGCACCACATACAAAGATGTTGTGTCCACCGAAAACTAAAAAAGATAAATAAATATTTTAAAAATTTTCTCTCTCTTTAAAAAAAAAGAAAAGAAAGAAATTATGGCATTTGCCTGTAAATGGATGGAACTGGAGATTATCATGCTAAGTGAAATAAACCAATCCCAAAAAACAAAGACTGAATGTTTTTTTCTGATATGCAGAAACTAACACACAATAAGGGGGATGGGAGAATAGGAGTTGATGGGATTAGATAAAGGGGAATGAAGGGAAGGGAGAGAAGATGGGAACGAGAAAGACAGTAGAATGAATCAGACATAACTTTCCCATGTTCATATATGAATGCACAACCTGTGGATAACTCCACATGATGTACAACCACAAAAATTGGAAGTTATGCTCCATGTATGCGTATTATGTCAAAATGTGCTCTATTGACATATATAACTAAAAGAACAAATTTTTAGAAAGAAAAGAGAAAGGGGTATATATAAGTGAAGGCACCATGTCACAACCCTGACAGCCCCTCATTGGGAACATGAACAGGCAGGTTGAAAGGTTGAAAGGACTAAGGAAGAAAGAGTGACACCAGGTTATCAATGTTGTTCTGGTCACAAAGGAATTTTACCTTACTGGGAAGTGGAGCCACTGTGTGGTTTTTGAAGATAGAAGCGGTATAAGTTTTTCAGCTGGCAAATGTTCTTGTAGGATTGTAAGGAAATAATGTTTTGAGGATTCCAGGCAACAGGAGTGTAAAAATCAAGTGTAGAAATGATGACACTTTTTAAGATCTAACTGTAGTGGCTATAACAAAATCAGAAAAGAATCTGTAAGAGGATGCACTAGGTTGGGAGACTGAATGCCCCTCATGAAACTGTTAAAAAAAACTAAAATAAAACCTATTCATGGAGCTCTCTCCTCCGACACTCTGAAAAAAAAGAAAACAGGGTAATCACTGAATAGTTAACATTTCCACTTTATTAAAGAATCCCGCTTTTAAAGAATAGCCAAATATTACCCTTGCAGGTAGTGGAAGAAGCAGTAAATATATTTTTCTATAGCTTGACAGTGTATTTATATTCCATAAAATAATGAATTTATGTTCCCCATGGCATATGTAGTGTTTTGTAAATATAGTAGTCACACTGATATTTTTCTTCAAAATTTTTATAAGCAGTCAGGCTTGGTGTCACACATCTGTAATCTCAGAGACTCCAGAGGCTGAGGCAAAAGGATCAAAAGTTCAAGGCTAGACTGGGCAATTTAGCAAGACTTTGTCTCAAAAAGTGAAAAAGAACTAGGGGTGTATCAGTATTAAGAGTAACCTGGGTTCAATCCCATGTTAAAAAAAAACTTTATAAATAAGTTTTTTAAATATATATTTTATATATATAAGCAAAATCCTGTTGTAATCACTGAAACTGCGGGATGGGTTTATTTTTAATTTGTTTGTTTTTGCATTGTTCTTTTTTCTCTGGGGCATGTTAGAAAATGCTGACAAACTTTTTGAAAAATTATTGTCTTTCCAGCCCCCATTTATAACAAGTTAGTAATTACACATGTGGGATAGATTTAGAGAGACATGTTCCTGCAGGAAGTGCAGCCACTTATTTGAATGAATCAAACCAAAGCAGTCAACATCACCCAAAAAGTAGTCAGCTTCAACAATCTGCTCCAAAAGAAAGACCAGCCTGACATTCTCTGGGGGAGGAATAACATTTAGGGATACAGCAATGCCAGCTGATTTGGGGACATTTCTCTCAAGCTAATTTAATAAATTAACTCATGACTAACATGAAAGGGAAGTGGACCACATGGTTACAAGAGATTACATTAGTTAGTCTAGGCTGCCATAACAAATACCATAGACTGAGTAGCTTATATAACAAATTTATTTTCCACAGTTCTGAAGGCTGAAAAATCTACTGTCAAAATCCAGCAGAGGGGCTGGGGTTGTAGCTCAGTGGTAGAGCACTTGCCTTGCATATGGAAGGTACTGGGTTTGATCCTCAGCACCACATAAAAATAAAATAAAAAGTATTTTTAAAAAATCCGGCAGAGTTTAGTTTCTGGAGGGGACTGTCTTTCTGGCTGATGGATGGCAGCTTATGTGCTGTGTGCTCACATGGTCTTCTCTTGGTGCATACTCAGACAGCTTGCTCTCCAGTCTCCTTTTAAGAGGGCACTAATGGCCCCACCCTGATAACTGAATCTAATCCCAATCATCTATCAAGAGCCCAGTCTCCAAATATCATCACATTGGAAGTTAGAGAATCAACACATGAATACAAGAGGGGACACAAATATTCACTTCATAACAGAGACATAAGTGACTTCCAGAATTAGGTGCTAAAATTCATGTGTATGCCAATGACTCCCCAAATGATCCCCAATCCTATTTTCCCTGTCCTATAAAAACTCACAGCAGTGGGGCCCCAAAAGTGCAACAGATTCACACTCTTTTTCAACCACTTCCTCTCCTCCAACCCATAAGATGATATCAGAAAGCCGTAAATCAGTGCTAAGGAATTAGGGTCTTTCAGGGTCATTTTCCTTTTATTAAGGGAATCTTAACAAGAACTTTCCAAATTACAATGAAATAAATGTCTTCTAGTGGAATATTGGGAAATGCTTTAGTTCCTGCAAAGTTTGCAAACTTGAGATTCCATGTCATTATACCCAGAATCACACATAGAAGTGGTCATTTCTCTTTCTGCTTGTGAGACTAAGTAACATGTGAGTAGGGAGAACAGGTCTGCCTTACTGATAATTCTCCAATGTGAAAGCAAGTAAAACGTTAATTAAGGGGAAATAATCATGGAATTTTTAGAAATGAGCAAACAAAGTATTACTTGTCTGGGTGGATTCCCATACTGTATAGTCTCTTGAAGACCCCAAACTAGCTTATCTTTCTACTACACCATTTCACATTATTGCTTCATCTTGTTAGACATCAAGATCAGCTTCTGGCAGCATATCTTCAGTCTGGAGTTGTTTGCAAGGAGGTGGTCAAGGGGCCACTTCTTCATAAGAAAGCCTTTAATTTCTTAACCCTGACAAGTAATTCTGTGTGTTTCATGCTGTGTTGGGCTTCAAAGATTAGTTTGTGGTTTCCTGTTAAAGCAAAGCGCACATGTTGAAATGCCAGCTGTTACTACCCCACCTTTTCTGTTCCTAATTCATGACTACAGGCAGTCTCTGGGTAGGTACAGTCTTCTTTGCTTCCTTAATTATCAGTTCATAACTGGAATAAGACAAGTCTCTTCGCAGACTCTTCAGAAATTCTCTGACATTAGGTTAGTGGGGTCAGTGGAGAAATGCAATGACTAATAAATATTTCAGACACACAAAGCCACCATACCCTTCTTGGATTTTGTTTTTGCTTGCTATTGGTGTTGTTTTTCTGGTTTGTTAATTTTGTTTTTGTTTGTTTTGATGTTTCTTTTTATTATCAAATTATTTATTTATTTTAATTTGTTATACATGATAGCAGAATGTAATTCATTTCATATTACATATATACAGCACAAATTTTCAAGTCACTAATTGTACACAAAGTATTTTCACGCCATTTGTGTCTTCATACATGTACTCAGAATAATGATGTCTAACTCATTCCACCATCATTCCCTACCCCCTGCCCCCTCTCTTCCCCTTCTTCCCTTTTGCCTTATCTAAAGTTCCCCCATTCCTCCCATGCTCCCCTATTCCATGGCCATTATGAGTCAACATCCTCGTTATCAAAGAAAACATTTGGCCTTTGGTTTTGGGGGATTGGCTTACTTCATTATATTCTCCAACCCCACCCATTTACCTGCAAATGCCATGGTTTTATTCTCTTTTATTGCTGAGTAATGTTTCATTGTGTGTATATACCAAAGTTTTCCTATCCATTCTTCTACTGAAGGGCATCTAGGTTGATTCCATAATTTAGCTATCGTGAATTGTGCTGCTATAAACATTGATATGGCTGTGTCCCTGTAGTTTGCTGTTTTTAAGTCCTTTGGGTATAAGCCAAGGAGTGGGATAGCTGGGTCAAATGGTGGTTCCATTCCCAGTTTTCCAAGGAATCTACACACTGCTTTCCAGAGTGGTTGCACCAATTTGCAGTCCCACCAGCAATGTATGAGTGTGCCTTCCCCCCACACACACATCTTCACCAACACTTATTGTTGTTTGTATTCTTGATAGCTGCCGTTTGACTGGAGTGAGATGAAATCTTAGAGTAGTTTTGATTTGCATTTCTCTAATTGCTAGAGATGTTGAACACTTTTTTTCATGTTTGTTGACTGAATGTATCCTCTTCTGAGAAGTGTCTGTTCAGTTCCTTGGCTTATTTATTGGGTTATTTGGTTTTTTTGATGTTAAGGTTTTTGAGTGCTGTATATATCCTAGAGATTAGTGCTCTATCTGATGTATTTGTGGTAAAGACTTGCTACCATTCTTTAGGCTCTCCATTCACCTCACCGATTGTTTCTTTTGCTGAGAAGAAGAGTTTTAGTTTGAATCCATTCCATTTATTAATTCTTGCTTTTAATTCTTGTGCTATAGGAGTCTTATTAAGGAAGTTGGGGCCTAATCTGACGTGATGGAGATTTGGGCCTACTTTTTCTTCCATTAGGTGAAAGGTCTCTCTCTGTTTTAATTCCTAGATTCTTGATCTACTTTGAGTTGAATTTTGTGCATGGTAAGAGATAGAGGTTTAATTTCATTTTGTAACATGTGGATTTCCAGTTTTCCTAGCACCATTTGTTGAAGAGGCTATCTTTTCTCCAATGTAGGTTTTTGACACCTTTGTCTAATATAAGATAACTGTAGTTATATTGGTTAGTCTCTGTGTTCTCTATTCTGTACCATTGGTCTACAGGTCTATTTTGGTGCCAATACCATGCTGTTTTTGTTACTATTGCTCTGAGGTATATTTTAAGGTCTGGAATAGTAATGCCAGCAGCTTTACTCTTCTTGCTAAGGATTGCTTTGGCTATTCTGGTCTCTTATTTTTTCCAGATGAATTTCTGGATGATTGCTTTTTCTATTTCCATGAAGAATGTCATTGGCTTCACATTGCTGTCTAGCTTAGATTTGAGAATCCAAATAAAATTTCCACATTGGCTCTACCCACCTCAGCTAGAAATTCTGCTCCAGTCCTGACCTAGAACCCTGCAGCCTAATTCATTTTTTTTTTTTATATCAGGGATTGAACCCAGGGGCACTTAACCACTGAGCCACATCCCCACCCCTTTTTATTTTTTATTTTGAGACAGGGTCTCAATAAGTTGCTTAGGGCCTCGTTAAATTGTTGAGACTGGCTTTGAATTTTCAATCCTACTGCCTTAGTCTCTAGCGTCACTGGGATTCAGATGTGCACCACCATGCCTGGCCTAACTCATTCTTGGCTGCTTTGCCTGCAAGAGTAGCTAACTAGAGCAGGTTGGCCTTCTTGGCCCACCCTGGGAATCCCCTGGAAATATGAAAGGGAACAGGAGGTACATAAAATGCATTCTTCCTTGGTCACCACAAGTGTGATGACTGGAAGGTGAAGGAGGTGAAAAGGACCGAGACCAATGCTTCAAGTCCTTCCTGATCAAAAGAAAGAAAATTAGAGCTGCTAGGCCAAGGCTGTCAGGGTAATTCTTCTTGTTGTAAGGCTCTTTCCCTTCAAGCAGTATGTATCAGCTAGCTAAACAAGATTATGTTGTTTTTATATAGTGTCCCAGAAAAAAAATACACTTGGGTTGCAACCTGCAGTGTGAAAACCACTGCCCTAAGGGTTTGGCATCTGATGTTGAAAAGGACCTCTTCTCTGGGGCTCTTGGCCTCACCATTTCATCATTTTTTTCACTAGGGACTAGTCAAAACTCTCTCTGAGTGTGGTTGCTCAGTTTAAATCCACAATACCTAGACTCTTTATAAGTGATGGTACTTATCTAGGGATCATATAAAGTCAACCAACATTAAACAGCTGGCAGGTACTTCACAGCCAGCCCAATCCATCATGGCCTTGGTGGAGGTGGCTGAAAAGCCAGTCAACGTGTGAGGTGATAATGATACATAGGCAAGCACATACTCAGCTCAACCTAAATATTCCCTATGGTATTGGTATTTATGATATTTATCCACAAAAAGAAATGCAGGCATATATAAGTAGTTCTGTATGTGCAGATAAATGTCAGACCCCCCCTCTCCATTTGAATTTATATACTATATAGCTAATTTCCTACATAAGAAACAAACAATAAAAAGCTGGGCACGGTGGCACACACACTTGTAATCCCAGTGACTCAGGAAGCTGAAGCAGGAGGATTGCAAGTTCAAAGCCAGCCTCAGCAATTTGGCGAACTCTAAGCAACTTAGAAAGACCCTGTCTCAAATAAAACACAAAAAGGGCTGGGGATGTAGCTCAGTGATTAAGCACACCTGGATTCAATCCCTGGTACCAAATAAATAAATAGAAAACATTTTAAAAGAGAGGATTTGAGCTGGGCTTGGTGGTATATACCTATAATCCCAGCAACTCAGGAGGCTGAGACAGGAGGATCCCAAGTTTGAAATTAGCCTCAGCAATTTAGTGATGCCCTAAGCCATTTATCAAGACTATCTCAAAATTTTTTAAAAAAATTAAAAAGAGCTGTGGATGTAGCTCAGTATTTAAGTAGCCCTGAGTTCAATCCCTGAGAAAGAAAGAAAGAAAGAAAGAAAGAAAGAAAGAAAGAAAGAAAGAAAGAAAGAAAGAAAGAAAGAAAGAAGAAGGAAGGAAGGAAGGAAGGAAGGAAGGAAGGAAGGAAGGAAGGAAGGAAGGAAAGGAAGGAAGGAAGGAAGGAAGGAAGGAGGTCATGAGTAGAAAAGACAGATATACCTTTCTGGTAATTCTCCAATATTATAAATAAGTAAAACATTAATTATGAGAAGTAAATCATGGAATTTTAGAAATAGAAGGGACCTTTGGAATTCAACTGGATTATTTTACAAATGAACAAACTAAGTATCTGATATTCAACAATAAAAGTCCTGGAAGTATCATGACCATTTTTATAATAAAAATCATAAAAGTTAGTTTAATTAGGCTCATTCCAGTGATCCAAAGTACTTTATATAAATTATTTCCTGCAATTTCACAAAACTCCCATGAAACAAGTGATACCATAACCCCTATTGTACAGCTAGCGAAACTGAAATTCAGAAAGGTTAGGTCATTTGTCCAATAGCACTCAAAATGTCATCAGCATAAACAGGATTTGAACTCAAGCTCTCTGCTCTGTGTGGACACAAAGATGTACTACTCAATCCTCCTTCAAAAAGTACTTGGTACCCCACATTCTAGGAGTGTTGTTAACAGCAGCCTTTAGCTGTCAAACTCTTCAGAAGTTCCCTGGGCTTCAAAGAAACATAACACAGTGTTGTGGTTGGTTAATTAGGGTTCCATGAAAACCTCCTGTGTCTGTGCTGAAATGCTGAGAGGTAAAATGTAGGTGGAAATTGCTGGAGGGGGTGGGTCACTTGGGGTGTGCTCTGGAAGGATTTTTCTTCTCTACCTTTCCCCCATCCTCCACCCCTGCTTCCCAGCTGTGAAAGCAGCTTTCCTCTACCTTGCTCTTCTGCCTTATTGCTCCTCCTCACTTCAGCCTCATAGCAATGGAGTTGGCTGACCATGGATCAAACCTCTGAAATTATGAACTCAAAATAAAATTTTCCTCCTCTAAGGATTTTTGGTTACAGTGAAATAAAGCTGGCTAACATACAGTCATAACCTCCTTGGAGCAACCTATATCTCTTGATAAATGGAGGTGGAGATATAAAGTCTCAGTCACAGCAAGACAATTCTGAAAGACCTTATTAGCACCAGGGTTTCCTATCAGGTCATACAAGGTTGCTATCAGATCTACATTGAGTCTTCCTTGTTCCTCTGTCCAATTCTGCTTCCTTTCCCTTGTTTCCCTCAATTCTCTCCAGGACTCTTTAATAGATATCTTACACACCATATTCTGTCTGTTTCCCTGGCAACCAAACCTGTAGCAAGGGAAGCCCTCCTAATGGACAGAGCTTCAAGTGATTATCCACGATGTACAGACAGAAATGTCCCCAAGCTGCATACAATCTTCTGGTAGTGACAAATGCCCTGAAAAGCTGATCAGGAGGAAAAGAATGCTAAAAAGAGGGAAAGAGTAAAAAGATGGAGAGAAGCAGAATTAGGGAGACATGTGTATGGACATATGGGAGTGAATACAGAATGTGAAGAACTTTACATTGCATCTCAAAGTTCATCAAAGACCTTCTACCATAGAAGAGGCAATTAATAAACATATAGAATAAACATATAGACAAAGTGATTTGGCACAATGATGCCAGTCAACGCCTGTCATCAACCACCCTAGTGCCAGAATAAAAGGTTGGTGGTAACAGAAATGGAGCCTAATGGTATAAACACCCACTTAACACAGCTGATATAAGCTGTTATTACTGCCAAATGTCCAGCTTGCCTTTAACAGATTCTAATGCTCATACCCCAATATGTCACCACTATTTGAAAAGACCAACTGACTCCTTAATGGCAAGTTGACTACATTGGGTCACTTATACTCCAAAGGAATTGACAGTAGGGCCAGTGACTCATGCTCAAAGGAATAGACAGATGTTTTTATTATGGATCTGCCTTTCCTATCTCAGGGCTTCAGTCAGTATTACTATCCAAGGTTTACAGAGTGTTTGCTCTATTAACATGACATTCCACATAACTTTGTGTCAAATCAGGAACCCACAAAACATCAAAGAAAGCACAGTAGTGGGCTCATGACAATGGGACCCAGTGATCATATTACATACCACACCATGAAAAAGCTGCTAAAAAAGAGAGGCAAGAGCAGCCTCCTGGAGCACCGCTGAAGAGCCATCATGAAGGTGGCAAATCATCCTCCAGGGCACAGATTATACCTTGAATCAAAGTCATTTATATTATTCTATGTCCCCAGAAGGAAGAGTAGTTGGGTCTATGATCCAAAACATGAAAGCAGGAGTGATCACTTTTACTTCTCATGACTCATTAGGGGACATTTTGCCTCCAGTCCCCAAAACTCTGACTTCTGATGGCCAAAAGAAAAATACTTGGATGAAGTGATACACCCAGAGTTCCCTTGAATTTTAAGCTATAGATAATGCCTAGGTACTTCAGAATACTTATGTCTGCAGGTCTGTAGGTGTTGGGGCAGGTCCCAAAATGGTTAGACTCTCTTGCCAAGACTTTCCAGCAAGCTATGTTATGTTTTTAGTGTGTAGCCAGGGCTGGGAAATAGCTATGTTATGGAGTCAAGGCCAGAAACACTGATTCAGCGTATATACTCCAGGTCATCAACATTAACTTGTGAGCAGGTGCCCCCTTATGTAATCTGTTGGCAGTTGTGCCTTCTTTGTTTGACCTACATATAAAAAGGGCCATTGGAAAAGACTCAGGGCAAACTGGGCTAATGGGGACAAAAGTGGGGGCAATTTGAGGGCTAAAATGGAACTGGCTGGGGGCCGAAGCTGAAGCTGGACCCTGGAGGCTGAATAAAGCATGTCTACTACCTTAACTGTGCTTTACATCTTCTTCCACCAAACCCCAAATGAGTTTCCTGTGTCTCAGCCCCTGCACAACAGTATCATCTTAGCTGGGTAATTAACCCTAATAATGAAGAAGAGGCAAAGCTACAGTTATACAACAGGGGTAAGGAGAACATAGCACACAGGTGATTGATTTGGGTACCTCTTGCTAACCCCTTTTCCAGTTGTAATAATAAATGAACAAGTGCATCAATATCATCCTCATCAGAGATAACCATCTGGGTTGTGTCACCTGCTAAGCAACCTAGATTGGTTCTGAGAATGAAGGAATTCTAGTCGAGGAGGGAGACAATGAACATCAGTTGGGACCCCAAGACTTGTACCAGTCATCATTTTCCCACTAAACCTCCCCTTCTAAGATTGTCTCAGAAGGGCTGGAAGTGTAGCTCCATGGTAGAGTGTAGACTGGCACCCATAAGTCCCTGGGTACAATCCCAGCACCAAAAAAGAAAAAAAAAAGTCTGCAGAAACAGGGATCCATCAGAATCCAGGAGGAGCTGTTCCAATGACATATATGAAGTGATCCAAATGACTCAAGGGGTGCACTGTGATTAAGATGGAAATGCACCACCCATTTCTCCTTTCAAGAAAGAACTTGTTACCCCAGCTGCCAAGACATCCACAAGAAGATAACCTTTAAGTATCAGTGTATGAGGAATTGACTTTGCCACAGACAGACACCCTGCCCAGGATCATGAGCTTCCTGGGTTGTGGATACAGTGTATTGGGGATCTACATCCAATGACCAATTGAGGCAGTGGTATAAAGGCCTAGCCATTTCATTTCAATAAAGAACTATTTGATGTGTTAGGTAGAATAATGTCTGTTCCAAAAATATCCACATTCTAATCTCTGAAACCTATAAATATGCTTTTATATGACAAGGGGGGAATTAAGGTTGCAAATAGAATTAGGATCACTAATCAGCTGAGTTTAATATACCAAGAATATTCTAGATTGTGTGGTCCTAGTAAAGTCACAGTGGTCCTTTATGGCTTAAGAGGAAGGCAGAAAAGGGAACCAAATCAGAGAGAGATTTGATAATACTCTTCTGCTGACCAGAAAGGTGATGCAGGTAGCCACCAGTAACTGGAAAAGGCAAGGAAATATTTCTCTGCTACAGCTTCCAGAAAATATCTGGTCCTGCCAACACTTTAATTTAGCTCAGTGAGACACATTTAAGACTTATGACCTCCAGAATTGTAAGATAATACATTTGTATCATTTTAAAGAATATTTATTTTTTAGTTTTAAGTGGACACAATATCTTTATTTTATATTTATGTGGTGCTGAGGATCGAACACAGAGCCTTGTGCATGCTAGGCAAGCACTTTAACACTGAGTCACAACCCCAGGCCCTAAATTTGTATCATTTTTAAGATAATAAATTTTCATTGTGAAGCTATAAATAGGAAATTAATACCATTTCAGAAATGTGAGGTCAGGCAAGGTTGCTCTCAGGTTTGCCCCCTCTCTCCCTGCCCTCCTTCTCTTATTGGGGATTGAGCACAGGGGTATTTAACCACTGAGCCATACCCCCAGCCCTTTTTATTTTTTATTTTGAGACAGAGTCTTGATAAGTTGCTTAGGACCTTGCTAAGATCCTTTTTATTTTATTTTATTTTTTTATTTTGAGACAGAGTCTTACTAAGTTGCTCAGGACCTTGCCAAGGCTGGCTTTGAACATGTGATCCTCTTGCCTCATCCTCTACTTCATAGGATTAAGGTAAAGTTTTAAACATTATTACTGATTTGTGATGAAGACTCAATAAAAATTTATTAAACTTTCCTTAACTCTCCCTCCCTATTTTCTCTCAGGAATTTGCAGGCTCATTTAATAATAAATAATTGATACTATTGGACAAGTAGAGGGGGAGAGAAATTGCAAATGTTATGATTCTTCCTTCAAAATGTCTACTTCAAACTAAGAAAGATCTGAAAGATTGGTATGATTTGGAGGGTGAAGAAAGTCTTTTTTTTTTTTTTTAATTTAGAGACAGTCTCGCTGAGTTGCTTAGGGCCTCACTAATTTGCTGAGGCTGGCTTTGAACTCGCAATCCTCCTGCCTCAGCCTCCAGAGCTGCTGGGATTACAGGCATGTGCCACCAAGCCCAGATCAAGGAAGTCTTTTTGAAGGGAGTGGAAATTTAGCAGAACTCATAAAATCATCCTCAAGAGAAAGGGAGCTCCCCACTCCAACTCTTGCATATAGTATTAGCTCAGGTAAATGGAATTTGGGGCAAACCCCAGATAATCAAGTTTACAAAGTACTGCAGTTGATTTATTTATTTAACTGGTAACTTTAGACATATGAGACAGTATATCTTTTAACATGCACAGAGCATTTTGAAATGTACTACATAAATATGAAGGGTAATTATAACCAAGAGGAATCTGAGAAGGAAAAAAAAAGAACTAGATAAAGACAAAGAGGTTGAGCTGTGTACTCATCTCAGATAAATACATAAAACCTTTGAAATTATGACATAACCAGTACTGTTAGATTTAGTCTTAGCTATTGCTCTCATTCCAAGCTCTACCTTATATTTATCATTTTTACATTCATATGGCATCTCTATTTTCAATGTCTTATAAGTATCACTCACTCCAATAACCTTTTCAGCTGAAATTTCAAATGCTTCCTATCAACACAGAAGCAGATTCTTTTCTGGAAAGTTGAACCTATCTGTTCATCCATTTCTGAGTTACCCAAGCATGAGACAATGTTGTTCAGGAAATATGTCAAATTCCACTTTTGGTGTGTACAGATTCAATTCAAAATAGTTTTAAATTTCTTTTTTCCCAAATAGTTTAAATTTAAACCTCCAGAGCTATTATACACATTTTCTAAAAAGAAATATAGTCTTTGCTTTGATATATCATTAGTTGAGGTTTACCTCCACTTTATGTTTATATGGATGTGGTCATAGAAAGATCCATTCAAATCCTGGAAATTTGTTTGGGTTCCAGACTCTTTATGTATGTTGTACTTATGACTGGATGCCTGACTTTCTTGTTTTCTTGTCCTCCACCAGTAATTCTATGGGAGGATTTGAGGGTGACAATTCCTGTCTGGCTGTATTGTCAGATAATCATGGTTCTTATTTTATGAAAACTAGAAAAGTAAACATTTTAAAATTTATACTGTATAAATATGGGCTTTGGTTCTTGTTCTATTGTAGATAGAAATATCTGTGATGCTGGTAGCATCTCTCAAGCAAATATTTTTGGGTGGATTTATAAAATTTTTCTAAGGTGATGGTCTAGTCATTGTGTGATCATCAGTGCCCTGAAATACTTGAAATTCTTGGATGAATGGAATGGAGCAGAGGAGAAAGAAGGCAGAGGCCTCTTCCTTCTGACCTTGCAGACAGACCCCAACCTATGGACTTGTTTCAGTTCTGTATTGCTGCATAAATAAATAAACTTCAAGACTTAAAGGCTTTAAAACAACAAAAATCATTTTACAGTCATCATCACAGCTCTGGAGGGTCAACTGGGTTCAGCTAGACTGTTTTTGCTCAGAATATCTTATCAGTTGCTGCATGTTGGGCTAGCGTCATTATCATGCCTGGCACCAGATCTGGGAAGGCTCAAACATCTGCTGGTTGGAACAACTGGTACTCTTTGGGCATCTCTTTTTGTCTTTAAGTGGTCTCTGCATGGCTTCTCCAATATGGAAGCTTTAGGGTAGTCAAACTTCTTTCAAGGCAGCTCAGAGTTTCAAAGGTTCAAGTCCAAGAAAGGCAGCCAGGTAGAGTCTGTAGCCTTTTTCAACCTAGCCTCAGAAGTTAAGCAGTCAGGAAGTCCTAGGGAGTTCAAGGGGAGAA
Organism: Urocitellus parryii; assembly: GCF_045843805.1. NCBI lineage: Eukaryota > Metazoa > Chordata > Mammalia > Rodentia > Sciuridae > Urocitellus > Urocitellus parryii. Next base: position 123,661,102 of record NC_135531.1, read on the forward strand.
AACAGACTCCACCTCTTGATGAGAAGTACACCAAAGAATCGGTGGACATGCTTTTAAAGCACCACAAGACTTCATAGATCTCTGGCAGAAAGCCTGGAACAGAATGAATCATTCACTAAAGCACAAATTGGTTCACGTGGTTCCCCTTCTCTTATGGTGGAAGGACAGTGTAGTGTTTAAGGGCTCCTAGTCTGAAGTTAGATTGCCTGGGCTTGCCTCTGCCCTGACACTTATTGAGCCTGCAACCTTGAGTAAGTCTCAGGCCTCAGTTTTCTTATCTGTAAATTGAAGATAATGAAAGATATCATATATTAAGCACCTGGTGTCAGGTATTGTCCTGCATTATGTGCCTATTCCTTTTCCCCTTAAAATAACCCATATCTAACTCCTAAGCCATAAGGTTGATAATAAGAGGCAGCTTCCAGGTCTGTAGTGTGAATCAAATGAGACCATCAGTTTTGTTCATTATTGATGTGATTAATACTGTTGGGGCTGGGGTTGTAGCTCAGTGGCAGAGCGCTTGCCTTGCTCGCGTGAGGCCCTGGGTTTGATCTCCAGCACTACATAAAAATAAACAAATAAAAATACAGATATTGTGTTCATCTACAACTAAAAAAAATTTTTTTAATACTTCTAATGATGCCTGACCAGGTGAGTGAGAGGTTTCTAGAAACATACACAATGCCGCATGAGAAGGCCAGATTGAACCCACTGCAAGACCTGAAGACAAGTCAGGGCTGAGAGGGTCAGATTTCTTAACAGGTGTCAAAAATTCATACAACGGACAGACATTCCCAGGTCTCGTTTGGATCTATGGATACAGAACCAAGAGAAGTTGGAGAATGGGATCACACGCAGCGTACTGAGTTTGCAAAAGGGCAATATTATGTTTTTCCTAGAAAAGAAATCCTCTACTCAGGGCAGTTCTGCAGAAACCCAGCTCTCTGTCCAAAGAATCTCCAGGTATCAGGTACCCTATGTGGTGGCTGGATGCACAGTGCAGACACCCTTCCGGAGGGCATCCCTGTGGAAATTCTGCCTCCTCTCGCGTCCCCGTCTCCACCCTGGGCTCTCTGATTTCCTGAGCCACTCTCTCCACCTCCTTCTCTCCCAAGGTGCCTACTGGGGCAATTCCAGAGCGCCCATCTTCCCAGCCCGGGCAAAACCCGGAAAGGTGGAATTCCTCGCCCGGAGCGCTCGGGCGGCCACTGGGCATGCTCCGTTGTCAGGCAGGTTCGGGTCTGCCAGCAGCTTTTGCGCGGCACAGATCCCTGCTGCCGCCGCGCGTCCTCCTCCGGAGCAGGGAGCGGGCGCATGATGGCGGCAGCTGCAGCGGCGGCCGGGAGCGCCAGCGGCGGCGGCAGCAGCGGCGGTGGAGGCGGCGGTAGCAGTAGCAGCGACACATCCAGCACCGGCGAGGAGGAGCGAATGCGGCGCCTCTTCCAGACTTGCGATGGGGACGGGGACGGATACATCAGCAGGTATGCGGGAAGGTGCAAGAAACTGGCTGGGGCGAGACCAGACACTCCGCGCTGCCCTTGACCCCTCCGGTGCCCCAACTTCCAGTAAGTTGCTTAGAAGCTTACAGGAAAAGTTGACCGCGACTCCAAGAGCGCGTCGCTGCCTTGGCCACTGAGGGCTAGGGGCAGCCCTGTTCGCTTTCTGGAGGTGCCAGTTGGTCCAACTTTTCCCAGCCTCTTCTTTTGTCTAGGCGTTGGGAAACATCTCTGGGATGCGAGCCCTTCCCGGGGTCTGGGAGCGCTCCTCGCGGTTGGGAAACGAGTTCTGGCCGCTTATTCCAAGTAGGAGGGGCTGCCCTGCAGTCTTCAGCTGTGGGTGTCAGGATGCCGTGGCACTGGGGAGCTTGGGGTACAACTCTATGGTCGCACTAGGAGAGAGATGCACTCTTCAGTGACAAGAGACGGACAGGGAAATAAGCTGTGAAGAACTTTCATGTGCCACAGAGTCCCTGAATTCCAAACAATGAATTCCAAAGAATGGGTATGATTTGTCACTCAGTATTGATTTAAACACACTGGCCTGGGGGCAGGGAAGTGGTGTAGGAAGCGTCCTGGAGCATATTGGAGGTTTAGAGGTGAGTCTGGAATATAGACCCTACTTAACCCTGCTCTGCGCTCTGTCCAGGTGAGCCTCGCGAGGTCTCTCCATTGGTCTGTGCCTCTGCCTGCGCGGATTCTCTAGACTCCCTACAGAGGCAGTGTTGTGGCTTCTTGCCGCCCGACTTGGCCAAATGAATACTTCTGCCCAGATTTGTGTGACTTACAGAAATTGATGTAGAAGAAGGTAATTGCAGTGTTTTAGAGCATGCTTCTGTGGCGCTGAAACCAGTACGCGCCGAAATTTGAATTGCCTTCAATGAAGAATGCTACCTAAGGCTTGTATTTCGTGTTTCTTTAGCCTTTGTCTTGATGATGCTAAAGATCCCCGGTTCTGAAAATCCTTGCCCTAAACAAAACAAAACAAAACAAAACAAAACAAAACAAAGGGGGGGTGCGGGGAGGATTTCCCCATAAGTTTTTTAAAAAGCTCTCTGAAATAGGTGATTTAACATGTAAGAATTTAACCATTACAAAAATAATCTCTTATTTGAGATCACTTAATTATCATTCTTCAGTGAATTTTATTACTTTTCTAAAATTGCATTGATAAACCAGAAACACTAGAATTTTTTAAGTGGCAATTCTGTTCTGAAATGAAAATAATATGTAATGCTGACTGACCGTGCATAGATTTTTATTTGGAAGGTTTTTCCTATTTTGGTTCTTGGATTTAAAAGAAAAATTAATTATGCTGTTTATTTTTATATGTTGTCTTCCTACTTGAAAGGCCATTGTTTCATTGAGAAATATTAGAACAGAAAATTTTATGGAGTAATGCTGTTCTGAAATGAAAATATTATGTAATCCTGATTGACCCCATATAGATTTTTATCTGGAAATCTTTCCTAACTGCCATTCTGGTATTTAAAAAAATAAGTTATATAGACCAGGAACAGTTGTGCACACCTGTAATCCCAGTGATTTGGGAGCCTGAGGTAGGAGAATGGCAAATTCAAGGCCAATCTTAGCAATGTAGCCAGAACCTGTCTCAAAAGATAAAAAGTGATAAAATGTCCTTGGGTTCAATCCCTAGTACCAAACAAACAAAACAAAAAAAAAGATAAATTTTATACACACACACACACACACACACACACACATAAATAGTGATTTTCCTTCTTGAACGGCCATCATCTCATTGTGATTTCATATTGATAATAAAAACAATCTATATTCACATTTGCATACAAAAATAATTTTATTCCATACCAGCTTAGAGTAAGTAACAGAAATTGACACCATTCTGTCCTTTGCTTCCTCTAATTTGGCCTATTAATATGTTGTTTTATATGAACTACATATTCTGTTTATATGCTTATATTGTTTTCAGTGACAGTTTAGTTTTTCCTTGAGGGTAATGAATTCTGAAAGCAAACTTTAAGGACATTTTTTTTGGAAGGTGAGGTGTTTGTACGCACCGAAATTTGTATGAGGGTGGTGATAAAGAAGAGATTTTTGAGGTGGAAGAGAAATAGGGGGGGACAAAAGTGGAAAGAGCTGTTAGCATTCCTTGGGCCACATCACTTTAATGTGTCTCCTTGAAAGTTGAAAGGTACATCTAGTAATTGACACTAAATAATAACTTTAACAGTGGGTAGAGTCACCCTGGAGATTATGCTGTAGGCAGATTTCCCCATAGGAAGAGTTTAGGCTTGGCAATCTTATTGAAAGGAGCACTAAGGCACTTGCCAGGAAATGTATTTACAGAGCAAGCACAGTTTTACCTGGAATATGTTTACTGAATATGGCTTGGGGAATAGAGGCATTAAGTGACTCCTTATCTGAGACCACTCCTCTGAGCTATCTTTTTAATAACCTTTACTTTCTACTCTGAGGTGGGTTTTAGGGTTTGGAGTATTGTGGATGTTATCTCTCTTTCTTGCAGGGGGGAAAGGGGGATAGGGATTGAATCCAGGGGCACTTTACCACTGGGTTACATCCCCAGCTGTTTTTTTCTTTTTTCTTTTGAGATAGCATCTTCTTAAGTTGTACAGGCTACCTTCAAACTTGAGATCCTCTTGCCTCAGCCTCCTGAATAGCTGAGATTACAAATATGTGCCAATATGCCCGAATGAATAATATTTCATTATAAGGATAAAAGACATCTTGTTCATGTACTCATCAAATATTGAACATTTGGTTGTTTACATCTTTTGGCTTTTATGAACAATACTACTATGATATGTTCAAGTATTTATTGAAACTTAATCATAGTCAAATAAGGGTCAGCCTTGTCACCTAGCAGAAACCTAGAGGACAACTCTCCAGAACTGGGCAGCAGCTCCACAGTCCTATCAGTGCCCAGCTTCCTTCTACCTTTCTGCAGCTCCATTATTCATATAAAGCACTCATCACATGGTTATTTCAAGTCCAAAGAAGATCATTCTATCTCCAGCCATGTCCCCATATTCTAGGGAAGAAGGTGTAAAACGAAGTTGAAATGTGTGGTACCTTTATCATTAAAGACAAGCTTCCCCCAAATTCCTTCTTGTTCATACTACAACACCTAGCCATGCCTACCTTCAGTAGAGTCTGAGGAAGGGTATACTTCAACCAGGCACATTGCCTCTCAACAAAATCTGAGTTGTTACTAAGAGCAAGGAATAGATGCTGGGTGGGCAAGTAGCTACCAGTACCTATAATAAAGATCCCACAATAACCTGCATTCCAATGTGTTACCTCTGATCCTCTACCTAGCCATTCATCTAAATAGGAGGGAGCTGGAAATCTTATGTTCAGAGGAAGGAAAAATGGAAGAGAGACTGAGGCAATGAGGGAAATGTCTGAGAGGTAAAACGGGGGACTTTATGCTTCAACATTCTCTTGGCTCAGTCAATCCCAACAGGCTGACAGACAAGACATAAGCTTACAAATTAATAAAGAAAAAAAATTTATTTCACACAGGGAAGAATGCATATGAGAAATTAACAGCATTCTGTCCTTCCTTTCCTGTAATTTGACCTATTAATATGTTCATTTATCCGAACTACATTGCTAGAATTGCTGCTTCTGTTAAGAAACTTCTAGCCTGTGAAAGGAACCCAGGATCATCCCCCTCTGACATTAACAGGGAGCACAAAACCACCATGAAGTGGCCCTGAACTGTGGCTGAGACAGGGCAGGGGTTGGATTGCACACTGGAAGCACAGTAGGCTCTTCCAGTGCATTTCATTAAATTTATAATGACTTATCCCTGTATTTCACTGAATTGAATATTTTGGACTTTGCATATCATGTTATAGGAACTGATGGAGGTTACTCTATTTCTTGAAATTATTTTCTCTTTAGAGTTTTATAGTTTTTTTGATTTTTCACTTCAGTGTATGAAACTGCTTATTTTGAACTTATCATTGACAAATAAACCAACATTTACATTTCAATCTACTCTTCAAGTTTCAGCTCAAACATTGGTACCTTAAAGAGAGCTATGGAACCCAAATCCCTTATTCTTTAGCTCTCATTTCCTAATACCTCCCATTACTCCCAAGCTTAAGATGCCACTAATCTGCCCTTTGTCTGTATGAATTTATCTATTCTAGACATTTCATAAAAACAGAATCATTAATATAAGTTTTTGTGACTTGCTTCTTTTATGTAATATAATGTTTTCAAGGTTCATCCATGTTGTAGCTTACATCAGTATTTCATTCCTTTGAATAATATTTTTTTATTTATATATGACAGTGGAATGCATTACAATTCTTATTACACATATAGAGAACAAATTTTCATATCTCTGGTTGTATACACAGTATATTCACACCAATTTGTGTCTTCACACATATACTTTGGATAATAATGATCATCACATTCCCTAATTGTTCTAACCCCATACCCCTCCCTTCCCCTTCAAGCCCTCTGCCCTATCTAGAGTTTGTCTATTCCTTCCATGTTCCCTGTTCCTACCCCACTATGAATCAGCCTCCTTCTATTAGAGAAAACATTCAGCATTTGGTTTTTGGGGATTGGCTAACTTCACTTAGCATTATCTTCTCTAACTCCATCCATTTACCTGCAAATGCCATGATTTTATTCTCTTTTATTGCTGAGTAATATTCCATTGTGTATTATGCCACATTTTTTTTATCCATTCGTCTATTGAAGGGCATCTAGGTTGGTTCCACAGTTCAGCTATTGTGAATTGTGCTGCTATAAACATTGATGTGGCTGTGTCCCTGTAGTATGCTGTTTTTAAGTCCTTTGGGTATAGACCAAGGAGAGGGATAGCTGGGTCAAATGTTGCTTCCATTCCCAATTTTCAAGAAATCTCCATACTGCTTTCCATATTGGCTGTACCAGTTTGCAGTCCCACCAACAGTGTTTGAGTGTACCTTTTTCCCCACATCCTCGCCAACACTTATTGTTGTTTGTCTTCATAATAGCTGCCATTCTGACAGGAGTGAGAAAAAATCTTAGAATGGTTTTGATTTGCATTTCTCTAATTGCTAGAGATGTTGAACATTTTTTCATATGTTTATTGACTGAATGTATCCTCTTCTGAGAAGTTTCTGTTCAGTTCCATTTATTGATTTGGTTATTTGTTTTTTGTTTTGTTTTTGTTTTTTGGTGCTTAACTTTTGAGTTCTTTATGTACCCTAGAGATAAGTGCTCTATCTGATGTGTGAAGAGTAAAAATTTGTTCCCAAGATGTAGGCTCTCTAGTCACTTCACAGATTGTTTCTTTTGCTGAGAAAAAACTTTTTAGTTTGAGTTCATCCCATTTTTTAATTCTTGATTTTAATTCTTGCACTTAAGGGGTCTTATTAAGGAAGTTGAGGCCTAATTCCACATGATGGAGATTAGGGCCTACTTTTTTTTTCTATTAGATGCAGGGTCTCTGGTTTTATTCCTAAGTTTTTGATCCATTTTGAGTTGAGTTTTGTGCATGGTGAGAGATAGGGGTTTAATTTTGTTTTGTTGCACATGGATTTCCAGTTTTCCCAGCACCATTTGTTGAAGAGGTTATTTTTTATCCAATGCATGTACTAAAGAGAAATTGTAACAAAAACAGCATGATTGGCACCAAAACAGACTGGTAGACCAATAGAGGACACAGAGACTAACCCACAAAATTACAATTATCTTATATTAGACAAAAGTGTGAAAAAACATGCATTGAATAATATTTTATTTTAAGGATGTAGACATCTTGTTTATTCATTGACCAAATGTTGAACATTTGGCTTATTTACATCTTTTGGCTATTATGAATAATGCTGCTATGTATACATTTTTTATGAACATACATTTTCAGTTCTGTTGGGTCTATATCTAGGAGTAGAATTGCTGAATCATAATGGCAATTCTATTTTTAAGTTTTTAAGAAACTTCTAGCTTGTTTTTCAAAGTAATTGCATCATTTCACCTCCCTACAAGTAGCATAGAAAGATTCTTATTTCTCCACAATCTTGCCAATACTTGTTATTATCTGAATTTTTGATTATGACCATCCTGCTTGGTTTAAAGTATAGTTTTGATTTTCATTTCCCTAGTTGCTAATGGTGTTGAACATCTTATCATGTGCTTATTGGCCATTTGTATATCTTCTTTGAAGAAATGTCTATTCAGATCCTTAGTCCATTTTGAAATTGGGTTATTCATCTTTTTACTGTTGAGTTATAATGGTTGCAAAAATGAATGAGTTGATCCAACCTGGGTGAGATGGTGTATGCCTATAATCCCAGTGGCTTGAGAGGCTGAGGCAGGAGGATCATAAGTTCAAAACCAGCAACTTAGTGAGGCCCTAAACAACTCAGTGAGACCCTGTCTCTAAATAAAATATAAAAAAAAAGGCTGGGGATATGGCTCATCAGTTAAGTGCCTCTGGTTCAATCCCTGGTACCAAAAACAAAAAACAAAATTAATGAGCTGATATTGAAATTGATATGACTACTCAAGGGATCCAAAGTAGTAAAAACAATCTTGAAAAAGAGGAACAAAGTTTCAACATTCCACTTCCCAATTTCAAAACATACTCCAGAGCAACAGTAATCAAGATAGTGTTCTGGACACACAGTAAAGAAAGAAAACTACAGGCTGATATCCTTGATGAATATAGACATGAAGATCTTCAAGTAAATACTAGCAAATCAAATCCAACAGCTTAGTGAAAAGATTATTCTCCAGGATCAAGTGGGATTCATCCCAAGGATGCAAGGATGGTTCAATATATGCAAATAAATGAATATGATACACCAGGTCAACAGAATGAAGGACAAAAAAAATTATGGTTATCTCAATTGATGCAGCATAGTCATTTGATAAAATTCAACAACCTTTTATGATAAAAATACAGAAGAAATTAGGCATACAAGGATGTATATCAACATAATAAAGACCTTTATACTAAGCCAATAGCTAATATATTATAATGTTTTTATCTAACATATTATAAAATTTTACTACTACAAAATTTAAAATAAATTGGGAAATGCTTAATGCTCTCTCTCAGATCTGGCACAAGACAAAGATGCCCCTCTTACCACTTCTATTCCACATGTTGGAAGTTCTGGCCAAAGCAATTAGACAAGAGAAAGAAATAAGGGGCATCCAAATTAGAAAAGAAGAAATCAAATTATCCCTGTTTGCAGATAACATGATCTTCTATATAGAAACCCCCTAAAATGCTACCAAACAATTAATAAATGACTTCAGCAAATGTGCAGGACACAAAATCAACATATAAAGATCAGAAATATTGCAACATTACTTAGAAATTATCTGAAATAGAAAGCAATCCCGTTTACAATGGCAAGAACAAAACAAAACCGAAACACAAACCAACTACCACTACCACTACCAGCAACAAAAAACTTAAGTAAAATACCTAATAATAAATTTAACCAAAGGGGGCTGGGGTTGTAGCTCAGTGATAAAGTGCTCTCCTTGCATGTGGAAGGCACTGGGTTCGATCCTCAGCACCACATAAAAATAAAGGTATTGTGTCCATCTACAACTAAAAAAACATTTAAAAAATTTTAACCAAAGAGGTGAAAGAGCTCTACAATAAAAATTACAAAACACTGATGAAAGAAATTGAAGAGGACATAGAAAGGTGGAAAGATATCCTGTGTTCATGGACTAGAAAAATTAACTTTGTCAAAACTGTATACTATCCAATGTGATATATAGATTCTCTGCAGTCCCTATAAAAATACCAATGGCATTCTTCAAAAAACTATAAAAAACTATGCTAATATTAATATGGAAGATCCCTAATATCCAAGTCCATTTGAGCAAAAAATAAATAAGTAAATAAATAATAAAACAGACCCACAGAACAATGAACTGAGTAGAGTCCAGAAATAAACCCCTGCATCTACAGCCAAATGGTTTTTGACAGAAATGGTAAGAATGCTCATTGGAGAAAGGATAATCTTTTCAATAAGTGGGTGTGGGAAAATTGGGTATTCACATGCAGAAGAAAGAAGCTAGTCCCCTAACTCTCACCAGTCATAAAGATCAGCTCAAAATGGATTAAAGACTTAAATATGGGGCTGGGATTGTGGCTCAGAGGTAGCACCCTCGTCTAGTATGTGTGAGGCACTGGGTTCAATCCTCAGTACCACATAAATATAAAATAAAGACATTGTGTCTACCTATAACTAAAAAATAAATATTAAAAAAAGACTTAAATGTGAGACCTAAAACTATGAAACCACAAGAAGAAAACAGGGAAAGAACTTCAGGACATTGAAATGAGTGAGAATTTTTTTTATAAAACCCCAAAATATAGGAAACAGAATTAAAAATAGGCAGATGGGATTACATCAAACTAAAAGCTTTGTCACAGTCAACTAATAGAAAACAATCAACAGAGTACACAGACAACCTACAAAATGGGAGAAAATATTTTCAATCTGACAAAGGGTTGATATCCAGAATATATAAGGAACTCCAAAAACTCAATAAGCAAAAGAAAACAAACAAAAAAACAATTTAAAAATGGACACTAGATCTATTAGACATTTTTCAAAACAATACATACAGATGGCCAAAAGGTACATGAAAAAATATTCAACATCATGATTCCTCAGGGAAATGCAAATCAAAACCACAATGACATATCAGCTCACCCCAGACAGGGTATTATCAGGAAAATTAAGGATAACAAGTTTCAGCAAGGATGTGGAGTAAAGGGACTCCTTGCACCCTGATGTTGGAATGTAAATTAGTACAGCTATTATGTATAACAGCCATATATATATATATATATATATATATATATATATATATATATACACACACACACACACTGTGATCCAGCAATACTACCACTGGATATATATCTGAAGAAAATGGAAAAATGAAATCAGTATGTTGAAGTGACAAATGAACATTCTCATATTCATTGAAGCACTATTCACAATAGCCAAGAAATGAAATCAAAAGAAATGTGGTTCAGATCTACAATGGAATACTATTCAGCCATAAAAAGAATAATATTCTGTCTTTGCAACAACATGGATGGAATTGAAGATCATTATGTTAAATGAAATAAGCCCAGGCACAGAAAGATAAGTACCATATGATCTCACTCATATTTGGAATCTAAAAATGGTTGATCTCATAAAAGCTGAGAATACAATGGTAATTACCAGAGGCCTGGGAGGGCCGGGGATGGGGAAGGGTGGGGAAAAGTTGGTCAGTAGATACTAAGCTACAGTCAGACAGGAGGATGAAACTCTGGTATACTGCTGCACAGTGTGATGACTATAGATAATAATAATGTATGGTACATTTCAAAATCTAGTAGGATTTTGAAGGTTTTCATTATTTAAAAATGATAAATGGTTGAAGAGAGAAATGTATTTAACCTGATTCATCAAACATTACCCAATACCCTATTAGTATGTACAACTTTTATGGATTTATATGTTTGTTTAAAATAAATTTTAAAAAGATAGTGTACTGGCATAAAAATAGACACATAGATTAATTGAACAGAATAGAGGGTTTGGAAGTAAACCATGACCAATTGATTTGAAATAGGGTGCAATGCAAAACATGCCAAATCAAGGGTGAAATAGGGGGGAAATAGTCTTCAAAAATGGTGCTGGAACTGCTAGATAGTTACAAATAAAAGAATGAAATTGGATGCTTTCCTCATACTCCATACAACAATTAATTCAAAAGTGAGCAAAAAATTAGTGTAAGAGCTAAAACTGTTGAGCTCTTAGAAAAAAAATGTTTAAATCTTTGTGACCTTGAATTTGGCAAAAGATTCTTACACATGATGCCAAAAACCATAAGCATTTGAGAAGAAATTGATACACTGAGCTTCATCAAAAATTTTAAAGTTTATTTGGGGTACTGATACATTACTGTAATCCCAGTAGCTCAGGAGGCTAAGGCAGGAGGAATGTGAGTTCAAAGCCAGCCTCAGCAACTTAGCAAGGTCCTAAACAACTTGGTAAGGTCCTAGACAACTTAGCGAGGCCCTGTATCAAAATAAAAATAAATGGCTGGGGTCGTGTCTCAGTGATTGAGCACCCCTGGGTTTAATCCCTGGTACAAAAAAATTGAAGTTTATGTTTCAAAGGACACTATCAAAAATGAAATGAGAAATATAATCTGCAGAACAGGAGAAAAATTTGCAAAACATCTATCTAATAAAGTACTTGTACATGGAACCCTTATTTACAAACCCTTAGAGAGAGCTTCCCTGAGCACTATTTCAAAGTGAGTTTGCTCAATCTCACCAGTCTTCTACATCATAGAACTGATTGCTTTTTTCCAAATTCTGTATGACTTGAACTTGCATGATTTTTCTGCTACTTTGCCTGACAATTGTCAGTCTACTACTAACTATAGGTTTCATGGAGAAAAAGGAATCACATCTGTTTTGTTAAAACTCAGTACCTAGCACAATCAATAAATTCTGGTGAATAAATGATCAAGAATAAACAGCATGTGTGTTGAAAAATCTTTCAAGCATTTTCTTTTTAAAAAAAATATTTATTTTTTAGTTGTAGTTGGACACAATACCTTTATTTTACTTATTTATTTTTATATGGTGCTGAAGATCGAACCCAGGGCCTTGCACGTGCTAGGTGAGCAATCTACCACTGAGCCACAATCCCAGTCCTTTTTCAAACATTTTCATTTAAAATTCCATGTTCATGAAACACTGTAAATTTACATGTCTCATTAAATAATATTTTCCTTTAAAATAACTTCTTTGGGTATGCAGAAGATATTCTTGTTGAAATTAAAAAAAAATACTGATATGTATGAAATAAAATCAGTCATCATAACCGATAACCAAGGAATATCATTTTTATTTTCCCAATAACATTTCTGTAGCATATCATTTCTCTAGTACATTAAAAGGAGAGAACATCCTATGTTCATCGATAGGAAAACTTAGTATTGTTAAGGTGGACATTGAATTATACACTTTAAATGGGTAAATTTTACGTATGTGAATTGTAGCTCAACAAAGCTGTCACCGTGAAAAGGTTGGAAAATGTGGCTTATGACTGTTGCAGTATTCCTTTATTTACTTGTTGATTCTTCTATTGTCAGATATTTAGGCAGTTTTCAATGATTTGTTTTGAAATTTTACTAAATCTAAGGTATCAAATTACTAGGACACACCATTGTTTCTGTGCCAGTTAAACCATGGAAAAATATTTCTTTTATCACTCAGAATTTTTATTTTATTCTTATTAGACTTCTTTAATTATGGGGTTTTTATCATATATCATTATTGTACTACATAAAAAAGGAAAATGGGTAAATCAGATTGCTTATAATAATCCTGAAACTTCATATTTCAAGTCCATATCTTCTAAATCACTTTTCAATTCAAAGTGTTTATTTTGAGTTTTACTGACCAGTGTCAACCTCTTCAGTCCCCAAATATCCAGGGGCACAGCATTTCTTCAAAGAGAGCTCTGCCATTTTCTATAGGATTTTCTTGTAGTACACTGATGCCCTTTCTGCAAATAACAATGTTGGTACTCCTGATCTCACCACAAGGCATCAGCAGGAGGTCCTCATACAATAACTAGAACATGTATTTTTAAGGAAACTTGAGAATTGTAGTTAGGTTATCAAGAGTAACAATGTGATTCATATTTAGGAAGCCATGGTTACTATTTTGGCACCAAGTCAACAGAAATTGTAAGAAACATTCAGATTTCACATTGCAAATCTGTGCATTTTAGGAGTTTTAAAATAGGAGACTTTAATAGTAGAATAAACACCTTCCTTTTTCCATGTATTGTACTGTTAGAAAATTCTTCAAAATTGGAGTTTTCAATGAAAGTCACTTGCAGACACTATTGCTCAGTCTTTAAACAATAGCAACAACAAATGGTTTTCAGGTTTAAAGAAGAATACAGTAATGTGTTTGACTAAAGAACTAGAGCTTTACATATTAAACCTGCTGTGTGTTAGCAGAAATCTGACTTGGAAAGGCAAGAAAGAAAAGTCATCAGGCTAATAGAGAGTTGGAGGAACTGCTTGAATGAAAAGTAAATGAAATAGAAAGACTATGAGCTCTAGGTTCCTTGTCTCATAGCTCAGTAGATTCCCATGACATGAAGATAAAACCTGCAATGTGTTTATTCTTCTTGGAAGCAATACCCTGGAACACAATTTTTAAAAGAGAGCCTTTGGTGAAATTCAAAGAGCAGCATAACTAAAGCCAAACTTCAAAGAAACTGAATCGTCCCAAAAGCCTCAAAGCTACACTCAAACCATAGTGTCACTCAGAAGAGTATAATTGGAGCCTAACTAGGAGAAAAAGAAAAAAGAAAGACCATTAAAATCCTAGGAAAACCAGCTCTGAAGCGGTTAGCCTGCCAAAATAAGTCAGAGGAAAATATGATCCAATTTCATTTTTTAAATTAGATTTTTTTTAAAATCCCACATGGCTCCCCTTGAGGTAGCCCAAGATAAAAACTATAGCCCTGCCTAGAATTATAAAATAACATGGGACTGAGAATTTTGGAGGGAACAAATTTGGCACCCAGTCACCCAGAAGAACTGATAAGTAGTATTTCCTGGTTACACCATGATAAAATGAACTCATTTTAAATATGTATTTTAATGAGTCTTGACAAATCTGTATATCCTTATAATCTAGCACAATCATGATTTATTTTCATAACCCCCCAAAATTTCCTGCACCCCTTCCTGGTCCTTCTCCACCTCAATCCCAGTCCTCTACAACCACTGATCTGGTTTCTGTCTTCCTAAATTAGATTTTTCTCTTAGTGCTTCTTATAAATGTGTTAGTTTGTGTCTGGCTTTTCTCAAGCACCATTATGCTTGTGTAATTCATACATACTGTTATGCATATCAGTGGCTCCTTATTATCACTGACTAACATTCCATTGTATAAATGTACCACAATTTGCTTACCCCTTTCACTTGCTCATGAACATATGGGTTGTATTTAATTTGAGGTTATTATGAATAAAGGCTTTAGGAAGATTCATATACAAGTGAAACTATGTTACTTTTGTGACACGGGATTCTCTTTTCAAGATAAGAGAGAGCTACCATTTATTCAGTGCTCTCCAGGTACTTATATAGCTTATGTAGTCATGCAAGGTAGATCCTGCAGAAGCAAAAAAAAAGAAAGTGGAAAATCCTGGCAAAGCAAATAATGTGAGAGAAACTATGACAATGGAAAGAACACTTAATAAGATGGGTAAGAGACGGCACATCCTGAGGAATATAACACCACACTCTTATAACAAAATCTTCCTGTCTAAACATTCTTGGAGCCTAGACTGGGTTTATCTACCATTTTTATGATCTTTCTGTATCTCTGATTCTAATCTGTCCTTTGAATTTAAGACAGCTATATGCAGTAACAGCACACTTGATTTGCATGTTTGATGGTATCTCAAACTTACCATGTACAGAATCAAATTCCCGATTCCTCTTCCAAGGCTAGCCTTCCCTTTAGAATAATTGGCCTTTGCTGGAGGCTCAAGTCAAAACTTTGAAGTCACTTTGGACTCTTCTCACACGCTGCATCCAATCTGTCAGTATTATCAATTCTTGTAACCTGGGTTCAGACCCTGCCTATATCTTAAGTTTCCTCACCAAAAAGTGGGGTGGTATTGTATTTTTAGCTTCTAAAAGTTCTATTTGTACATATGGAGCATTTGAAGGGAACAGATTTGGTACCCAGTTACCCAGAAGAACTGATAAGCAGTATTTAACTCTTGACATCCCAGTCTGTTGATTCCATTGTCTGTATCATTTCTGAGTTCATTGCTATTGATGGATTTTTCAACTGGATATGCTATATTTCCCATGCTTCTTTATGTGCCTGATAATTTTTGATAGGATGCCAAACATTTTAACTTGTTGGGCACGGGTTTCTGTTTTACTCCTTTACTTTGTTCTGACATGCTGTTGAGTTTCCATCTTTTGAAAGCTTGCCTTTAAGCTTTGTTTGTCAGCCTTGAGTCTTAGGCTAATTCAGCCCCCACAGATCTCTGGAACACACTGTCTGTCTCTCTCTAAGGCATTTCTTCTTCCTTCTGCACTATGTACTTTGGCTTCCCTAAATGATTTGTTGTTGCTGTTGCTTTTGTTGTTGTTGTTGTTTTGGTTTTTGTTTGTTTTTTCCTCCTTAATTGAGTAAGACCACTGGGTCTTCCCTCCTGTTCTGCAGCCTACAGACTGTCTTGGAGCCTAGAGCTTCCTGACTTGGTTTATCTACCATTTTATGATCTTTCTGTATCTCTGTATATAGATAGAATTATAGGCTCACTTTACTAATTTTCTTTCATTCATGAACCATAGTCTTGTACTATCTATTATAAAATGTTTGATAATCATTGTTTCATGTATTTTGTCTGGTTGTTTTAGGCAAGGAGGACAAATCCAGCCTCTGAGATTCTATCATGACCTGTAGTGGAGCCCTCATTTCTCTTTTTACTGAGTGTTAACAAAGTGAGCCTAATTGTTTGGAAACACCCTCTTGATTAAGTTTACCTATAATTTTTTAAATAATACTTAAGCAATACCTCAACCAATATACTGTTTTGTTTTTGTTTTAAGCTACTACTTACAGTCTAGGCTCACATGTCTTTCCCTTGAATAGCTTAATATTACCAAGCACTTACTGAGTGCCAGGCTGTGTGTTCAGCAGTCACTCATGATCTCATCTAATATTCACAACAGCCTCTTTGAGAAAGAAGTTATTATCACACAATTTGAATATGAGAATACAAGCTCAAGGATATTGTAATTTCCTTAAGATTTAATGGGTGGTAAGGCCTGAACTCAGGTCTTTTGTTATCAAATAAGAATCTTGAACACCAACTGATGCTATGTTTCACATCTCTTGCTTCAAGTTATTTTTAAATATTCTGATTGAGATATTATTTGCATATTATACATCTCACCCATTTTAACAGTACAGTTCAGTGGCGTTTAGCATATTCACCGAGTTGTGCAATAATTGTCAAAAATCAATTCTGGAATAGTTTCATCAACCTAAAAAGAAACTCTGTACCCATTAGCAGACATACCCCATGACCTCTCTACTTCCCCAGCCTTTTGCATTCACTAACCTACTATCTTTGTAGATTTGCCTGTTATGAACATTTCACAGAAATGGAATCAAACATTATGCAGCTTTTGTCACTTGTGTTTTAGCATTGAATTCAAGAAATTTAACCAAACTCACAAAGAATGACTCATATGCTTTCTTCTAAGAGTTTTATAACTTCAACATTTTGAGCTTATTTCTACATGTGTAATAAAGAAAGGATTCAACTTCCTTTTTTGGATTGTAGATATCCAGTTGTCAGCAATCATTTGTTGAAAAGAATCTTCTTTTTCCATTTTCTTGACACACTTGTTGAAAATCAATCAACCATAAAAGTATATTTAGACTTATTTCTGGACCCTTAGTTTTTTCCATTGATCCATATGCCTATCCTTATACCAGTACCACTCTTGATTACTGTTGCATTGTTGTAAGTTTGAAATTGGGAAGTGTGAGTTGTTCAACTTTGTTCTTCTTTTCAAGATTTTTAGGCTATTCTGGGTCCCATGAGTATCCATCTGAATTTTAGAATTAGCTTGTCAATACCTTCAAAAAAGGGGTCTGCGAGTTTTATGGAGATTATGTATATGCATTTTATTAAGTGTGTTTTGAGGACCATTTTTGCTTTTTCCTCTAGCCCACATCTTTATTTTGCAGGTTTTAAAATTGGGGGGTGGTGTGCTGGGGAGTCGACTCAAAGCCTCTCACATGCTAGGCACATGCTGTACTGCTGAGCTACAGTCTTCATTTTGAGTCAGCATATTAATGAAGGTATAAAGTATGATGGCATATGTTTATAGAAACCTTTATGGTTTACAATCAGTTAAGCCAATTATTTCATGCAATCCTTGCAACACAAATTAATGTCTTCATTTTAAGGTGAGAAGTCAAGAAACCATAGCTTCTTGAAGGTTTTTTCCACCATATACACTGTCCAGTTAGCACAAGAAAACTTGTTTTCCCCGAAAGCCTTGCAGGTCTTTGCTTTTTAATTTACCAAAGCTCTATGGTGAGGATGACTCTATTTTATATAAACTGCCTTTTTAGTATCAATAGGAGTAGCATTTAAAATCTTGGTATAGGCATTTGCATTCTAAATGAAGTTACATGGCGGGGGACAGAGTCTCAGCTGGAGTGACTTTCTGTTGTTCAGTAAGTTGAAAGTCTCCTTAAATCTTAGCCCCAGAGTGGAAGGCATCTGGAGAGAAAGGGCATTTTCTTAGAGTACAGTTAATTGTCAGCTTCTCATTGTCTTTTCAAAATGTCAATTCAAATATGTAAATTAGTCCTTACTAAATTCATGTCATTGATTATTGATGACTCTGACTAATGGGAACAAAAATATAGGTAGAGAGAAGGATTCTCTGGACCTATTCATTTTTCAAACATTTGGATCATTCTTATCTGATGAAGTGAAAATATAAATTGAACAAGTTTTTAGATTGACTATCAAGCATTAGATGTGCCTGATGGGACATTTGTTAGTTTAATAGTGAGCTGTAAGACTTGCTTATAAAGTTCTACATAGACGTGCATTGTATTTAATTTCTTAAAAACATGGATAGTAATAATATATGATAATTGAAAAAGCACTTTAGACTTTATATTGGTATTAATTGGGCATTTATTTGAGATTATGGCAAGTGCCATTGGTTAGGATGCTACCGCCTATGGTTTCAAAGGCCAGCATGCCTTAATCTGTAGTATAGATGAAGGAAATAATACCTAGGGTGAAGGGAAGGTCTCTTGTAAAGATGTGACTTCACTTCCTTCAAAGGTCAGAATTTTGCATTTATTTACAAAAATTTAGAACTTCTTTTTTATTTAAAAAAAATTTGTAGTTGTAGATGGATAGAATGCCTTTATTTTATTTTATTTTTTTATGTGGTGCTGAGGATTGAACCCAGTGCCTCACACATACTAGGCAAGTGCTCTGCCACTGAGCTACAGCTACAGCCCTAGAACTTCTTTTTGAGAAATGACAAGCTAAAGAATATTCTACTCTAGAAGTTAATGCTTTTAGGAAAGGGCTTTATTTTCACAATCCTATGAACTTGAGACTTAGCCTGAGTTTATTTAACAGTAATAAACAGGACGAAAATCACTGTGAGAATATTACATAGGAAGTATTCACTCTTCTAAAACATGTGTAGAAAGTTTTATATTTATTATCATTCAAGTATAATTGACAGTGCTCTTACCTACCCCCCTCCCTTCTTGGTTTCCTAAGTCCCTACATCTCTAACCATAATTGTTGTCCCAGTGTTCTAACTAGCAGGCTTTCCCCTCCAGGCCACTTGACACACTACCAAAATCATTTTTCTATAACACAAAACTGAGCAGGCTGCTTTTCTTAAAATACTTTAGCTATTGCCTATTCCTTACAGAAAAGGCCAGACTGTCTAGGGGCATTTAACTTAAGGTCCCTGCCCATCTGGCACAGTAACTCTACCCCCTCTCTAGCATTATCTTCTGCTGCATTCCTTTCAAACTCCACCCTGGAGCGTGCCGGGCTGCTCCAAGCACAGGGGCCTTACACACATACCTCCTTTGTAAGGCCTTCCTCTCCCCTTGCCCATCTGATGACACCTTCTCATATTTTGTGGACTCAGTTTCCACAAAGCTCTTCCTATCTGGATACTTTCCTGCACATATTCTGGTTCTCTAGTTTGGTTTTTTTTCTCCCCATCCCCAATGCAGAGACTGTTTTTCTTGTCTTTTGTTTTTGTAACCTCAGTACCCTACACTTACTAGAAACTTACTGAGCATTGGTCGAAAACAAAAAAGTGTTTATTGTGTAGTCGTGGTTTCAAAAGCTTGAGAATTTTTAGAGTTCTTGAAGTTTTTTTTAATACTTAATTGATTTTATTTTTTAAATACATGACAGTGGAATGCATTACAATTCTTATTACACATATAGAGTACAATTTTTCATACATCTGTTTATATATAAAGTATGTTCACACCAATTCATGTTTTCATACATGTACTTTGGATGACGACATCCATCACATTCCACCATCATTGCTAACCCCCTGCCCACTTCCTTCCCCTCCTACCCCTCTGCCCTATCTAGAGTTAGTCTATTCCTCCCATGCTCCCCCTCCCTACCCCACTATGAATCAGCCTCCTTATATCAGAGAAAACATTTGGTATTTGTTTTTTTTTGGGGGGGAGGAATTGGCTAACTTCTTCACTTAACATTATCTTCTCTAACTCCATCCATTTACCTGCAAATGCCATGATTTTATTCTCTTTTATTGCTGAGTAATATTCCATTGTGTATTTATGCCACATTTTCTTTATCCATTCTTCTACTGAAGGGCATCTAGGTTAGGCATCCACAGTTTAGCTATTGTGAATTGTGCTGCTATAAACATTGATGTGGCTGTTTCCCTGTAGTATACTGTTTTCAAGACCTTGGGGTATAGATCGAGGAGAGGGATAGCTGGGTCAAATGTTGGTTCCATTCCCAGTTTTCCAAGGAATCTCCATACTGCTTTCCATATTGGCTGCACCAATTTGCAGTCCCACCAGCAATGTATAGGTGTGCCTTTTTCCCCCCATCCTCGCCAACACTTATTGTTGTTTGTCTTCATAATAGCTGCCATTCTGACTGGAGTGAGAGGATATCTTAGAGTAGTTTTGATTTGCATTTCTCTAATTGCAAGAGATGATGAATTTTTTAAATATATTTGTTAATTGATTGTATATCCTCTTCTGAGAAGTGTCTGTTCGTGTTCTTGGCCCATTTACTGATGGGTTATTTGGGTTTTTTTGGTGCTTAGCTTTTTGAGTTCTTTATATACCCTAGAGATTAGTGCTCTATCTGATGTGTGAGGGGTAAAAATTTGCTTCCAAGATATAGGCTGAGTTATTGAGGTTTTGTCTAATATAGAAGTTTAGGAATTTGTATAGCATACATTTTTACCTAATCTAAAATACCATTATGAAATAATTCTGTGTCCCTGCTACTAAATAGTCATGACTTTACACAAGTTCCACATAATTAGTGTCTCTTCTTGTAGGATTTTTTTATCATCTTTTTCAGAACTGAAACACTTTGATTTTATGGGGTGTGGGTACCAGCTCAGGATTTTAAAGGTAGCATATTTTTGTAAAAAAAGCATACTATTTAGTCTCTATCAGACAACTATCTGGGCTTTGTGAACTAGCACTGATGAGTCTGTAGTTCCTTTGTGTTGGTAGTTGTTATCCAATAGCCTTCCATTTCAACTAATAATGGGAATTTCAAAAGCATTGAAGTGTTGGCTAGGATTTTTTAAATACCTAAGTAAAAGTTATGAGATATGGGGAAATTAAAAACTACTCAAAACTTTGTGTTCTAGTTGTTATTAAAGTGTTGTTCACATAGTTCAGAGTATATAAAAATTTAGAAAGCAGATGGGTGTGGTGGTGCACACCGGTAATCCCAGAAACCTGGGAGGCTGAAGCAGGAGGATCACAAATTCAATGCCATCCTTAGCAATTTGGCAAAACTTTGTCTTAAAAAAAGAAAAAAAGACTAGGGATGTGATTTTCAGTGGTAAAGTGCCCCTAGGTTCAACCCCCAGTATCAAATAGAGAAGATTCTCAAATTAATATTTTTTTACCTCACTTTTAATAGGCTATCCTTTTATGGCATTTTAGTGAGCTTTTCTTTTTCTGCTGTGACTAAAAGACTTTATAAAACAATTTTAGGAGGAAAAGTTTATGTGGGGGCTCATAGTTTGAGATCTCAATCCATAGACAGCTGACTTCATTACTTGGGGCTCAAGGTGAGGCAGAACATCATGGCCAAAGAGTATGGCAGAGTATGTGGCGCACACTTGTTATACCAGCAGCTCAGGAGGCTGAGGCAGGAGTATCACAAATTCAAAGCCAGACTCAGCAATGGTGAAGCGCTAAGCAATTCAGTGATACCCTGTCTCTAAATACAAAAATGGGGCTGGGGACATGGCTCAGTGGTTGAGTGCCCCTGAGTTCAATCTCAGGTTCCCCCCTCCCCACCCCCACCCCTACGCCCAAAAAAGAAGAAGATATGGCAGAGGAAAGCAGCTCACAAGATGATCAGGAAGCAGAGAGACTCCACTCACCAGAGACAAAATATATACCCCAAAGGCATGCCTCCCAATGCCTACCTCCTCCAGCACATCCTACCTGCCTCCAGTTACCACTCAGTTAATCCCCATCAAGTGATTAATTCACTGACTGGGTTAAAGCTATCATAACTCAATCATTTCATCTCTAAATGTTCTTGCATAATTTCACACATGAGCTTTCAAAGGGACACTTCACATCCAAACCATAACATATAGTATTCACAGTAAGCTAACATTGTAAATTACTAATAGAATAAACATAAAGAAACTTACCCAATACTAAAGTGTATTATAATGATTGTTACAGCAGTTTCTCTTCAGCTTCTTTTGCCTCCTGGAGTATAAGCTTATGAATATAATAGCAGTGTCTATATTTCTTTTGCCACCTGACATTATCCCTTGTACACAGATGCTAAAACAGCATCGAATGAGTGAACTGATGGATTTATACTTTCAAGACAAAATATGGTACTGCTTCCACACTCTCAGCATTTTGAAATTGCTCATTCCTAAAACAGAGGAAAACTCCTGCACCTGTCCCTAACTGAATGCTTACATGCTTTCAAAATTACCATCTGTGAAATAACACGGAACAAGAAAATTCACAAAGAATATTGCCTTTTGATCTTGTAAGTTAGTTTGTTAAAGCCCCTTATTTTGCTGATATAAAATACAAATTTTCTTAAAGGAATAATTGGTACTTATAGTAGTTTGTCACTTTTTAGATTTCCTTCTAAGTCTTTAGAACTTACAGCATCCAATGACAGTCATATCAGAGCAATATTTTTTTTAAGTTGGTGTGAGGATCAAACCCAGGGCTTTGCCCATGCTAGGGAAGTGCTCTACCACTGAGCCACATCTCTAGTCCTTAAAAATATTAATTTTTAACCATTCACTGTGTACACAGAAGAATACAAAGAGGAGTCTATTATAATTCTGCACTTTAGGAGTGTTTAGTCTTATGCAATAAGAGCACACACACATAAAGAAAATGCAAAGTATTTAAAAAGGATCAGGGAAAGAAGAATAAACTATTAACTGGGCTTTACTGGAGGATGTTGTTCTAGTTAAAGCTAAGTTTGCTGCACAGAACATATACAGGCCCAGACTGGCTGCTCACCTACTTTCCTTGATCACGGCCTCTTTGCTTCTAGCCAGAATGGGTCTACCAATGGCTCCCGCTGTTCCCTGTTTCCACTGCTCCCTTCCACAGATCAAGGAGCTGCCCTGTGCAGCACTAATAACAGGTAGAAACCACCAGCAGAGTCTCTGACTTCCTAAGCCACTTCTTCTAAGGAGTCTGGTTGCACAAGCCTGTGGTATTGTAGAGGTAACACCCGGTGGGGCAGCCCTACTCAAAGACAGGAGACAGGAAGGACAACTGGTAAGTTGCTCCTCCTTCCTTTCCCCTAAAAACTGTTTTGAATGCCATAGTTTTCCTGGAGCTCTCTGGAAACATGTAAGAAAGTAATCTGCTGTGCCTGCTGTGAAGCCATAGCCAACTTGGTCATGAACCTCCTTCTATTGATTCTCCCCCATTTGCTTCTTCATTGAGCTTTTTCCCCTCACCCTTGCTCCCTTGAGATTGCACAGCTCCAGCTTAAGCATGTAAACTTAAGATAGAAACCATATAACAAGCTCACAAAAAGGAGATTATTGGGGCTGGGGTTGTGGCCCAGTGGTAGAATGTTTGCCGAGCATGTGTGAGGCCCTAGGATTGATCCTCAGCACCACATATAAGTAAATAAGATAAAGGTCCATCAACAACTAAAAAAAAATATTTTTAAAAAGGAGCTTATTGTTTAAATATATTGGGCTTCATTAGCCCAATTCAAAAATCCATTCAATAAGGGAAATTTCAGGAGGATGAAATCATTCTTAAGCTCATCTACTTAGCAAATACACGCACCTACACACAAATATGTGGTGTGTGGTACACATTATCAGTTGCACACATTCCATCAATCCTCACTTTTCTTCTAATAACAGATTCTTAATTTTGTTCAGGCTGTCTCTCTCATACATGAAATCCATGTATTGCAGGGTCCCCCTTCAAATGTAGGGTACGCTCCATTGATTTAAGGGTAATCCCAGAGTCTTGATAGAGGTTAGGAATTAGCTAAATCTAATTATTGGACTTGGACTAATAAACCTCCAGGAAAATTTTGCTGGAGATTTCTGGAAAAGTTTTCCACATTCTTCTTGTAGTTTCTGGAAGCAACTCCTCTCTTCCCCTCTCAAGTGGATATAGACATGAAGAGCATGCATACATTCCTGACTGCCAATAGCAGACTCCAAGGGATCCAAAGGGAAATTAATTTTAGAACGAAGACCACATTTTGAAGGAAAGGGAACAGCATGGAAAAAGTGAGAGTCTTGAAGATAGCAACTGAAGCCCAACCTGTCTTTAGAATTCCTGTTGTACAGGCCAATTCAATTCTTATAAGACTGCTTGAGTTATTATGTTTTCTTTACTTATTCCCCCAAAGCATCCTAGAACACTCATGTACTTATATAAATGGGATTTTACTATAATGCTGTTTTGTAACTTGCGTTTTTCACATACTGTGTCATGTAAACATAGATCTCATATCAATTTAAATATAGTTAACAAAGTAGGCAAAGTTCTCTACCTCATGACACTTCTATTCTTCAGTGGGATTAAGATAAATAATGAACACAAAAACAGAACATGTGAGATGGTAATAAGTACCAAATACCCTAGGAAAGGGAATAGAGAGTGCAGGCACAAGAGGCTGATTTTAATATTAAATGGGATCACTAAGGGAGACCTTGCTGAGATCTTTTTTTTTTCTTCTTCTTCTTTTTGAGCCAAGACTTAAAGGGTTAGGGAGCAACTGTTTATTTGTATGGAGGAAAAAATTTCCAGATTAGAGGAACAATAAAGGCAAAAGCCAAGCAGTAGAAGCTGGTTCATTCCACGAATAAGAGGCCAGTGTGCCTAGAATGAGAAAGTACAGATGAAGCAAGGAGGGGACAGATTTTATGTCCTTGTAGATGATTATTAGGGCTTTGGCTTTTTGTCTGAATGAGAGTGTTTTCTGCTTGATTCTCTTGAGTTGTCTATACTGAATTTTCCTACTTCTCGCAAACTCCTCAACCCACTCTATTACGGAATGTGCCACTCATTGTTCCCTATTACACCTCATTGAATCAATGCAAAGGGCACTAGTGACCTTCTTGTCAGTAAATGAAGTGAATATTTCCAGTCCTCGCCTGTAACAGCAATCAGTTGTGTTCACCATTGTCTGCCGCTCAGCACTCTTCTTTCCCCAGCTTCCAAGACCCCACAGTCTTGCATCTTCCCCACCTCTCTTTCTCCTTCTTTGCTATGTCATTTGTGGGCTCATCCTTTTCTACCTAGCTCTAGAGTGTTAGAATTTCTCAAGGCACCAACCTTTTTTTTTTAAGTTTCAAAAAGTATTTTATTAAAAAAAATCACTAAATGATTAAGGCATAACTTTTGCTCACTACTCTTTGAACCCCATACATTCTTTCTATGCCTTTATATTTCTTGTCTCCTATTCATGCTTCTGCTTCAGTTATCTTTGTATACGCCAATGACGCCCATAGGAAGTGTCCAGCTCAGATCTTTTTTCTGTCTCAGACATGCATTACTAATTAAGTGAGTGGCCTGTAAGTCATCTCTTGCCAGGTATTTCTAAAGCATCTTGAACTCCTCAAGTGCAATACTGAGCTCATGATCTCTCCCTACAAAATCTAGTCTTCCAACTTCTCTATATCTGTGAATGTTACCTCTGTACACCCACTTACATAAGCTAGAAGAAATCTTGGTTTCATCTTTTCCATTGACTCCCATATTGATTTCATCACCACGCCTTATTAAGTTATCTTCTAAATCTCTCTCAAATCTGTCTGCTTCTTTTCACTTCATTACTACCATATTAATTCTCTCATTTGGAGCAGATACTATTAACTGACCGTCTGATATCTGCTTTGGCCCCCATCCCATCCAGTCCTTCACACTGCTGCCAGAGAAAGCTTTTCCACATGCTGAACTGCTTAGAACCCTTCAAATGAGTCAAAATCTTCAACTCAGCCAACATAGGCCTTGCCTGCCTTCACCCCACCTACTGTCAAGCCTCATCTTGTCCTTTCTCCTCCTGGTCTCCAGGCACCAGCCACCCCAGTGTTCTCCAAGATTGTTTCTGCAGTGTGTTCTTCCCTCAGTCTCCACTAAGCTCTCACACAGCTGGACACATCTGGCTATGCTCAAACTTCTTAACTCATCTCAAGGGTCACTTTTTCAGCCCCCTGACCCTCCCATCTTCCTTGCCTTTGGTGTACTTATTTCAGTTGGTAATGAAATGTTCTTTGGTGACAAATAATGTATTTCTGGCCACCCAACTATGAGCTTCATGAGAGCAGTGACTATATCTGCTTTTGTTTACCACTGAATCATCAGACCTAGCACAGTAACCCAGCACATCACAAGTGCTCAGTTCATATTTGCAGAATCAATGAAATCCCTTTTTTCTTCTTAAAATTAAGTCGAGGAGTTTTACTTTTGCATAATTGGCACATTGGTGCATTTCTTTTAATTTGCATAAGCAACTTATTTTCATAAGCAAAAGAGAACCCCTTTTAGGGAGGTTTCTAGGTTTTTCTGGAGTTGCAAGAGAAGAACTTGATGTTGGAGTTTTTTGTTTGTTTTCACATTTTTATATCATTTCCCTGAGTCCTTTGTGCTTACTACCTTTACTCAAGATTGAGTAAATGCACAGATTCTAGGCTGATAACTATATAATACTGTTGTGACATTTCCAAATGTGTTAAAAGTATTGTTTTGACTGGGGCGAAATCCACTTTCTGGAGGCTTCAGGAAGTTACTGTAAGCCTGAGGTGTTC
Organism: Urocitellus parryii; assembly: GCF_045843805.1. Classification (NCBI taxonomy): domain Eukaryota; kingdom Metazoa; phylum Chordata; class Mammalia; order Rodentia; family Sciuridae; genus Urocitellus; species Urocitellus parryii. The sequence continues at coordinate 123,687,738 of NC_135531.1, forward strand.
TTACCTAGCATTCCAGTTCAGTACTGTGAAACAGGCAGCCCAGAAAACCTGGACCTGTGGGCAAATTAGAGATCAGAGCTGTGAGATATTTTAAGGGAAGGCAAGATTCAAGAAATGAAAGTAGAAAGTATGTGGGTGGCTGTGTCAGCTAGAGTCACATTGCCACATGGACAATTAAGAAGGCCAGAGCCCAAGCTCTGTGGATGGTCTGCAATTAGTTTTAAAGTATTTTGACCTGATTTGACAAATAAAGCAAGAAAAGTGCCAGTTTTTAGGTCTATATTTTTTCCCGTTCTAATGTATTGTGAGGGCATTAACAGACTAAGGTTCTCCAGCTTGCAGGTCACCCTTTTTACTTCACTAAACTTCAGAATGTTCTAAAAACATTTTTAGTGGGTCACTAAGTGTAATAATTTTTGTTTATTTAGCAGTTGTTAAGCTGTTACTCTGCTTACCTTGGATTCCTGATTGCCTGATGGGGAAAGCTTTTACTTGTTTCATTTCTTTCTGAATTAAGTTTCCTTTTAGAATAGAGTATCTCTACCATAATCTGTAGCTTCCAGAATAGTTGTTGGCTTAAACCACAGTGGGTACAAAGAGTTCATCCTTAAAAAAATCCATTCTGGTGGTGTAGCTCAATGGTAGAGCACTTGCCTCGCATGTGCAAGGCCCTAGTTTCAATCTCCTGAACTAGCCCCCCCATATCTATATATTTATATACACACACACATATACATATATATGTATGTATTCAAATTATTTCTGGCACCTCTTGAAGAGACAGGGAGCATAGAGAGTTGTGACATATAAACCCTTCTCCATTCCATACTGGCTATCTGGCATTACTTAACACTTTTAGACTTAATTTCTTCATCTGTAAAACAGAAGTGTAATATTGACCATATGATTATAACTGGGGTTTTTCTAAGAAGTAAACAAGTTATTTGCAATGCTGAGTATGGCTCTGAACTTGTGATCCTCCTGCCTCAACCACCCAAGCCTCTGGGATTACTGGTTTGCCACCATACCTGGATAAAGTATTTGGCAAGTGTATTAAGAGTGCTTGACTTATAGTAATTAGTGTAAATATTTGTTAAACAAAATAATTGTGATAAAGTGCCATTAAAAAGTACTTCTCAAATTTTAGTGTACATAGAAATCATTTGGGGATAGTCAGTTACAGATGCTGTTTCTGCAGTTCTGGTGTGGGAGCTGAGATGTGGTCTCAGCAAAGTGTTGCATGTGCTTCAGGTCTACAAACCACACTTCAGCAGCAGCCAGATGTAATGCAACAGGCTACGTTCATCTCAGAAATTCTGCTCAGGCTGGGCAAGCAGTGCAGAAGCCAGGCTTTAATTCTGTCCCCTGTTCCTCAGTTCTTTCAGCACAGTGCACACCGTGTACAGTGTGGGACTGTTGGGAATTCTGAGCGATCTATGGGCTTGTGTAGTCCTCTTGCAGCTTTTAGTGGGGAGAAGTGATTGCTACAAGTTAAATCTCTGATCAGCTGGGAGTGAGCTACTGACACAGCATGTGTATTATGTGTATTGGGGAAAAAAGAAGAGAAAAAGGAAGAAATGTGGATGAGAAAATTCACAGGAAGATCTTGATCCAAGTATTTGTTGAAGAAAAGAACAAATAGCCACACCCCAAAGAGAGAGGGGTGTTGCACCTATTCCTCAGAGGGATCCATGCTGTCAGAGCCTTTGAGGATGGGTCACAGTTCTCAGCTTTCCCCACTTTCCTACTTCCACAGATTGTCAGGATTTCATATAAGATATTCCTGAAACCTACCTGTGACAGTCATAAAAAGCTGGAAATAACTTCAGTTTCAAACACTTGGAGGAGGTTTTGTTTTTCTTTTTACTTCAACTTTTTCAGTGGTTGAGGTATAAACACTGTGATTATGTTTAGGCATAAATAGTCCCTTTCATACAAAGGGCTCTTTGTGAACCCAAGCCATCTGTCGCTTCAGTTACTTTTTTTTTTTTTAGTTGTAGTTGGACACAATATTTTTATTTATTTATTTTTTTGTGGTGCTGAGGATCGAACCCAGTGCCCCACATATGCGAGGCGGGTGCTCTACCAATGAGCTACAGCCCAGCCCTGCTTCAGTTACTTTTCCTGCACATCACATAAATGGAGCAAAAGCTTCCAACTCAGTCCACTGCCCTAGGGTGTATAGTTCTCCTTCCTTTAAATGTCTGTACCCACAGAATGCAACTAAGGTGTGCACACCGTGAGTTTTTGTGTGTGTTCCATAGTGATTCTGGGATTCTTTTTTGGAATGAAAGTCCAAGCCATCTAGTTTCCTTTGAATCATTTGTCTGCTCTTTGGCTTTTAAAGCAGTGGTCACCTTGGCGGTGGCTAAAGGTAGAATGAATGGGTCAACAGCAGCACTGTTTCTGAAGTAGCACATGATTACAGGGTAATTTTGGTATAACAGGTCCTTCATATCAATCAAGACTGGTCATCCCCCACCACTCAGGGAGTAACAGAGTATTCATAGGTTCAGTAAGAATCTGTGAACAGGGGGCTGGGTTGTGGCTCAGTGGAAGAGTGCTTGCCTTGCACACCTGAGGCACTGGATTCAGTCCGCAGCACCACATAAAAATAAATAAAATAAAGATCTATCTATCTATCTATCTATACTTATTGTGTGTGTATATATGTGTGTATATATATATATACACACACACACATATATATGTATATATGATCTGTGAACAGGGTTCTTTTTCAAAAGATTTATTTTTCTGGAGTCTTCATTCATGTTCATGCACACGAACACACTTACACCCACACCCCCCTACACACACATACCTCACTCTCCCCAGAGACCTCAGTTTCTACTACCTACTCAGAGCATCCAGATTCCAGCCCTGATCTTCGTTGGACTCTTATGCCTGAGTATCTTTTTGAGAGAGGCCAGTGTCTGGCAAGCTTGGGGATGTTTGATCTCAGGATGAGGGTCCATTAATCAATAACTCTCCCACAAAATCAGTTCCACTTTGCAAAAACCCTTTTATTTTCTGAACCTTTAATCTCAGGGACTTGAAGCTTCCCCTGGACAGTTGGAAGCTCCTGAAAATGAGGTATAACTAAAAAAGGCAGGCCACTTTGGGTTTTATCTTTATCTGCAGATAATCACACCATATACTTGCTGTTCAGGGCCCTGGGTACTGAACATGCCTTCCTTTCTGATTCCTTCTAATTGACCCAGAAGCTCTGGTCAATGACCCTGTGCTGCTGTTACATTGTCCTATGCAAGCAGCACATACCAGTCTGTTCTGGTCTTACACACTGTTATGTTTTGACCTGAGGTGCCTTGTAACAAGCCCTCATTCATTTATACCTGAAATTGCATCATTTTTACATCTGGAAAACAATATAAATTTATCCTCTCCTCCATTCATTGGTCCCTTGACATTTTAAAAAGACTAATGTTCTCTGGTTGAGGCTAACTGGTGTCATAGCTGTATGATCTCTTGGGTTCCACACAAGAAGCTTCTCTTCAGAGACATGAAAACTCAGTCCCTGTCACACAGCCATAAATAGCTTAGCCTTCCCTGGGCTGTTGTGCCCAGGAGTTAAGATCAGGGATTTATATCTCTAAGTTAGGTGGCAGGTTCATTTTTATTTTATTTTAATTATTATTCTATATATGTCACAAATATTCTTTGTATATATCAAATATTACATAATTTAACCTTTTTCAAGAGTAGAGATCTGGAGTTAGGCACCAAATTTTATTTTATTAGCTATATGATGTTAGTCAAACTACTTTGCCTTTTTGAGCCCCTTCTCTTTATTTCTGAAACACATAGGGATAATTGTGCAAGTCCATGCTATTTATTTATTTATTTATTTATTTTGGTACCAGGGATTGAACCCAGGGGCACTTTACCACTGAGTCACATCCCGGCCCTTTTTTATATTTTATTAGAGACAGGGTCTCACTGAGTTGCTAAGTGTCTCGCTAAGTTGCCGAGACTGGTTTGAACTCACGATCCTTCTGTCTCAGCCTCCCAAGCTGCTGGGATTACAGGTGTGTGCCACCACACCTTGCTCATACTCCTTTTTTTTTTGTAAGTCTGATATCCAAAATGCTCTAAAATTCTCAGCTTTTTCATAAGCTTTCTGCAAACTTAGTAGGTAGCAAAACTTGACCTGAATTGACCAGTCTATTTGTAGTCTTAATTTATTCCATTTAATAAAATTATTCATGTGTCGCTGATTATGTTTGATGATCAGTGACTATATGTGTTTGATTATTGCTGTTGCCCCAAATCACTCTGAGATTACTATAACATATTTTCTTTCTTAAATATAAAATTTCTGAAATTCTAAATATAGCAAACCTTAAGAAATTGGAAAAAAAAAAGAAATTGGGAAAAGGGCCTTTCAGAGGGCCACTTGTAAAGATTAACCTAGCAATCTAATGCAAATGCCAATCAGATAAACTGTTAGTTGTGACAGACCCCTGAAATGTGACCTTACTCACTGAATAAATATTTATTGAATTCCTACTGTCTGCCAAGTGTGGGCAGGATGGTGGTGGTGAGGGTGGTGGACGGACAAGATAAAAGATGCTGCTGGGCTGCGGATATACCTCTTCAGGGGTAGAGCATTTGCCCCACATGCACAAGGCCCTGGGTTCAATCCCATCACTGGAAAAAAAAAGAAAGGAAGGAAGGAAGGAAAAGAAAAGCTGCAAGATGCTGTCTTTGTCCTCAAAGAGCCCTAATCTAGAAGGTGAGGAAATGTGGGCTGGGCAGCAGATGACTTTTCAGCCTTAGATGGCCAAGAAGGGAGCTGGAATTGTACATGCTAGATAGGCAAGCATACTACCCTTGAGATACATTCCCAACCCTTAAGTTTTTACTCTTTATAAGTTGATTATCTCAGGTGTTTTGTTACAGTAGGAGAAAACCTATTAACACATACTAGATCCATGCAGAATGAGGCAAAAAGATAGGAAGGGAGTGCAATATGCAACATTCGGTATGCTAGTGAAAGAGATTGGATTTTACCTTGAAGGCCACAGACAGCAATGGATGACAGTGACATCTTTGAACATATTGTGCATAATTCCTTGAAATATAAGTATTTATTTCATTCACTTACCATTGTATAATATTATTCAGGGACTCTATGTGTGCATGCACATATTTCCTCTCCCAGATTAATATTTTCTGATGTATTCTGTTCAACAACCTAGGCAAAATATTTAAATAATTCCCCAAATGTATAACATATATTCACTGATTCCCCCTCCATTAGTTGATCTTTCAACTGATAAATTTTGTAGGTAGAATTCTTTAAACGTATTACTCTTATAAATCAAATATTAAATACTTAAAGTTGATTTGAGAACATCTTTTGAATCTGTATGCTTTTATAATTTTTGTTATTAGTTCTCCCTTTAAAGTAGGTTGACATAGCTAAAATTTCTAAAATTGTTAATCCAATTAGTTTGGCTTAGGTTTTTCTTATGAAGGCCATTTAACTAGAAAATTAACACTTTATCAAGGAAACCATCCACCTGCCTTGGGCCTTTGATTCTGCTACAAAATTCACCAAATTATATGAAACCAGAAACAAACAAAGCAATTTGCTTTTAATAGGGAGAAATAAAGTGGTTTTAGGGGATTCTTTTTCAAATAGTCTTTAATATATATATTTATTACTTTAATAATTTTTATGTTATATTATTAATACTTATGTAAACAACCAAACTAAACTAGGCTTCAGTTATTAAATACCAAAAAATTTCTAGAGTCCCCACCCTAAAATCTACTGCACCCTCCCCCCAGGGGTCTTCTCTTCTATAACTTTCTTTTTTATTTTTATATTTTCTGGCGGTACTAGGGATTGAACCTAAGGGATCTGTACCACTGAGCTATATGCCCAGCCCTTTTTAGTGTTAAATTTTGAGACAGGGTCTAGCTAAGTTGCTGAGGCTGGCCTCAAATTTTTTATCTTCCTCTCAGCCTCTGGAGTCACTGGGATTACAGGTGGGCACCACGGGGCCCAGCTTCTGTGATTTTCTTTTTGTTGTCCAATGCAGTTGAACTGTGGAGACACCGAAAGCAACTGAGAGGCTGCTGGGAAGTCCCTGATAAATCAGGCCTCCTTCCACAGAGGAGTAAAATACCTTTCAGTGGTTCAAAACCAGAAAAGGAGTCCTAATGCCTGCCTTGGCTGAGCCGAGTGGAAGGGTCACAGCCACAGCTGCCTGGTGACTGTGTGTGAAGCCTTTGTACCAATGGTTTAGGTCGATATTCTATGAGGGTTCTGCTCACTTCAAGAGATTTGTGAAACTCTGAAAAAGTCTCAAACATAATTTTCACTTATTCAAAATAGCTGTTCTACAACATTTAGTGGTAGGACTGTGTCTGTGTGTGTGTGTGTGTGTGTGTGTGTGTGTGTGTGTATGCTCAAGCTGAGGTCCTTGAGAAGTTGTTGTATTAGGTGAGTTAGGCATTGGAAGAGTTTCAGAACTCATAGAATCTCAGGTGTAACAATGTGTCTCTCTAAAGAGACCATTTAGTGCAGATGGTGACTAAACATGACTAAACATGGAAAATTCAATATGACTGAGTCAGTCACATAAACAACCTTCTCCTGGTTTCTGCTGCCAATGGCTCTTTGCCACTAACATTCATCAGCAAGTGCCCATTGTTTGGTCTGTTGTTAAGTATCAGCACCCCTGGGGGTAAATTTTGTCACTTTATACCCTGCTCTTAAAGTCCTTATTGAGAACTTAGAATTATACAGATTATTGAGTCAAATGAATAACAATTATCTACAAACCTAAATATATCTCTGCCTTCCAAATAATGGACACAAAAAGGCACAGTTACATTCATGCCAACATCACCAGAGACCAATTCAGGAACTAACTCCCTGCCCCTGAATATGTGTCCATACCGAAACCATAGCCCAGAACTTAAACATGAAAGAATTAGTAGAATGGTGGATGACATTGTCACTTAACTTTCAGCTGCGATCCTCTTAGCATAGTATATGGTCTGTAAAGGTAGTATATGAGTCCATTTGGGCTGCTATAACAAAATACCATAAACTGAGTAGCTTATAAACAACAGAAATGTATTTCTTATAATTATAGAATCTGGGAAGGTCATGATCAAGATGTAGACAGATTCAGTTTCTGATAAGTGACTTCTTCTGGTTCATAGATGGATGTCTCTCACTGTTCTCACATGGTGAAAGTGTTACTGAAAGCTCAGTCTTTGTTTCCAATGCCCATCCAATAACGAGGACATGGTTTTGAGAAAAAGGGAAAAGAAATTTTATTGCTGTGCTAGCAAAAAAAGAAATGCAGGGGCCTTGTGTCCCAAAGGCTGTGATTCTGCCCATCAGGGGGCACAAGGGGCTTTTAAAGAGGTGATTCAAAGGCTATACTCTATGTATTCTCCATCAGAGTTGTAATTCACTTGTTACTTTGGGAGACAGTCTTTTGTGAGATCTCCTGGTGCCATCCCCAAAGTCTGAATTACTTTGTTCCTGTGGTGGGTATGTGCTCAAGGACAGATAACTATGCCTAGGATGGGAAAGAAAGGCAATCCTGTTTCCTTCCTCTGTGATTAGGAAGGGGTAGAGATTAGGGAGGAGCAGAGAGAGAGGAAGAGAAAGAAACATGTCCACTTAAAAATAAGTCACAGTGGCAGAGCAGCAAGGGCTATATTCAAAGCATAAGGTGGACCACTGTTACAGAAGGGGCAAGGCAGCCCTCTGGAGTCTCCTTTATAAGGGCACTAATCCAACCCACAAGGGCTTCATCCTTCTGATTCTTCATTCCCAGTGAAGAATGATTCCTTCATCCTTCATTCCCACAAGCCCCACCTCCTCATACCATCTTACTGAGTTGATTAGTTTTCAGCACATGAATCTTGGAGGTATAAACTTGGGTGTCCTGTAGTAAATAGCTGTGTACTTCTTTCCCTTCTTATACATGCATGTGACTTCTTCATCAATAGACTGAATCGGTTTCCTCCCCCCTGGAATCTGGTTGGCTCCTAGTCTCCTTTATCCTTGTGTTGCCTGAAGGAAGGCTTTGTTCCTGGTGCTCAACTGACACTTAGGAGACAGGTTTGGGAGGAAAAACAGGTTTTATTTAAAGTTGGCTTTGAGGAAGATAGAGAAGATCTTTCTGTATCAAGTCTCTGTCTTTTGGAGGGCTTGGGGCATGAATAGGACCCTAGGAGAGGGAAAAGGGGGTGCTGTGGGTCAAAGGCAGGAGATTTCCCTTGATGGACTTGCCCTCTTCTCCAAGATGGCCTTGTTGTCTCAGTCTGAGTCACTGTTGCCTCCTTATCGCATCAGAAAGAATCTCAACCTCCTGGGGCCAGCATCTGCATTTTCTTTTTAGATAAACCTGTTAACTTTTGAGTAGAGAAGAAGAGAGGCATTGCAGAGGGCTTTCATTAGAATTTAGAATACTGTGATAAAGGGATGTTGAAGACCGTAGGAGGAGAGATAAGGGAAGGTCTAGGAGAGGATGAAGTAACTGTTAGAAAAACATCTTTCCAAGAGAATAGTTTTGTTAAAAACTGCCTCCCCAGACGGCTGTGTTACAAACACACCACAGCAGAAGAGATGTCATGTGAAGCTTCCAGGCCTAGGCCTAGCAGGTTCTGTTAGCACTCTCTTGGAACTGCTGTCATGTAAAGAAGTCTGTTTTGTCCTGCTGGAGAGACCAGGAGGGGTCTTAAAGGAAGAAAGGACACGTGCAGGAGGACCGAGGTGCCCCAGTCAACAGCCAGCACCTGCTGCCAAACACAAGAGTGAGGCCATCTTGATTGCTCCAGCCACAGGCAAGGTCCCAGTGGAATGCGTGGAGCAGAACTGCTCAGGCAGCCAGCCAACCCACAGAACCACGAGTAATTACAAACTGATTTTCTTTTTGCTCTACTGGGAATCAATCCCAGGGCCACTTTGCCCCCACACCCAGCTACCCTCCCATCCCTTAGGGTCTTCTAAATTGCTAAGACTGGCCTCAAACTTTAAATCCTCCTAAACTAGCCTCCCAAGTCTCTGGGATTACAGTCATGTGCCACCATGCCTGACACAAATTGATTTTTTTTTTTTTAGCCACTAAATTTGAGGGTGGTTTGTTACAAACACTGGGTCATAGTCACCTGGTGTGTGTAGTTTGGGCAAGCAATGTGGCTGTTACAAATCTTAGTCTTTTTTTTTTTTTTTTTTTTTTTTTGAGAGGGAGGGATACCAGGGATTGAACTCAGGGGCACTTGACCACTGAGCCACATCCACAGCCCTATTTTGTATTTTATTTAGAGACAGGGCTTCACTGAGTTGCTTAGCACCATGCTTTTGCTGAGGCTGGCTTTGAACTCACAATCCTCCTGTCTCAGCCTCCCAAGCCGCTGGGATTACAGGCATGCACCAATCTGTAAAATGGGGATGACATAAATGATACCTACCTTTCAGGGTCATCCTGATGACCAATAAGTAAAAGTGAATGTTCTGGGTAAAGTTTGATTGAATTTAAAATGCTGAATCGTTATTCTTTCTTTCATTACCGCCAAAAGAATCCTGTGCTTTACTTTGGGGTGTTTTATTACAGTGCAGAGGGAAAGAAGGCCCTATGGGAGGTATTCATGTAAAGAAATACAACCTCAGTCAGGTCAGGGTAATGAAAACATTTTTTTAATATTTATTTTTTAGTTATAGGTGGACACAGAGTCTTTATTTTACTTTATGTGGTGCTGAGGATCGAACCCAGTGCCTCACGCGTGCTAGGTGCGTGCTCTACCTCTGAGTCACAACCCCAGCCAGTAAAACATTTTTCTTGGTGTTATTTTTTTTCTTTATTTTCAGCCCTTTTCATTTTGGAAATCTGATTTTGTGAGTGTGTATGTGTCACTATGTGTGTACATATGTGCATGTGTTTATTTACAAATATAAAAACATTTCCATGGTCTGCTTGAGAAGAGGGTCAAGTAAATAATAGGGTTTAAATAAAAGGGTTTGACATAGAATGTAAATTCTCTTCTGCTTTTAAATATGGGTCTGAAAGCTACATAAATTTAAAGCATGCAAAACTGTCTGGAATAGAGTAAGTGCTTAATAAGTGTTAGTGATTGATATTATAGTAAAGGCATGTCACCTTTCTATCCTACCTCCTCCACCCCTACCCTCCTCCCACTCTAATTCCTGTGCAGACAGTCTGCATCAGGTACTACCTGTGAATCCTCAGGCTTCCTGGTGTCATGGGCTTTGTGTGAGGGGGCAGAAGGGTGATGGGTAAAGCATGTCATCAGGTGTGGTTATGCCATCAGTAGGGATTCTTGTTTTACTCCCTGAATTCCACTTAGGGAGGCCAAACTATGAGGTTGTGTGTGCTGGCCTGAGTCATGGGTAGGAAAGAAAAATATATGATTATGGAAAAGGAAAGGTGCATGAAAATGAAAGAAGCAGGAAGGATATAGATGAGAGAGAGAAGGAGGAAGAAGAAGAAAAGGAGGGTGGGGGCTGTTTTCAGCAAGGACAAATGGAACCTATGAAGTCCTCTATTGATATGTTTTAATAATAAAAGGAAGATGAAGAGTCCTCTTCCAGAACACAAAGGCCAGTCTCTGTAACAGCATTTTAAGAACCTGCTTTCTGGGGCTGGGGTTGTAGCTCAGTGGTGGAGCACTTGTCTAGCAGGTGTGAGGCACTGGGTTTGATCCTCAGCACCACATAAACATAAATAAATAAAAATAAAGGTGTTGGGTCCATCTACAACAACAATAACAACAACAACAATATATATATATATATATATATTTTTTTTTTTTTTTTTTTTTTTTAAGAATCTGCTTTCTGTAGATCCTACCAAAGATGTGGATGGGGAAATATAGAAGCCCTCCCCCTGGAGACTGACATTTTCTCAGGCAGGTTTGTACATGTGTACTGTGAAAGAGGCAGTCTCAGAGGAGCGTGTTTTAAAATGCTTATGAAAAGAAACCCAGAATCAGTTCTAGAGAGGGAAGTGGAAATTCTGCACTACCTTACAAGCACTTCGTAATGTAGCACATGCTGTGAGAACATCTGTGAAACTGCCTCAAAAGCATGCTGGGTCCCATAAGGGTCATGCTAAGCAAATGGTCCTCACCGAAATGCTTCATCTCCTGGGGTTCTCACGCATTTCCATTCGTGATGCCTCCAGGTTTGGGGCACCATATCAGTCAAAGAGCTATATTTGCCAAAAGAACTATCTAGAACCGCTGGGTTTCCACTAGGACTTGGCCCGGAGCTAAATCCATGACAGCAGTTTGCCTTTGTCCTCCTCCCAGAGATTCTTGGACAGCCCGGCCTCCTGTGGCCTCTGACCTCTCAGAGGCAGTCCTCTAGCCTTAAACTAATTCAAGGTAAGTTACAAAAAAAAAAAAAAAAAAAAAAAGGTGACATTTTGTGTTATTTCTCCCCAACCCCATGTTTAGTTTAGTTTAACTGTGAACTTCTCTAACTTCAGTTAAGAATCTAATGAAGGAATTTCATTTTTAGGGATTGGGGGAGGGTATATACAGGGAAGGACCCTTTCAGTGTCCATAACATTATATCTTTAAAACATTTTACTGAAATAGTTGGCAGTGTATTTTGCAAATTATATGTAATGAGCCTATTTTATTTTTAGAAAGGAAAAAATAAAGTTTTTTAAATACAAAAAGTCATCCTCCAAATATAGACAAATGTTCCATCTATGTCTGAGATCATTCTCACCCAAGAAAAAGTGTTTTTTCTTTTTCCCAGGCAGGACTTAAATTTGAAATAAAAAAACCAACCAAACAAACAAACAAAAACTTAAATCTAGCAATACATATACTTTTGGGGGGACAGGGACGGGGTATCGGGGCACTCAACCACTGAACCACATCCCCAGCCCTATTTTGTATTTTACTTAGAGTCTCACTGAGTTGCTTAGCACCTCACTTTTGCTGAGGTTGGCTTTGAACTCTCAAGCTGCTGGGATCACAGGCGTGCACCACTGCGCCTAGCTTACATATGATTTTAAAATCATGTACTTGTTGTGGTTTGAAGATATTGCTGGATAAGACAAATGTGACCAAAGAAACCAATTCACACCTAGATTTTTTTCTTCCTTCTTCTCCCAAACTCACGTGTAGACTATCCTGGGGCTTGACAGCTGTAACTTCATGGGTTGTTTTATCTCAGAAACGACTCTGCAACTGCTTCCAATACAATACTGCTCTTTTCTTGTTCCACTGTACGCTGTTCCTTTTCCTGCAAAAAACAGAGGAATTTAAAATAAGCAGACTCTCAATTTATCCCTTTGTCTTTGGATAAGACCACACAGAAATCACTAGAAAGTGGAGGTCCCTGACCTCTGCTGAGGCAGCACCCTGCTAGGATCCTGCTGAGAGTCTACCCCAGGATGTACTGTTGAAGGAAGAAAGGAAGGAGTGAGTGAAAGGACCCTTTTTCGGTTCCTGAATACATTGTTGAAACCCTTACATCATAATCCTGGTCTCATTTCATTCTTCTTTCTTCTATGTCTCAGCCACCATTTCTGCTATTCATGTACACAAAAAGACTTTATTAGGATATTCTATAGCCTTATCTTCTCCAGTCTAAGTCATTTGTTTCTTTTAGCTTTCCTCACAGGCCCTATTCTCTAGCTTTTAAAATTAGCTGATTTTCAGTCACTTAAATCCCTGGTGCTAAAGGTTATCAAGTTGACTTCCAGGAAGGGTCTACCCTGACCTGAGAGTATTTACACAATTGATTAGTTCGTAAGCCATCGGTGCTGTTTTATTCCCAGTAAGAGGTCTGTTGGCCCTCTATTCGATTTTCATGACCATTAGAGATTGGACAGGCACTCACGACTGATTGAAGGTCAACAGCAAATCAAAGCATACAACAGTGTGGACTTTACCTGTTACATGGCAATATACCTGTCACCCAAAGTGGATTAATTAAAAGTTGAATCTATATTGCAAGCCTTTTTCACTGGGAGAAATAAATCGAATAAAAGATTGACAAGTTCATAATTGAACTTTATGCCTTTATTTGTGTAAGAGCTTGAGAGACTTCTTGAAAGACCATCCCCCTTCATTTTTAGACACTTTCTTCCCCATTAGCATTAAAATATAATGATTTTATAGTACTCGTTCTTTAAGGTAATAATTTTGTATGGCTGGAAAAAAATATTGGAGAAAAAGATACTGGTACAAAAACAGGCTACCTTATCCCTACTATCAAAAACTAATGTTTTTGTTTGTTTTAAAAAATAAAACACTGGGGACTGTGTGCCTCCCATCACTGTGCATCGCTGCCCACTAAGGATCTGAAAATGAAAGACTCCATGGGTCACCGTATCTACAGCTGTCTTTCTGTGTCAGGAGGGTCTGTCTGCCGGGAGAAGCATTTATTAATTCCCATTCACTGGAGGACATTGCTGCCTCTCTTTGCTATTTAGACTGTATTCTTGTGTCTGGCTTTACTTAAGTTTAATATTTAAACAAAATGTTTACCCTGGAAAGATTTTTCTGATGTGAAGCCAGTGGTGTCTGGAACCATGGTATTTTCACAATTTATGTATCCTTACCAGACTCATAGCTCTTCCACATGTGTTCTTCCTTCCAAGGTTATGCACCAAAAGGAGAAGAAAGGAGAGGCAAAGACAGAATGACCCCACTAACAATGCAATGCCTGCCTACTCTGTGGGCGCTCCATCTCTTGCAAAAGGGCTCTGAGTCTTGTCATAATTAAAAACTTTTGGAATCTGAGAATAGACACAGGACCAAAAAAAAAAAAAAAAACCAAATTCTACTGTGAGATGTAGTATGTGCTGTGCATTTTATTCACAGTAGTGGTGAAGCCATATGTCAGTACCATTGTTTCCACGATAGTTCTCATTTTCCTTCCTCTTCCTATTCCCTTTTTTCCATACCTTCTCCATCCATCCCTAAATAAGGACCAGGTTCAAGCCCATAGGACTCCTGAAGAAGATCAGCAAAACCAAAGCTATTTGCTGGGTTGATTTATTTATTTACTTTGAGACAGGGTCTTATCATGTTGCCCAGGCTAGTCTTGGACTCCTGGGCTCAAGCAATCATCCCACCTCAGACTCCGGAGTAGTCAAGACTACTTTTACCAGTTCTGGTTCTCTTCTAGCCACTGCCAAGAAATGGAGCAGCTGGTCCTCTGTCTCAAAATGCTCTCCCTCAGTGGGCCACCCTGTGGCAGTTCCAGATATCACTGGACTTAATGGCACAAACACAGGGGCTCCGTGTGTTGAACAGTCTCAGAGGTAGCATCATCTGTCTCTGAGAGTCAGAGCAGATGTGGAGAAAGGGAATGTGGGGAGGATGTGTTTATTTGAATTTTAGCCAATTTACTAGTAACTCAGATTAAAAAAAATACATATCTTTAAAAAAAATCCTTGGGGGATGAGCCAACTATGAGAGAATGTCAAAATGTATCCATATGGAACATGTGGTCTTCCTCATCTGTCAAAGGAGGTGGTTGGACTAGATGGTTTCTAAGACCTCTTCCAGTTCTAAATTCAGCTGTAGAAAAATAATGATGGGATCACAATGTATACCCTCAATACCTGCCAACCTTCAAGGAGAATGGTTCAGTCAGAGGAAAGGCAAGGAGGGTCAGGCAATGCCTGACCTAGTTGCTCAAATGGTATCACATTCCTAAACCTCCCTACATTGGTGCCTGAAACCCAACTTAGGACTCAAAAAAAAGCTGCCTGTGTCTTTCTGGAATCTGGGGATGAAAAGTGAGACCAGGACCATACTGCAAGCTGGAAGGAACTGAAGTGTCTGGGTTGCATCTGAGCTATTCACTGGTGGTCAATAGGAAGACTGTGTTTAAGAAAGTGCTTTGTATCACGGTTATTTATACACTTCTGGCATTTACTAACTCTGTTTTGGGTAATTTACGTAAATGAATTGAACCTCAGCTTTCCCATCTATAGGAGTATTTTCTTTATAGGGTGTTATGGGGATAAATCAAATAAAGCAGTGCAAAGGCCACTTTTAAATTTCTGTTGTCATTATTGTTATTATTGTCATCTGGTTATTGGCCTAGAAATAGATTCCAGGCCTTCAATATAGACAAATGTAGTACTAAATGAACCATTACCTAAAAGAGCTATACAATTGGTGAACAATAGAAGACTTTTCCATTAGCCTAAGGAGCAGAGCCCAGATTGAGCAACAATAAAAAAGGACACTTGTGGCGTTTGCATCCCAGTAATAAAAGCAGGCATTGGTTTGGAGGCCTAACACCATGCAGAGGGCTATCCATCCTTTCCTCATCCTCCAGTTTGTATGGTCTAGATGTAGACTATATAGTTGTTACCTAAATAAATTTGGGGTTCACCTGACCCAGTCTTGCTTCTTTCCTTCTTCCTTTAAAGAAACTCAATGCAGTGACTCTTAAAGAATATCAGAGGAGTTGCATTCAAGACCTACAATGATAGTTTTAATAATTCCAATCTATATCTTTCAGCCTGTAGCCGCTCTAATAGCTCTTTCTTCCTATTCCTCACTTTCAATTGTCAACTGAAACTCTTTACAAACCTTTGGACTCTTTGGTTTTTAATTCCTCCCCTTTCCAGGGGTAGGCAAACTATGATCTGCCAGATAAATTTAGCTTATAACCAATTTTTGTACAGTCATCAAGCTAAGAACCTTTTCTTGTTTTGTTTGTGTTTTTGGAGGCACCACATATCAATAAATAAAAATAAAGATAAAAACAAACAAAAAAAAAAAGAAAAGAAAAGAAAACAAGAACAGTCTCATTAATTTGTCCAGACTGGTCTCAAACTTGTGATCCTTCTGTTTCAGCCTCCCAAGTAGCTAGGATTTAGTCTTTATATTTTAAAATATATATTTTTTAAAATGTGACAGAAATTACATAAGACTCTCAAAGCCAACTTCACCTAGCTCTTTACAGAAAATGTTTTCCAATCCCTGTTCTACACCATTCTATTTTCTCTACTGCAAATAAAAGTTTTCCCCATGCATCTGTCTTAGTTGTTCCTCTGCCCTAGGGTATTAATCAGCTTTCCTTTACAGTAACAAGTATCTGAGACAAGTCAACTTACTAGGAGGAAAGGTTTGCTTTGCTCAAAGTTTTGGAGATTTTAATCTAGGCTTGCTGGCCCTGATACTTTTGAGTCTGTGGCAAGGGCCCAAAATGATGGAAATACCTGTTGGAGGAGGCTGCTCACCTCATGGTGGCTAGGAAGCAAAGAGAGAGAGAGGAAGTGACCAGGTCCCAATATCTCCCTCCAAGGACATGTTCCTGGTGACCTAACTTCCTCCCACTGAGTCTCCACCTCTTAAAGATTCTCCCACCTCCCCATAGTACCACAGGCTGCTGACCAAGCCTTTAACACATAGACCTTTGGGAGACACTTATCCAAATCCTGGCATCTAGTTACCTAATCTGCAAATACACAGTGAGCATAGGGGATTGAGAGGAGGAGGAAAAAGATGTGAACACTTATATGTTAACAGTTTTTGTCTGTCACACTATGATTATAACAGTAATATTTTTAAAAAATCAGTATCCGTTATTGTCAACCATAGTAATTATGAGTTGTTAAATTTACAGCATAATCCTTTATTTTTGAATTTCTCTCTTTCTGTTCTCTCTCCCTCCTCTTTCTTCGTTCGTTAACAAATTTACTGAAAATGAGTTTCTTCCTGTTTCCTTAGAGGATATAGACATCATCCTTCTATTTCCCCCTTTCCCCCTTCTTCTTTCCCTTCTCATATTTAACTCTTTCTCCTTCCTTCTATTTCTTCTTTACTTTCTTATTTTTCCTCCTTTTCTTTAAACAAATATCTTCTGAGTACCTTTAAACAAATATCACTGAGAATCTAGAACAATTAAGATGTGGTATTTGCCATGGACACACTTAGTTGGTGAGTCAGAGAATTAAATGAACCAAACTATAGAGTGTTAAGTGTTCATAATAAAAATGAGATCAAGGTGTTGTGAATTTGACTGGGAATGGAGTGGAGAGGAAAGTCGGGAAAGGTTGGAGAGAAGGCATCAAGGCTGGGAAGAAGGGACAAGGTAATGCAGACAGGGTCAGCAGTGCAAACCTCAGAGTCGGGGGACACTGGCTACTAGTCCAAGTATGGTACTGGAATGCAACGGCAGAGAGTAGCCAGGGGAAGATAACAGGATTCCTCAGATCCTGAAGCAACCCATGCTTCTTCCTAAGGGAACTATTTCAAAATTTGAGGCTGAGGATTAAAATATCCAGATTTGTCCTTAATAAAGAACACTGAGGCTGCGATGAGGAGAAATGTTAGGCTGGAAATAGATCAATAAGGGGCCTGTCCAGGAACTGGATGAGAAAAGAGGAAGTGTGCACTAAGAAATGAGGGCCCAGATGTAAGAAAATGGCCATCAAAAACAACAGCTAGCACTTGGTAAGCAGCTGCCATGCACCAGGCTTTTGCTGAGCTCCATCCATCAGTAACTGTCGGCTCCTTGCAACAATCCTGTGATTGTTCATGTCCCTATTTTACAGATGTGGGTGCTGAGGTGCAGAGAGATGGAAGCTGTTGAATAACCATGACCCCAGTGTAGGATTTTTGCTTTCTCATCTATCATCAGTACTGTGGGTCTCCAGTAAAAAACTTATGAATGACCATTGACTTACCACTGAGACACCTCCTGAGGGCCCTGCCTTGTTATATTCATCTCTGTCTCTCCCATGGCACTTTTCATCTACTTGCTCTTTGCCATATTATTTCATTTATCTGTGTTTTGTTCAAATGCTCCTCCCCTTTCCTATCTTACCAATCTCATCTACCTTTATAACTCCCTGCCCTTGTTTCAAGGTCATATATGTCCCATCATTCTCTGCAACCCTCCAGCCAGCCTGTGTGAGTCACTTACACTCAGATGGCTTCCAGGTCAGGCCCAGGACTCAACTGAAACCTCTCTCTGAGCCTGCCTTTCCTACCAGCTTGCTCCCCTGTCACCAGCTTGGCCTGCCTAAATGCTCAGGCACCTGGGCTCTTTATGCCTTTTTCAAATTAATCCTTGGAAGGTTTTCCAACTGATCTCCACACGTGCTCTGTGTGTGTGTGTGTGTGTGTGTGTGTGTGTGTGTGTGTTTATAGTGCTTGGACAGAAGTCAAGGCCTTGCACATCAGGTAGACACTCAAACACAGAGCTATATGCCAGCACCCCAACCACTTTTTTCATTGTTTCCTTAGCTCAGACCTTGGTCTGCCTTGTGGACTACCTACCCAGAGTAATCCTTAACCCCTAACAATTATGTTCCTGCTGTCTGTTGTTTGGTTTTAGGAACTGTGATCTTAGAAGACATTGCTCCACACACCACCTTGGGTCATCTTTCAGCCAGGGAAACCTGCCTCCGGAAGCTCTAGCCTGGGAAACCCCAGCTCTTTGATTTCTTTCTTCTTGCCTGTAAGACTTACCATATAATATACCATAAAAGCAGAGCTTTGTGATGCATACTTATAACTCAACAACTTTGGAGGCTGAGGCAGGAGGATTGCAAGTTCAAGGCCAGCTGGGCGACTTAGTAAGACCCTGATTCAAAATAAAAACAAGAATTAGGGATATAGCTTAGTTGTAGAGCCCCTGTGGGTTCAATCCCCAGTACTGCCAAAATAAATGAATATATAAATAAATAAATAAAATATACCACAAAACAAACACTTCTTTATCTACATAAATTCAATATTTCAGTATTATAACATTATTGTACATTTTGGCGATTTCCCCAATTCAATATAAAAATGTCTTAAAAGATGGGGCCTTAGCTTCTCCACAGTGCTTAAACAGTGTTGAGAAAAATGTTCAGTAGACACTAGAAAATTATTTGTTTACAAGGTCCCTTCTACAATGTTCTATGGTTGGTCTATATTATAACAAATATTTTGTACATGAATTGATTGCAATGTAGACTATTTCTACTTTAAACCTTTATGACATAATGCAACCCAAAAATATAAAGAAGTAATACCCTAGGACTTGCTATCTTTGATCCTCACACCTATATGAAGTACTTCCCCATTGTATAGATGATTTTCAGAGAGGAAGTTACTTTCCAAAAGTTACACTATAAATAAGAGGTGGCCTCTGAAGTTTAAAACCAGGTGTATCTGCTCCGTATGTGGCGTTCTAACCTACCTCAGCTCCTATGTACCTCATCATATGGGAAATAGAGCCCTGAAGAACTTGTCTCTTCAGTTACAGAATCACAAAGACTTGAGACTTCTAAGTGAAACTTTTTCCCCTGTGAAAGAAGGACACTAAGGGTAGGAGGTATAGTCATTTGCTTAAAGTCGCAAAATGTATCTTCAGAGCTGTAGGACCAGGGGTTGGGTCTCCTCCATATTTCCACATAAGAAAGCTGGCGCCCCAAACCCTCAGAGTCCTGCTTTCTCCATCACTCAGCCACTTAGACTGATAGGTGGCAGCCTCAGTGTTGAATTTAGGACATCTACCAATTTATGGGATGGTCTGCACAGAGAATCCCATGTGCCACTGTGGGAGCAGACTTGAGGCATGAAAGCAACAAGAGCTGGGGGTGGGGGTTTCTGCCCCCTCATCCTTTTCCCATCCACATTCACTGCACAAAATATATTTATTTACCAACACATTCTACACCCAAGAGCAACTACATCAACAACAGAATACCTTGGTCAGGGCTACAGAATAGCTCTACTAGCTGGCATATAGATCAGGGGTTTTCCAAATTTGAAGCATCTAAGATTCAAAGGACAAAAGCAGGGAGATTGGACACTTGATTTTAGAAGTCTGGCTTAAGGAATTGTGAGCAAAAACATATTATCTGAGTTCAGCACTATTCCTGATATATCTCCAAATATTTTGTATGAGCATGTATATGATTATGTGTGCATATGTGTGTGTGTGTGTATAACCCATTTTTTGGTAAAATGCAAATATGCAATGACACCATCAATTTAGGATTTTGGATGTAATGTTCTTACTTGATCCCAAGGTAATTATTTATCATTTTGCGTGAATATCTCAGACTTCACTGTCTTTGTCCTTAGGCTACACAGAACAAAAAGGGTTAAAGAAGAAATAAAGGAACTGGATTTTTCTTCTCCCTGCCCCCTTCTGTGCCATAGTCACTTCAGCCAGTGTCTACTCAGTGCATGACCGTGCATGAGGCTCTGTGCTAAGGGCAGCCAGGGGACACAGATGAGCAAGTCCAGATTGCAGGATGCTGCCTTCCCTCACTCTCTCTTGCATTCACCTCTGCCTGTCTCTCCCTATTTCCTCTATAAGATAACTCAGTAAAGAAAACAGTAATGGGAGCCAAAAAAGAATTTTTTTTAGCTGTTTTATTCCTAAGAGTAAACATAACATTGGATATTTGTCATTGCAGACAGCAGTATAGATAAACTTTTAAAGAAGCCTCAAAAAATATTTTTAAAGCATTAAGCTGACAGAAGTGCTAGAAATCTTCTATCCCACATGTGCTTCTTTCAATATTATCTTAGATCCTCAGGAGTAGCACTGAGCTGGAAAAAAATGGGAAGAGTGACAAGAAGAAATAGAAACTGACTTAACCTCTAGTTTGCTCAATTTGGGTTTTCTTTACTCTGTGTCTCTCCTGTTCAAACTGTGTATTGGCAATGTTTGAAAAAGAGCACTTGGAAATTTTATTTCCATTTTTAACTCTTCTGTATTCTTAATCTTTTTCCTGGTAATTGATAGTATAGCTAATTATTCCCCAGCCAATCCCTCCCCACCAACTCTGCCACCAGAAGAAAATTTAATGGACTAAGAAAAAGGTTTCATTTTCCTTTTTTGCTCATATACTTTTTTGTTTAAATGCTAATACCAAATTAATGGACAAATTAATCAACCAATACTAAAAGCAATACAATGTAATGGTTAAGAGTATGAACTTTTGGTTTCTCTAGACTGGTTTTGACTGTGTTACTAGATGTTCTCACACATGTGGTTAACCTGTTTCTCAGTTTCTTTATCTATTAAATGAGGATAATACTATCAGCCTTATAGGTATGCTTTTTTTTTTTTTAAGAAACAAACTCATACTTTAATGGTCAATTGTTTTTGACAAGGATGCCAAGAATGGGAAAAAAAATAGTTGTTTCAACAAATATTGCCAGGACAACTGTATATTCACATGCAAATAAAGTTTAACATCATACCATATGCATCAGACCATACAAAGCTCAACACCAAATCAATCATAGAACCTAGATGTCAAATCCAAAACTATAAGACTCTTAGAATAAAACAGAAGTAAAAAAACAAAGTAAATCTTGGTGATCTAGCATCAGGCAAATATTTCTTAGGTATGAAAAGACAAAATGGTTTGTTATCACAGTAATTTTTTTGTTTGTTTCAAAGGACGACATCAATAATGAGAAAATAAAACTCACAGAATGGTAAAAAATATTTGCAAACCACATATCTAAAAATAACTGGACATTCAGAATGTAAGAAAATATATAAATGGCCAATACATACATGAAAAGATTCTCAGCTTCATTATTCACTAGGAAATGCATGTAAAAATCACAATGAGATACTACTTCATGCATATTAGGACGGCTCTAATAAAAAAGATGGCAATTACAAATATTGGTGATGTGAAACTGCCAACCTTATATCGTTTTATTTTTTATTTGTTCTAATTAATTATACATGACAGTAGAATGCATTTAGAATAAATGGAGTATAACTTCTCATTTTTCTGGTTGTACATGATGTAGAATCAAACTGGTCCTGTAATCATACATGTACATAGGGTAATAATGTCCGATTCATTCTACTATCCTATCTACCCCCCTATCTCTTCCCTCCCTTCACTCCCCTCTGCCTAATCCAAAGTACCTCTGTTTTTCCCTAGCTTCCCCCTTGTGAATTAGCATGCACATATCAGAGAAAACATTCGGCCTTTGGTTTTCTGGGAATGGCTTATTTTGCTTAGCATAATAGTCTCCAGTGCCATCCGTTTACGTGCAAATGCCATAATTTCAGTCTTCTTTGTGGATGAGTAATATTCCTTTGTGTATATATACCACATTTTCTTTATCTATTCATCTGTTGAAGGGCATCTAGATTGGTTCCATAGTTTAGCTATTGTGAATTATGCTGCAATAAACATTAATGTGACTATAGTATGCTGATTTAAAACCCTTCAACTGTAAATTGAATAGGATAGTGAGGTCAAATGGTGGTTCCATTCCAAATTTTCAGAGGACTCTCTATACTGTTTTACATAATGGTTGCACCAATTTGCAGTCCCACCAGCAATATATGAGTGTCTTTTCTCCCCCATCTTTGCCAACATTCACTGTTGCTTGTATTCTTGATGATTGCCATTCTGAATGAGATGAAATCTCATTGTGTTTCTCTAATTGCTAGAGATGTTGAACAATTTTTTCATATTATTTGTTGACCAATCATATTTTTTCTTCTGTGAAGTGTCTGTTAAGTCCCTTAGCCCATTTATTGTTTGGGTTATTTGGGGGGTTTGTTAGGTTTTTTAAGTTCTTTGTATATCCTGGATATTAATGGTCTATATGAGATGCTGTTGGTTAAGATTTTCTCCCATTCTGTAGGTTCTCTCTTCACGTTCTTGATTATTTCCTTTGCTGAGAAAAAGCGTTTTAGTTTTAATCCATCCCATTTATTCATTCTTGATTTTACCTTTTGTGCTTTAGGAGTCTTGTTGAGGAAGTCAGTGCCTAAGCTGACATAGTAAAGATTTGGGCCTACTTTTTCTTCTATTAGGCACAAAGTCTGTGTTTTGGTGCCTAAGTCATTGATCCACATTGAGTTGAGTTTTGTGCAAGTTGAAGTATAGGGGTTTAATTTCATTTTGTTATATATGGATTTCCAGTTTTGTCAGCACCATTTATTGAATAAATTATCTTTTCTCCAGTGAATGTTTTTAGTGCCTTTGTCTAGTATGAGATAACTGTATTTGTATGGGTTTGTTTCTGTGTTTCCTATTCTGTAGCATTGGTCTACATGTCTGCTTTGGTGCCAACACCATGCCATTTTTGTTAATATGGATCTGTAGTATAGTTTAAGATCTGGTATTGTGATGCCTCCTGCTTCACTTTTCTTGCCAAGGATTGCTTTGGCTATTCTGAGTCTCTTGTTTTTCCAAATGAATTTCATGATTGCTTTTTCTCTTTCTATGAAGGAATGTCATTTGGATTTTACTAGGAATTGCATTAAATCTGTATAGTGCTTTTGGCAGTATGGCCATTTTGACAATATTAATTCTGCCTGTCCAGAAGCCTGGGAGATCTTTCCATCCTCTGAGGTTTTCTTCAATTTATTTCTTTAGTGTTCTGTAGTTTTCATTGTTTAGGTCTTTCTTGCTAGATTGATTCCTGAGGGTTTTTTGTTTTGTTTTTTTAAGGCTATTTTGAATGGGGTAGTTTTCCTAATTTTTCTTTCAGTGATTTCGTCAGTGATGCATAGGAACACATTTGATTTTCATTTATTAGTTCTAGGAGTTTTCTGGTGGAATTTTTTGGGTCTTATAAATATAGAATCATGTTGTGGGCAAATAGAGATAGTTTGAGTTCTTCTTTTCCTATTCAGATCCCTTTAATTTCTTTTGTGTGTCTAATTGTTCTGGCTAGAGTTCAAGATTATGTTGAATAGAAGTGGAGACAGGAGGCATCCTTGTCTTGTTCCAGTTTGCAGGGGGAATGCTTTCAATTCTCCATTTAGAATGATGTTGGTTTAGCATAGATAGCTTTTAAGATGTTGAGGTATGTTCCTGTATTCCTAGTTTTTCTAGTGTGTTGAACATAAAGAGCTACTGTATTTTGTCAAATGCTTTCTCTGCATCTGTTGAGATGATCAGATGATTCTTGTCTTTAAGTATATTGATGTGATGAATTACCTTTATTGATTTCTGTATGTTGAACCAACCTGTATCCCTGGGATGAATCTCATTTGTTCGTGGTGCACTATCTTTTTAATACGTTTTTGTATGCAATTTGTCAGAATTTTATTGAGAATTTTTGCATCTATGTTAATGAAGGATATTGGTCTGAAGTTGTCTTTCCTAGCTGTGTCTTTGTCTGGTTTTAGTATCAGGGTGATACCAGCCTCATAGAATGAGTTTGGAAAGGTCCCATCCTTTTCAATTTCATGGAATAATTTGAGGAGGACTGATGTTAATTCTTGTAGAACTCAGCTAACAATCCATCTGATCATGGGTTTTTCTTAATGGTGTCTTCTATTTCATTGCTTCTCCTTTCTTTTCTGCATGTGCTTCTCTCAGTGTTCATATTCATTTCCATGACTTTAGCCCACACTGTTAACTCTGAGGCTTATTTTCTGTATTCCAGTTTCTCTCCAGAGCACAAGCCCCTCATTTACAACTGCTTGATGGTCAGCTCCACCTATTGCCCTCTAACAGCACACAATCAAAGCTCTGTACAACCTCTTAATTCCATTTTCCACAGCCAACCAGACCCCAGAACTTACTTTCTTCTCCATGCTGTCCCACAAAACAAGGTCACCAAGTGGTGTTGAGACTTCTATTGCAGTGCCTGTCACATATATACTGTTTAAATCCACTAGACCATTTGAAATCCTCATTGTGAGCAACAGTGGAAGCCTGCTTACTGTCCTTCTGTCCACTCTCTCTAGCTTCCAGCCTATCTCTCATAAGCTGCCAGAGTCATCTCAATATTTTTTAATATTTTTTTTAAATTCTTTTTTAAATTAACTTTTTATTTATATATAACAGTAGAATGCATCACAATTCTTGTTACACATATAGAGTAAAATTTTTCATATCTCTGGTTGTATACAAAATATATTCACACCAATTCGTGTTTTCATACATGTACTTTGAATAATGATGTCCATCACATTCCACCCTCTTTTCTAACCCCATGCCCCCTCCCTTCCCTTCCCATTCCTCTTCCCTATCTAGAATTCGTCTATTCCTCCCATGCTCCCCCTCCCAACCCCACTATGAATCAGTCTCCTTATATCAGAGAAAACACTCATCATTTGGTTTTCTTTTGGGGGGGGGATTGGCTAACTTCACTTAGCATTATCTTCTCTAACTCCATTCATTTACCTGCAAATGATTTTATTCTTTTTTATTGATGAGTAACATTCCATTGTGTATATATGCCACATCTTTTTTTATCCATTCATCTACTGAAGGGCATCTAGGTTGGTTCCACAGTTTAGCTATTGTGAATTGTGCTGCTATAAACATTGATGTGGTTGTGTCCCTGTAGTATGCTATTTTTAAGTCCTTTGGGTATAGGTCGAGGAGAGGGATAGCTGGATGGAATGGTGGTTCCATTCCCAGTTTTCCAAGAAATCTCCATACTGCTTTCCATATTGGCTGCACCAATTTGCAGTCCCAGCAGCAGAGTATGAGTGTACCTTTCTCCCCACATCCTCGCCAATACTTGTTGTTGTTTGTCTTCAGTCATCTCAATATTGAATTATCTCATAGCACTACCCCAGCAGGGCCTAGACCCTATTGTATAGAGAAGGGCCCATCTTAAATTTGGCACCTTGACTCAGGGTCATATCTTCATGGGGACTTCATAGTCTGAAACCAGATTTTATCATACAGACGAGTGACCTAGTTCAGTGGAGCTAATTCATATTAATAAAATTCATGAAAGACTGATAAACCATCTAGACTGCTATTTTTTTTCAAATTTAGTTTTGAAAAAATAACTGCCAAGTGAATAGAACACAAGTATTAACAGAGTCACACATAGTCCCTCACTATTCATGTTGGGAATAGACACAGGCAGCCAAAGGTCTCATCAGAAGGTTGCTTAGATCCAGAAAAAGAATCTGGGATTATCCTAATGGCCACCTCCATCTGTGAACATGTGAGTTCTCCTGGCAGTGTGGCAGTCACAGTGATGGTTGTGATTGCAGTTCAGGCCTGAGTATGCAGAGATGTTCCTATAGGATTGTCTCACAGGATATATTACTTCTATATGTTGCTGATTCATTCACTCTGTTGGTTTCTTTGTTCATGCATTTTTTTAAAAAAATGTTTACTGGTTTAGCTCTCAGCCACTTCATCTCTAAATCCTGTGGGCTCTTACCTTTATTGAGCTCCCTTAGAATTTCTCTGAGCAGAACTTAGGCCACAACCCAGCAGCCTCTGCAGCCCTAAATAGAACATCAGTTGATCCAATGAGAGCCAGAAAGTATGACCACTCTAGAGTCAAGAGAACTAACACTGAGTGAGAGAAAAGGGCAAAAAAGAGCTGAAGAAAAGAGGTTGAGAAAAAGGTGAGAAGCAGAGCTAAAAAGCAGAACAAGTGATGCCTTGTGAGGAATAATCCAGAACTGTATTAAAGTTACACTGTGTAATCCTCACTCCCTGTGGTAGTAAGCTCAGACTACATAGACTTGGGGTTTAAACAATAGAAATGTACTCTCTCACAGTGCTGGTGGCTGAAGTCCAAGATCTAGGTGCTGGCTGATCCAGTTTCTGATGAGAGCCTCTCCTCTCTTCCTGACTTGCAGACAGCTACCTTCTCCCAGTGTCCTCATATGGCAGTGGGGGGAGAAGCAGAAAGTAGAGCAAAAGAGAAAACAGAGAACCTCCTTCTCCTCCTGTTTTAAGACTATAGACCTAACTATTAGGATCCCACCCCATTAAACCCTAATTACCTCCCATAAGATTCTGTTTCCAGGTACCATCAGGTTGGAGGTTAGGGCTTCAATATATGAATGGGGGGAGCACAAGTCCATAGCACCCCCATACAAAAAATATACAGCTGGGCATGGTGGTGCATTCCAATAAACTTAGTGACTCAGGAGGAACACAAATTTGAGGCCAGCCTTGGCAAGTTGATGTGACCCTGTCTCAAAAATTAAGAAGATTAAGAAGGGCTAGCATGTAGCTCAGTGGTAAGTGCCCATGGGTTCAATCCCCAGCACAAAGAAAAAAAAAGTATACATAAAGTCTTTTTCCCCTAGTTGCTTCAGTAAGAGAGAGCTGATGGATAGTGGGATACTTAGATATAGTGCGATTAGAGATACAATAAATTGGGATGCAGCATAATTACTTTAATAGGTTTAGATTATTAGCTAGACTAGGAGGCAAAGCAACCTGATACCACCTTGTTAAAGACAATTCTTCTATTGGGAGATCTACAATTATTTATAATCTTTTGATCTATGAAGAATTGAACCCTGAATCTAGAAAATTCAATTGTGTTTGGTTAGAATTAATTTACTTTCTGACAGAAAGTCAAGGTACATAGATGGGGTTTTCCTTAAATCCTTCCTTAAGGTTGATTCCTTCAGGTGAAGATGTCTTAAGTCAGTTTGTTGGGGAGCTCTCTTGGGATCCGCAGAAGGAAACAGGGTGAGCCACACAGAGAAGTTGAACTGTGACATATTTATAAACTGATCCTGTAGGAAAGATGGCCCTTCAGCCTAGCCAAGAGTTGAGGCCAGAGGGCCAGGGTTTTGTACCCTCACATCCGCCAGTCATTGGATATAGTCTGCCCTGGGAAAGAGGCATAACTTTTGAGCAAGATGCTTCCCTTACACAGAGAGCAGTTCCCAGAAAGGAACTGTGTCATGAGCCTCAGGGGCGCTCACTCCTGGCAGCTGAGAGAACGCTGCTACAGTCTGGTGCAGCATCAAAGTCTTCACTGCAGGAACGAGAGGGAGGCCTGAGGAGTATTATACATCAAAATCAGTTGACATTCCTCTACCTAGGATTCTGTTTTTGTTAAAATAGCATGTTTATGCTAAAGGCTGAAGATTTTATATGTAGGAACCCTCTGAAAATGCTAGGTTGTGGCCAGCTAAAACTAGTTATTAATTGTAAAAGTAAAATACACTATATTTCTAGTCATGTCGTTACAGGCATAAGAGAGGGAGAAGCTAGAACCAGTTGCACACATCATTGAAAATTAGTGATAGATGATGGGATGAGGAGCCAGTTTCAGACAAGTCTGGACGTTTATTTTGGAGGAACTGATTTCCTCAGAGGTATGTGTGGTTTCTATAACCTTCCTGGATTTTTTTTTTCTCCTAAGGATGTTTTGTTCATTTGCTAGAATTAGCAGAGAGGTTAGGAAGATGGAATACAGCCCACTACTCTCTACGTGTTCCTCAATACTTAGCTGTTAATTAGTATGGTTAGGTTTAATGAACTCATTTAATAACAATATTCCTGCTGAGAGTTTTATTGAGTACTAAATTCTTAAATTTAATAATGCAGAACATATCTGTAGAGTGTTAATAACGCTTGCAGAGAGTGAAATACTGGAAGGTTAAGTGTATTGGATTAATTAAATAAGAAAGCCCAAACTACCCTTCAAAGTGACTCCATAACAATCCTCACTTTGTTTTAATGAATAAAGTAGACCATATCAAATGCCATTTGTGTGTGTTAGTTTAAATGCACATCCAAAGCTAGTAAATTTAGATCAGATGAAACACAAGCACAGCAAAATATTCTGCTTGGCAGACAGAGTTCTGTTTCCCGTACTGATCCATTAAGTTGAATAACTTGATTTTCTTGCAAGATGTCAACAATATGTTTCTTCCATGTAGAGAAATCAATGGGAACCTTCCAGTCAATTCCAGAACAGCAGCAGTTTGTAGCAGCAGTGGTCCACATAAGCATTTGGAAAATGTTTTTAATTGTGTTAATTGCATATTAGTGAAATGACACAAACTTCTTATTATAGCTTTTTCTAAGTAAGCAATTAATTTAAATTAGCTAAGGATGTCCTTTATGTGATATATTCAAAATTAGTTTTAGCAAACTTTCAAAGATGATAAATGTATTTTGTAATTCATTATCCTTACAAATGGTTTGGACCTGGAGAAGGTATGTACCTCAGTTTTTTCATCTGCACAATAGGAGTAGAAACATGCTAATTAGGATGTGATATGGCGATATGTGATTAAGTGTGCACATTTTGAGTTCTCCAGGGTTCTGAAAGGCAATTTTATTTGAGGATGTGTTTTGTGGATTTTGTTCCTAGAGAGGTAATTATTCTCAACAGTAGTCCTGGGGGAGAGTGTTGAACTCATTTTGCATTCCCGCTGGGCTATGGAGAAGTGAATTTTGAGTTTCTGAAATATTAAAAAGACTAGAAGTTGTGGTTTCCTATCAAATCCTTACCAGTCTCATTGGGAAATATCATCAGTTAGGAGTATTTTTTTTTAATTTAAGGGATCAGGAATTCTAGCATAAACTGGTCATGGTGTTGCACACCTGTAATCCCAGCTAGTAGGGAGGCTGATGTGGGAGGATCATGAGGGTGACGCCAGCCTGGGTTTTTCTTTTATTCCCCCAAAGAGACAAAAAAATTTAATAAGTAAGTAAATAAAAAGAGGGCTGGGGTTGTGGCTCAGCAGTGTGAGGCGCTGGGTTCAATCTTTAGCACCACATAAAAATAAATAAATAAAATAAAGGTATTGTGTCCACCTACAACACACACACACACAGACACACACATAAATTTAAATAAATAAATAAATAAAAATAATTCTGTGGTGGGTGGCTCAATGATTCCTTAGAATATCGGGCTTGCCCTCACACTTGTTGCCCCAGGGTCACAAGATAGTTCTGTGCATGCAGGTGTTGCTGAATGTCCAGGTACCATGTTCCAGGAATGAAGAAGATAGAAGAGGAAGTAGGAATTAGGCAGCTGTACAAAGAAACAAACAGACAAAAAAAAGAAAAAGAAAATTTCCCAGGAATCTTCAAAGTTTGTCTCACTGGCTGCATGCTATTCTATCAAGTGTGGTGGATACTTCAGTTTAGTCCTGGGAATAGATTTTGAGGCCTATGTATGTATGCTACTCAATGGGAAACTAACAGACACTTTGAAGAAAGAGAATGGCCTGTAGCTCTCAGATCTGGTATCCACTACTGATTATTAAGCCTCCAGGTATTCAGTTTTGCTTCTCTGTGACTCTCATCTGCTAAGCTCAGTCTGCTCGTGGTTCTAAGTTCAGGTGAAGGTAAAAAGTGAGCAGTAGCTGCTTTAGTGTTGGCTGCCAGACAGGCTCAACACCCAAGTCCCCACATGGCCTTATTTCCTATGCCTGACTCACTGTCTTGGAAACCTACCAGCCCTTGGGACCTGGCCTATCTAGTTCTTATTTGTCTCCTTCAGGCAGGGATGTCCTCTTTAAGTTTCTGCCCTGTGACTGGAGTTATGCCCTCTGATGGTAGATTCACGTAATGCCTGGTTGCCTGGGCTTCAGATGTCACCAGGTTTCAGGCCTCCACACCTCTCTCTCTCTCTCTCTCTCTCTCTCTCTCTCTCTCTCTCTCTCTCTCTCTCCTCTCTCCTTCTCTATCTCTACCTCTTTCGTTATGCATGGCTTAAAAAATCAGATAGATGCTAAAAATTCAGAACAAAAAGCAGAACTCTTCTCTCTACCCTCCTTACATCCAATTCTTTTTTAAAATTTTTTTTTAGTTATAGATGGACACAATACCTTTATTATTTGTTTATTTTTAATGTGGTGCTGAGGATCGAACCCAGTGCCTCACACATGCAAGGCAAGTGCTCTACCACTAAGTTACAACCCCAACCCCTTACATACAATTCTTTTCTGTGTAACTTTGATCATACTTATAGCTGTTTCTTCTCATGTTTGCCTCTACAATTTATAGTAATTTGTTCATATGACTATTTCTTCAAATTCTTAATTGTAGATATTAAGTATTAATTTTCTACCAAGGAATATGAGAATTTAGTACTCCCTCTCAAATATCCAAATATGCACCTAACTTCCCTTTTACCCATTCTCCTAATCATTCTCCTGTATTTGAATGGATACTTTACCATTGACCTGTATTCCCAACTCTTTCTATATTTTATTTTGAGACAGAGTTAACAAAGTTGCTTAGAGACTCACTAAATTGCTGAGGCTGGTCTCAAACTGCTTCAGCCTCCCAAATTGCTGGGATTACAAATGTGTGCCACTGTACCCAGCCCTAATCATAATTCTTATTAGATTAATAGTCAAATTAACTGTTACATAAGAGAAAAATAGAACCCTTTCTTGTACATTTTCTTGGAATAGGTTATATGTAGTCAAACTCAATATACCATGTTTCTGTCTTTTCTTTCCCTCTTATGGGTGTAGTTTTCTGAAAAAGTGTGTGTGATAGCTAGATGCTTAAAGAAGTGTCTTAATTCTGTTTTTCATTTGATTGATAATTTGGGCATGGAGTGTGAGGTTGCAAATTATTTTCTCTTGGGATTTTGAAGTGATTATTGTAGCAATTAAAAGTAGCAACAGGGATATGGGGTATAGCTCAGGTATAGAGCACTTGCCTTGCATATGTGGGGCCTTGGATTCGATTTCCAACATGCAAAACTAAAAAGAAAGTAGCAATGACTGCCAGTCCTGTTGTCTCTTTTTCTCTTTAGACTCATCTTTTTGTCCAGCATTCAGAAATTTCATGTTGATATTTATGTATAGGTACACTTACAACAGGTGTGGGTTGTTTGTAGTTTTTAGCTAGTATGCTGGGTCTTTCATGGAGTCTCTTATATGGAAATTAACACCCTTCAGTTCTAGGAGGTTTCTTAGAGTGTAAGTTCCCCTCTTCTTTGCCATTCTTTCTGGAACTCCTGTAATTTGTAATTTGGAAAGCTTAATATTATAAAATGATTTACTTGTTCTTCACATTTCCAGTTCTCTGTTTTTCCCTCTATTTTCTGGGAGATTTTTTCAATCTTACTTTTCAATTCTTATGTTAAAATTTTTAGTTTTGACTACTATACTTTTAATTCTTTTTTCCTCATAGCTTTATTGAGGTAAAATAAAATAAAATGCACATATTTGAAGTATGCAATTTGATTAGTTTTGACATGTATATAACCAATACAATCAATAAAAAAGATCTCCATTACTTTTTTATTTTAATTTGAAATCATGCCGACTGAGTTTCCTGCGAGATTTATTACATTAGAAATCAATCACCTTAAGGGGTTGTGGCTCAGTGGTAGAGTGCTCACTTTGCATGTGTGAGGCATTGGGTTCGATCTTCAGCACCACATAAAAAATAAATATAGCTGTTTTGTCAATCTACAACTAAAAAAAAAAAGAAATCAATCACCTTAAGATATATAGAACCCCACTCCTGCATGTCAACTATTTCAAAAATAAATGGCATTCAGAAGTCAAGGAAGAATGCACAAGAGAAGTAAATAAAAAGTGCTTTGAATTCAGTGATAATAAACCTTAAAATATCAAGATCTCTGAGATGAAACAGTACTCAGATGGATATTTATAACAAAGTACTTGTATCAGAAGGAGACTAGAATAGCAAATTATTTTCAAATTTTGTAGTAGAAAGAAAAAAATAAGGATAGAAACGAAAATATGAAATAGAGAAGAAATAATACAGCTAAAATTGATAAAAAAATAAACAAGTCTAATCAAAAATAAAAGAACACAGAAAGTACTATCAATGGAAAGGGAGCTGTCAAAATTACCTTACAGATGCTAAAAATATATGAAGATAATATTTTTTAAAATTTTCTTTTAATTGTAGACAGACACGAATTTCATTTATTTATTTTTATATGGTGCTAAGGATGGAACCCAGTGCCTCACATGTGCGAGGCAAACACTTTACCACTGAGCTACAACCCCAGCCCCTGTTAAGGTAATATTATAATTGTATGCCAACTTAACATGGTCTCTATTAGAGAAGGATCCATGTGCTGTTGAGAAGAAAGTGTATTCAGTCATTGATGGAGGAGATACTCTTTATATGTCTGTTAACTCCAAATCATCAATTATATTCTTTTCTTCTATAGCTCTTTATTTAGGTTTTGTTTGGTGGGTCTATCCAATGGTGAAAGAGGCATGTTAAAATTACCCAGAATTATTGTGTTATTGTCTATTTGATTCTTGAAATTGAGAAGGGTTTGTTTGATGTACGTAGATACTTCATTTGGGCATAATATTCACATTTTTTAATATCTTGTTGATATATATAATTGCCTTAAGTAGTATGAAATGTCCTTTGTCCCTTCGACAACTTTGGCTTAAAGTCCGTTTTATTTGATATGATAATAGAAACCCCTGTTTGTTTACTCAGTCCATGTGAGTGATGTTTATTCCCATCCTTTTACCTTCAGTCTGTGGATGTCTTTGCCTATGAGTCTCTTGGAGACAGCACATTGTTGGGTCTTGTTCTTTAATCCAATCTGCCAATCTGTGTCTTTCTATTGATGAGTTTAGGCCATTACTGTTCAAGGTTATTATTGAGATATAAATTTGTATTCCTGGTCATTTGGGTTTATTTCTAGTTTTTAATTTAAATTGTTTCTACTTTGATTGATTATTCCTTTAGTGTAGTTTCTTCCTTTTCTGGTTTTCATTTTTCTTTTTCACTTCATCTTCATGGAATATTTTGTTGAGAATGTTCTGGAGTGTAGGCTTTCTAGTTGCAAATTCTTTTAACTTTTGTTTATTGTGGAAGGTTTTTATTTCACATTCAAATCTGAGATTTAGTTTTGCTGGATATAGAATTCTTGGTTGGCATCCATTTCTTTCAGAGCTTGTTATATGTTATTGCAGAACTTCCTAGCTTTAAAGATCTAGGCTGAGAAATTAGCTGAGATCCAAATTGGTTCCCCTCCTGTACATAATCTGATATTTTTCTCTTGAAGGCTTTAAAATTCTATCCTTATTCTGTATACTAGGCATTTTCATTATAATATGCCTTGGCATGGGTCTGTTGTACATTTGGGGTCCTGTGAGTCTCTTGTACTTAATTTTATGTTTTAGTCTTCTGGTTTGGGAAATTTTCTGCTATTATTTCATGGAAAATATTGTTCATTCCTTTAGTTTATAGCTCCTTACCTTCATCTATCCTGATAAATCTTAAATTTGGTCTTTTCATGTTATCCCATAGTTCTTTGAAGTTCTGTTCATGTTTTCTTAACATCTTCTGTGTGTGGTCAATTCTGTTTTCAAGATCATATATTTTATCTTCATTGCCTGAGGTTCTGTCTTCCAAGTGCTTTAGTCTGTTGTTGATGCTTTCTATTGAGTTTTTAATTTGGTTTATTGTTTCCTTCATTTCAAGGATTTCTTATTTTTTTTCCAGAATTTCTGCCTCTTTACTGAAGTGATATTCCACTTACTGTGTTTTCTCTCAAATTTCATTTCTTATACCATCCTTTACTTTGCAGATCAGTTTAACTGTGTACATTCTAAATTCCTTCTCTGACATATTTCTTCCACTGTGGTGTTGGTGAATTCTGTTATTGGAGTAGCTTGGTTTGTTTTGGGCAACTTCTTTCCTTGCTTTTTCATGTTGTTTGTTTGTCTACTCATCTAACAATACAGGTCTGATGAAGTAGACTTTCAACTGTGGACTTATAGTGTCCCTGAAGGTTCCTAGTACCTCAGCTGTTCAGGAGGAGACAAATAATGACAGGAATCAATGCAAACAATATGCAGCATTAAACCAAATAGTTTCCACTATGATGTCTACAATGTTAATTATCACAGTAAACAGAAATGATATGATCAGTTATTGCCTACAATAAAAACAGCAAGTTTGCAAAAGGATTTATAATTTCAAATAGTGGAGAGGGAGAGAATAGAAGTGTTATAGTATGTGATGATGAGGGAGGAAGAGAGAAGAAGTAAAAACTTAAAGGAAGAGTGAAAGAACAATAGAGATTGGCCATTAGTAGAAGAAAAGAGAAAATCAAGGGAAACAGGAGAAAAAAACTATATATAAAGTAAAAAAATTTTAAAAAATTAAAAATGAAAATAAAAGAATACATAACAAACTATACTAAATGCAAAACTCAAAATATAATGAAAATACAAAATACAAAATAAAAGTACAAAACTAAAATACACTAATAAAACATCCTAGTTCACAAAAAAAAATCATGAAAAATGGCTGGCTATTAAAATGCTAGAAATGAGGAGAAAAAAAAACCCAACTACAATAACAAAAATAAACAACTCAGTGAGACCCTGTCTCTAAATAAAATACAAAATAGGGCTGGGGATGTGGCTCAGTAGTCAAGTGCCCCTGAGTTCAATTCCTGCTCCGCCCCCCCCCCCAAAAAAACCCCAACAAACATGAATATGTATAAATATTCATGTACTGTTAAGATCACAATTAAACAGAGAAAAACCATTTTTTAAAAAAATCTCAGTGAAAAGTTTAAGAATGCTTTCTATTGGAGTTCAAAAGATTCTCAGCTTCTCTTCTCAGCAATGGAGCATGATGTTCCAACATCCAGATTGCTGGAGTGAGAGAGGTAATCCTGTAGGCACAATTCCTGGAGGCAGGGTTTAGGCTTAGGTGGGCTCCAGGCTCTTTGCTGAATGCAGGGTTTCTGTTCACGACTAAAAGGCTCAGGGATCACTCCAGTTGAACTGGGCTAACTGGGCTGCGCAAAATAACCACACAAGAGACACAAATGCCTTTTTTTTTTTTTAAAGAGAGAGTGGGAGAGAGAAAGAGAAAGAGAGAGAGAGAGAGAGAATTTTTTTAATATCTATTTTTTAGTTCTCGGCGGACACAACATCTTTGTATGTGGTGCTGAGGATCGAACCTGGGCCGCATGCATGCCAGGCGAGCGCCCTACCACTTGAGCCACATCCCCAGCCCACAAATACCTTTTTGTTTGGGGTCGCTGTGACGGCTCCTCTGACCTTAAGGGTCCCCAGAAAGAGAGAGCGAGAGCACATGCTAACCCCTTTTATTGAGGAGAAGCTATTCACATGAGGCAAGGGGTCAGGTTTCAGGGGGCTGAGTCTATCTTCAGGATGTCCACTGTCAGCAGGTTGACTGACACCTGGGTAGGCCACACCCAAGGGCACAGGAGGGGACACACACAAGGCACTTCCATGGAAGATTCTATCCTAAACAGGGTAAGGGGTTATATTACAAAGGAACAGGTGAGCATAGCTTCACCATGGGGCTGTAGCAAGACACACCCATGCATGAGACACTGACCCTGGAACACAAGAAGGGTGGGGAAAGCTCTGCCACATTTCTGTGACTGAGCACCTCAGCACCCAGCTGGGGAGTGTGACTCAGTCACGTGCAAGGTTGGTCTCCCACAGCTGAATGCCAGTTGGCCTGGAGATTTTAAATCAGTGCACCTCCAAGCACCTAGTACTTGCTGGTCCACACTTCAAGACTTTACCCCAGGGATGTCCCCTGGGTTCCACTGGTGTGGTGAGGGACCCAATTCTTAGTCCTCTACGTCACCTTCAGACCCCACATTTTCTGGTCTCAGGTTCAGTCTCCAAACAATCTCTTCTGCCCCTGCCCTTCCAAGTTTCCACATACTTTCAAATTTTATATTATTAGTCTTTTAGTGTTCTTTATGTTTCTCATTCTTGTTCTGTAAAAATTATATCATTGTTTAACTCCATATGGATCTTTATGACAGCTTTTAAAAAGATTTCTTATGTTCTACCATTAGTTCTCTGTTTCCTCTGAGTTCCTTTTTCTTTTTTGTTTGTTTTTGTCTTTTGTTAAGTGCCCTCTTCAAATGCCTGGTAGTCCTTAATTATCTTCTTGTATTTAAGAGTTGCAACAAAGCTAATTAAGAGCACATGTGTATTGTGTATTTTGTGTGTGTGTGTGTGTGTGTGTGAGAGAGAGAGAGAGAGAGAGAGAGCATGTGCATTGTGTGTAGAGGAGGACATTTTGTTGAGTCAGATTCACCATTAGATGATCTGAGAAGGCTGTTTCACTAGGAGCTCCCTCCCTGCCGGGCCCAATATGCAGAAGTATTTTCTTTTGGCCCAGGCAGTATCCCCAGAGTGTCATCCTTCAGTCTCCTGTCTGGATAGTTTTGAGCTAGTAGCTAGAGTTGCCAGAGCTGAGTGGGAGAAAAGGAGCCAGTGGTTTTGCCATTTACCATATGGACTTTCACTTAACCTTCCAATTTTAAGATGATACCCTATCCTGTGACTAGTCACTTTACATTCAGGATCAATTTGGGATCAAACACTGTAGAATAGAAACCTCTAGTTTTCTGCCTGTGGTGGGAAGACTTGACTGTGCTTGGTTGGGAATAGGAAAAATGGATCTAATGGCTTCTTACATACTCCTTTAATCTTCCTGTTTTGGACTTCACCTGGCATTTCCTTGCTGTCCTGTTTCTGAGCCTGTGCAAGGTCCAGTGTTACTCTGGCTTTCTCTGGTGAGCTGAGTCCACTCATCCATCTACTTGCAAATTCTGAAATTTTAGTTGTTCTGATCTTTTGTTCTCCTTGTCATTATGCAGTTGATTGTCATGTTTTGTGCTCACTATGTTCTAAAATGTTGTAGCAAACACTGAATTAGTGAATACTGAACCATTGCTCCTAGGGAAGTGCAGGGTTAGGTTCCTGTTAGCCTCTGATCAACACACAGCCTTGTGTTATAGATATTTCTGTCTAAAGTTAGATTCGTTAACACTGAACTCAAGGTCCAAGCACTATAATTCATAACTGAACAAAATTTATCTAATCATGTATTTTCTCTGAAGGGCCCTAGCTCGTACTTTTGCACTGTGCATGGGGGCCACTTTGAATAGTGAAAACCAGAAACAAAAGGCACAAATATAGGAAAAACATAGCACTAAATAGAATAATGAATAATGAGGATTGGCTACAATTTTATGTCTTTTTAAAAAAATTCCCTTATCTTCTTGGGGTGACTTGAGGAGGGAATAAAAAGAAACAAAGATGGCAAATAAGATTATTAGGCCCACTGCATTTAACTGGAAGTCTCTGTCATGCTAGTCATTTTGTACAGGACCCACTGTTACCTTCATCTACAATGACATGTCGATTTTGGCCAGCTCCTCCAGCTCAGTCTGCCTCTTCCATCCTTTCACACTCTTGCTGGGCTCCACCAGGTCCTCAGGTCAATCAGACCCTCTGTAACCAGCTGGGCCAAGCCTGACCATGCCTTAGCATCCTGATGGTCATTCACATATCCTATAATCTCTGGACCAAGATGTGCTGGAGCTGACTCATAGTGGCTTGCAAAAACCAATCACTACGTGTTCAGGAACTTTCAAGCCACTGTTAGACATAACCATTGATAAAAATGAAATCGTGTTATTTGTTCAATTTTTTAAAAAATGATACCTTTATTTTATTTATTTATTTTTATGTGGTGCTGAGGATTGAACCCAGTGCCTTACATGGGCAAGGCAAGCGCTCTGCCACTGAGCCACAACCCCAGCCATATTTGTCCCATTTTTTAAAAAATCAAATAATATAATTTATAATTTAAATCATAGGAGCTTGCAACTCAGTAAATTATATTGACAACAAAGGTAATAAACACTCCTAAAGCTCATTGTTTCCCAATTATTTTACTATATTCTATTATTATTTAATGCTCTTGAGGTCATTTATGTCTCTTGTTTCTGTGTGGTGGAAACCCTGTGTGCTATTGCACATGTCTTCCCAGTATCTTCCCTCAGTGTCACATTCAGTGACATGACCGGTGATGGTTTAAAATCAACTTTGGCAGAATTATTTACACTGTGGAAATTGTAAATGTTCCAAGTCAGGACTTTTTCTCCCCAGAGAGCCCATTGTTAAATATTAACTTGTTACCATTGACTGAAATTAACTATCATTTTATCATTGCCGTTAAGGATTCGATAATTTACATTCTGTATCTCTGGTCTTCAAACACTGAAAGCTGAAAATTTCATATAAAAAAATCTTTATATGAAGCAATCTTATAATTTCATCTATACTGTCATTATTTTTAGTAGTAAAAGGTACTTGTCAGAGGCTTTGGGATGTGGTGAGGAGAACAACAAATCACCCCTTTAGCCTTGAGAAAGTGACTATCTCAAGAACCCCGTAGCCTAATGGAGTGTGAAACTATGTAAAAATAGAAATTAATTGACAAAGGAGAATCAGTTGCTAGACCCAAGGAAATGCTTTAGCTACTTAGATGTATATAAAGCAGAAATGATGAGGAAAATGAAATGAAGACTAGTTGAAGAGTCATGGAAAAAGAATCTGGGTCCTTCCTACAATATATTGCAGAGTCTGACCTAGATACACTCAAGGACCATGTAAATGTAGCTTGGGAAAGCCCAAGCTCTGTGGTCAAGAGATGATGATATAAAGTTGTTGATACCTAGTTAGACTCAAACTGCAGAGGGCCTCTTAATATGTGTAAATTAGAGAAGAGTGATTTATATAACATGTTATTTCTCAGGCCAATTAATATCATTGTGAAATTAGACTCAAAAGGTGTCTTTTCTCTGGGCAATGCTCACAGGAAAATTTCAGACTAAAGAGCAAATTTTAAATTATTTTGCAAAATTTCAACTTGTTGTAGATTTTTTGTTAGGTTCAAATTACTGACCTATAAAGTCACTGTGTATTTTTAAAAGACTTACATTTGTTAAATTTAACTTTAGTGTTTAGAATCAGTTGGGTTTCAAAGAATTAATTGGCTGATAGATCCCTGGAAAGTAATTAAGGAGGGAAAAATATCAACGTAGGAAGCAGAAAACAGAAAATAGTTGTGCTGCTGTCCTCATTGGCTAATTATCGTTGTTGTTAAAGGACTAGATTAATAGGGGCAATGACATGCCTGATTTAAGAGACTTCTGGAAAAACAGACTAATGCGTGGCTTACATTTTAAAATAGAATAATTCTTCTTCCTGTCAAGGCAAAGTGTATGCAGTATAAGGCACACTTCTGGACCTACTGTCACACTAGTTTTTGTTCAAATTCTAATTCTGGGAACCCATAGTGTGATGTCTTTCAGGAGAGAATAGCTGTCAGGTTTATATATTAAAATTTATGCCACAGAGATGATTCCTGCTTGAATTATTATGCCTAAATTCAACTGAGAGACTATCAGGTTGCTCAAGACATAGGGTTAAAGTGCTTTTCCTTAGTTGTTTGATTTCATCTCCATATTCCAGAAATTTTTGTAAGTGGCACTATCAGCTTTCTTTATTCCTTATATTTTAATGGTTCCTAGTATGTATCAAACTTGGTTCAGTTGCTGATGTTGTTTCATTTACTTTCTTTCTTCCATGGACCACATAAAATCACTCTCCTAAATCATTTTGCCTGATCTTAATATGAGTAATTTTTGCACAATAAATTCATTTCTTTTGCTTTTTAATTGCAGTATATTCCCCTAACATACAATTCACCATTTTAAAATTTACAATTCACTATGCTGCTCAGCCATCACCATCTGGTGTTTGAAGACCAGAGATACAGAATGTAAATTAGCGAATCCATAACAGCAATGATAAAATTATAGTTAACTTCAGAATATTTTCACACCCCAAAAAGGAGTCCCACACCTATGAACTGATATGCTGTTGATTCCCTTGGATGCATACTTAGGGTAGAATTGAGAGTTCACATGGTACTTCTATAGAACCGTTTGAGGACCCTCCAAACTTTTCCAATGACTTCATTTCTGTTTGTCATTTGCCTTTATGTCCTTCATTGTTTAGTTCTCTTACAAATATGCATCCCTCTGGTTTGTTGCATAAATTATGATGCTTACAGAGGAAGAGACATAAAGAGGAAGTGACGCACCTGACCTCCTCCATGGGGTGCTGCTCTTAGCGCAGCATGCAAACTCACTGGTTCTTATTTGGGTTTGTTTGTCTACAGTTAATCAGGAAATATTTGTTTAAAGAACTGCATATAGCAGGAATATAGTTTGTGAAATCATGTGTGGTTTCTGTGCCTCTTCTGCTTTAACCTTAATAAATGGCAACATTCTCTAGCTCATCTTCCTGAAGGTGATGTGTTGATGATGCCAGTTGTGAGCTGCTTTCCAATATCCAGGCACCAGAGTAAAGAGTTGGCAAATGGTATTTAACCCTCACAATACACTTCTGACATGAATCTTTCTTTTTTCCTGTACTGAGGATTGAGCCAAGGGTGACTTTAACTTTACCCTTTTCCACTGAGCTACATCCCTAGTTTTTTTTTTTTTTTTAAACAAACAAACAAAAAAAAAAAACCAGGGTTTTGCTAAGTTGCTGCGGCTGGCCTTGAACTTGCAGTTAGTTCTCCTACCTCAGCTTTCCAAGTCACTGGAATTACAGGAGTGTGCCACCACACCCAGCTGAGATGGATATTTTTAATCCTATTTTCATTTGCCCAGACCACCACACATTCAATTGGTGAAGAAATTTCACAATTTCACAACCCTCTGGAGGTTGGCAGAAGAGAAGATGATGTTAGACTGGGGCCTCTCACTCCATGGAAAGGTTAAAATGTGTCTATTCAAATGTGTTGGTTTTTTTTTTTTAGACTTTAGTTTGTCCTTCTCTGAGAATTGGGATTCTAACTGAAGCCTGTATCACACAGAATCAAAATGTGTAGTTTCAAATTTTATGCCAGAAAAAATACATGCAGAGGAAAATGACCACAAAAGCAGCATGTTGTCACTTTCTTTTCTTTTTTTTTAGTTGTAGATGGACACAATACCTTTATTTATTTATTTTTATGTGGTGCTGAGGTTCAAACCCAGTCCCTAGCACGTACTTGGCAAGTGCTTGACCACTGAGCCACAACCCCAGCCCCTCACTAAATTCTATAATGCTTAAGCCTAATATCCTTTACAGAGTGATACTAAGATTATTTTTATTTTCACTTTAGAATGACATCTTAGTGTTGTCCCTTACACATTTGCATCATAAGCCTAGAGTTCTTTCCAAGATTCATCATGGCTGTGGCTTTTCAAATGCAGAAACTGTTTTGTGTCTCAGTAATGCTCTGGTGCTGAGGGAAATTATGGATCTCTGGAGCAACAGTGGTAAAAGCTTTATCAGCACTTCCCTAAACACAAGCAGGGCCACTAGTAGCAGAATAACAAGCAGCTCTGCTTTATGAAATATGGGGATTTCCTAAAGTGTGTGAAAAGAGCATGAAAGAGCAATTCACAGGATAAGAAATGGCAATGGCCAATAGGTCAGTAAAAATCTGTCCAACCTCTACTTGTCAAAAAACATGTACACTAAAATGAGATACACATACTGTCTATTTATATGGAATAGGTAATATATGCATGCACATGGCACAAAATCATTTAGAATGAAAAATATATTTCTGTCCTCCCATGCTGTCTTATTCTCTAGGCACTCCATCTTCCTCTCCAAAGGCAGCTACCATTACCAGTTTCTTGTAGACTCCTTTAATAGTTGTCTGGGTATACATATACACATATTCATGATGTATTATATAAACTATATTATAAAATACATATTATGTATCCATGTCTATATGCACATACACATATAAATTGTTTTATATGTATATATAAAGTACATGCATATACATGTATGCATACATATTACTACATGTTGAAGAAGGTATATCTTCTCTACCATGCTTTATTCATGTAGTAGTTATCTTGGAAACATTTTCATATCAATACATATTTAGCTGCCTTATTTTTATCTTCCTAACATTTTCTATTTATTTTTTCCTCTAACATTTTTTTAAATGAAAAATTTCAGGTATATAGAGAAGTTGGAATTTTATTTCTTTTAACATTTGCATAATACTTCATTATGCAGTTGTACCACAATTATTATTCTACCCCCTAAAGACAAATAGTTATTTCCCATTGTTTGCCTTTGCAAAACAATGCTGCAATAATATCCTTGTCTGTAGGCCATTTGGCACATATGAAGAATATCAGCAGGGTCATTTCCTAAAAGTTCAAATGTGAGGCCAGAAGTGTGTGTATTTTTAATTTTATAAATATTCCCAAATTTTCTTCTTAGAGATTGAAGCAATTAACACAATAACAATGTATGAGAGTGCTTATCACCCCATTCTCACCAGAAGTGTTGTATTAGTAAATTTTTAATCTTTGTCAACATTATGGATGAAAACCCAATATACTGTTTTTTTTCCTATTGATTTGGAAAATACTTTAAAGAGAATACCAAGTGTTGTTGGAGGTATGAGAAAAAAAGAAAACTCATACATAATTGGCAAAAGTAAAATTGACTCAGCCTTTCTATAGGCTTCTTAGGTGTGAAAATATAAGTGAACTCTTTTTTTTTTTTTTTTTTTTTTTTTTTGATACTGGGGACTGAACCCAGAGGCACTCTACCACTGAGCTTTTTATTTTGTTTTGAGACAGGGTCTCACTAAGTTTCCCAGGCTGGCCTGTAACTTGGGATCCTCCTGCCTTAGCCTGCTGAATTGCTGGAATTGTGCCCAGTTAGTATAACTTTTTTTTTTTTTTGATTCATCAATTTTATCTCTAGGAATTTAGTCTAAGGAAGTAATCAGCAACTGCTCAATGATGTTTACACAGCATTTTTACAAGAGAAAATTACCAATTAAATAGATTTTTAAATCATATCATGAAAATATTATGAAAGGCATACAAGGTATATAATTTTCAGAGCCATGTTTATTATCATGGCAAGATGTTAACACTTCTTTGCTATATTGAATACACATGCTATAAAACAGTATGTTCAGCATCATTCCATTTAGGGGTAAAATATGCAGAGATAGAGACATAGATATATTGTTAGAGGAATAAATACCATTATGTAGATATGCACACATAAATGTAGACCTCTATGTTGACATCTATCAAATACATAGATATTTACTTGGA
Organism: Urocitellus parryii; assembly: GCF_045843805.1. Lineage (NCBI taxonomy): Eukaryota > Metazoa > Chordata > Mammalia > Rodentia > Sciuridae > Urocitellus > Urocitellus parryii. Next base: position 123,731,412 of record NC_135531.1, read on the forward strand.
ACAATCATTGTATAAATATAAAAGTTTTTAATGGGAAGTAAGATCATAGATAATTTTTCTTTGCTTCTATTTTTTATGTTAAAACAAAATTTTACAGTGAATATATATTTTATTTTTAACACAAAATATAAGCAATAGAATGGAAAGATAATTTTATTTGGAATTCATGACACCAAATAGAACCATTAAGTATGTTAAAATTTATTTATTCAGGTGACATTTATTAAGGATCTGCCATGTGTGAGCCTCTAATCTAAATGTTGGGGAAGGGAATATCCTTATCTTCACTATCTGTTATATAAATATCACAGATATTGAAGGGATTGGAAATAAGAGAATGGAGCATGATTCTTATTGTTTAAGATTACTAAATCTCAATTGTTAGGAATTTTCCTAATGATTTCAATGAACACTCAAGTATTTAACAGTATCATGGAGCCTGGATGTTGTATTTTCATTGTCCCTGAGAGTGGAGCTTTTGTGATAAGACTTCAAATTTATCTTAAGAAGGTTGGGGGGAAAAAAGATCAGAGACCAGGTCTAGAATTATAATTATTTTGAGTAATTCTCAAGGATAGAGGAGAAAATAACTACAGGTATGTGCGATGGAATCCCAATCTGTCTTGCTCTGAGGCCTTCCTGAGCTTTTATTATAGCTTAAAGCCACCAAAGGACTCTCTGACTGTTATGGTTTAGATATGAGGTGTTCCTCAATAGCTCATGTTTGAGACAATGCAGAAAAGTTTGGAGGTGATATGGTTGGGTTATGAATGCCTTTAACCTAATCAGTGTGTTAATCTACCAATAGGAATTAGGTAGGTAATAACTGTAGGCCTGTAGGGTGTGGCTGAAGGAGGTGGGTCACTGGGGCATGTCTTGGGGTATATATTTTGTCTGTGGTGAGGAGAGTCTCTTTCTGTCTCTGCTTTCTGGTGGCCATGTCCTGAGCTGCTTTCCCCCACCATGCCCTTCCGCCATGATGTTCTGTCTCACCTCAGGCATGAAGCAATGGAGTTGGTCATCTGTGGACTGAGACCTCTGAGACTGTGAGCTCCCAAATAAACTTTTCCTCCTCTAATTGCTCTTGTCAGGTTTTTTTGTTCAGCAGCAAAAAGACTGACTAAAACACTGAATGATAAACTGGTCTTTATTACTCATTAGCAGGCACTGATATTGAGTTCAGGTCCTGAACTCTTTAAAATCATCAGATGATGAGTTTCAAACTTGTTTAAACTGAAAAAAAAATTTTCATTCAAATAAAGCCTTAATCTCTAGCCTTATGTGTAAAATAGATAAGCAAGTAGGGATGGGGCAAGTGGTCTGTCCTGAAGCCTGGTACATAGTCATTCCTTAGTCTCCTTCTCCTTCGTTCCCCTTAATCCCATGGAGCAGTTGGAAAGCATTTCCTCTAAGGGAACTCCCCAGACAACCAATATTCATGATAAAACTATCTTCATGTTTTGCTTTCATCAGTGATTCTCACCCTTTAGCTCTCATCTGAACCTTAAGGACTTGGTAAAACATCCCAAGAGTTTGTAGCTCAGTAGGACTAGACTTGAGCCTGAAAATTCACACTTCTAACCAGTTCCCAGATCCTAAGGACCACAGTGGAAAACCTCAGTCCTAGATATCTTCTGTGGAGCACCAAGTTTCATACTCAGCCAGTGAGAGCTTCACTGTCAAGTAAAAATCTGGAAACACTGGCTTAAGAAGAATTAACCAGGGTTTTGTTCTAAAGCTTGCTGTGTTTAATATGACTCAGTGTATTTTTTACCTTTAAGAGAAGGATCTAGTATTTGACCCCAAAACACCCTATCACTTTCTCTTTTTTTCTATTGAAATAAGAACAGAGAAAATAGTATCATGAGTATGTCAGAGACAGAATTCAAAAACTTAGATACAATTGTGGCAAAACTATAGCTGTTTATTTTTTGTTGCTCCAAAAGTTTGCCTTACTGCTTCTTAGACTGAGGCTACATTTATTTTGAGCAAACGATTAATCTTTCATAATAGTAGTGAACATTATTTTTCATATGTCCAGGGCACATTTTGTTGGAATTTTATCTATGATTATATTAACTTATTTCTTTTTGCATTTCCTCTGTTCCTATTTATTTATATATTTATTTGGTGCCAGGAATTGAACCCTAGGGGCACTTAACCACTGAGCCACATCCCCCAACCCCCTACTTTTTTTTTTTTTTTAATTTAGAGACAGGGTCTCACTGAATTGTTTAGTAGGGCCTCACAGAGTTGCTGAGGCTGGCTTTGTACTCAGGATTCTTTCTGCCTCAACCTCCCAAGCTGCTGGGATTACAGGCATGTGCCACCATGCCTGGCTGTCCCCATATTCTAACCAAGTCTCTTGGAGAGGAGGAAAAGAGCACAGGACCAAAAAAGTTAGAACATGCAAACTCCAGTCCTAACACTAATTAGTCACCAATTTAGTGTGTGGGCCTCTGATTCCTGATCTTGAAAATGAGAGGATTTAGCCAAATGAATGCTAAGATCACTTGCAACTCATTTTATAGTGGGAAGGTAGTGTATGGGGGAGGCGTAAAGGAGAGACAGAGATGCTGAATGTGTGCATAGCCTGCCACAGGGAGGCACTGGACCACTGGACTCACTGCTTCCTCAGATTTTTTTTTTCTTTTTGCAGTACTGGGGATTGAACCCAGGGATGCTGGGCAACATCCCCAGCCCTTTTTAGTTTATTTTAAGACAGTCTCCTTAAGTTGCCAAGGCTGGACTGGAACTAGAGATCCTCCTGCCTTGGCCTCTGGAGTTGCTGGGATTACAGGCATGCACCACTGTGCCAGGCACCTCCTCAGATATTGTCCTGAGTAGAAAATGAGGTAAGGTGTTGCAGGAAAGTTCCTAGAGACTGAGAAAGATTCGGTATTACCTCCATACATCTAGAAAATGGCAAAGGTAGGAATTCATCTTTCCTCTGAGTATAAAGAACACTTTCCACCCTGCCCACTGCCATAATTCACTTACCACTCAGCTTCTTCTTAAACAGTTTTCATTTGTTAACATTTCCTGTGGGTACTTTGTGAGCAGGTCGAGTTTTCCATTAAATCACAGCTAAGCTGGTGCAATAGCTGACAAGTTACTTAACCTGCATGATGCTTAGTCTCCTTACCTGAAACCAGGGGATAATAATAATAGCCTCTTTGCATGCTTATTAAGATAATTATGTCAAGTGTTGAGAACAAAGTATGTGCTCAATAAATAATAATTATATTAACTTATTCTGGAGTTATAATCATGGTAGATAAAATTTTTATTCTGCCTTTCTCTCTTAAACAGTTTATTATACACATTTCTTATGCTACTCAGAATCTTCATATGTCAGGTCTGCATCTGTTTTCACTGAGTGTGTAAGTAGTTATTCCTCCATTCTGATTGATATTTGGGTCTTACTACTTATTTTATTACAATATGAAAGAACATAGATTTTTAGTAGCCAGCCTTAGCTGAGTTAAACTTTCTAACTCTAACTCTAGGTGGTACATACCTGCAATCCCAGCTGCTTGAGAGACCAAGGCAGGAAGATTTAAAATTTGAGGCCAGCCTGGGCAGCTTAGCAACAGCCTGTCTTAAAATAACAGAATAATTTTTTTTAATGGGGTACAAGTAGAACACTTGCCTGGAGTGTTCAAGGCTCTGGGTTCAATTTCAAATAAAATTCTAATACTACTGCTAATTGGTTTTGGATTAGTTGCTGGAATTTTGTGGAAATAATACTGACTTTGCAGGGTGGATCTGAGGATTAAATAAGACAAACAACAGTTATAAAACTCCTAACACTTTGCCAGGCACATCATACATTGTCAAAACATGTTAATTCTTTTCTCTCTTCACCAGCTGGGCAAGGCTCAAGGCATGGAACTTTGAAGGCAGCCCTGAGCATAAGTCTTGCTCCCTTCTTTGAAAGCTCTTCTCAGGGATCCAGGCAAACCTTCCTGAGATTGTCTGTACTTGGGCCTTTTTGTTTGTGCCACTGGAATATCAGTGCCTAAATTCTCTATGTAAGCTGCATACAGAATTTATATAAGGTTCTGTAACCTTATGTTTAAGCTTCAGGCTTAAACATAATCTTTCCTTCTTAATTTGTTTCTTATTTGCTTTTCTATGAGTGAAAATTATTTTTAAACATTATTCTGAATTAATATCCAGATAAATTTAATTGATTTGGGAAGTGGGGGGATGTCATTTAATTATGCTTTCACTGATGGGTACAGATGTAGGCTACAACTAGGATTATAGAGAACTCTTTTTACTACTAGTTCAGACAGGAAAACAGAAGGCCACCACAGCTTCAACTGGAAGGGTCTCTATTTCCATTACACAGGCAAGAGCTGATTATGCTACAACAGAATGTATCTGATTTGGGTCATTTTTTTAAAACTCTCCAGTGAGACTAGAATTGGTATTCTGCGGCATAAATGAGTTTTGGGACTGCTTTGAATTTTCGATTAAAATCAAATATCCACATGAAAGACAAGCTAGCAACATATTTCCTTCAGCTGAATGGAAATAAAACAGCCTAGAGCTGGATTCTAAGATTTAAATTGTAGGGTAGAAGATTTGCCTGTGATTAACTTAGAAAGTACTGTTTGTGTTTAACTTGACTGTAATTTTTCAGGATGAATAAATTGCACATTAGTGCAGGCAAGAAGCAAGGCTTTTCACAAGTAGAAACGTTGTTTTTTTTTTTTCCAGTTGTAATTTCTAACATGAACCTGTGAACTTTTAATTTATACATCAGTTCAGAGTAATTAGCCCTTGAATTGTCTAGCTTTTGAGACATAATTATTTACAAGAGGACTGAAGCCTGGAGAGCATCCTGATTTTTTTGATCTATCAGGAGGAAAAGGATGCTCTGCACTGAGGATCCTTAAGTGATGCTCAAAAGGAAAAAGTAGTGTAGTCATGCAAACATATGCTAGACACTTGAAAGAACATTAATAAATATTTTTGTTTCACAAAAGCCACAGCATATTTCAGAGGACTCCTGTATTCCCCCATATCACCTTGTCTGGTAGATTTTTGAGCACTCTTTTATCTTTATAATGTTTACAGAGTGAAAAGAATTCAAATTCTCTCTAACTATCAGCTAATTAAATCCTCTTTACATATCATATACTGATGCCCTTGTTACATAAGTCACCTGCAGAAGATTAACTGACCAGTTTTGAACAATTGAAGCGAGCTATTGTCAAGGCTAAGTGTGAACCCAAAGTTACTAAAAAGTCTTGACAGGATAATAACCGGAATAACCTGGTAGATAATCCACTGTAAAGAGGCCTCTGGTTTTTCTCTTGGCAGGACAACGAATGACAAAGCTAAGCTCCTTGGCTCCTTTTTCTTTAATATTTCTCTTTACATACTGACAGTCACTGTAGAGAAGGTATGTAGCTTTTAAAATTTTTTTCTTACACAGGGGATAGGATGGAGCTCAGCAGCAGTGTGTTTATCTAGCATGCACGAGGCCTCTGGGTTAATCCCCAGCACTGGAAAAAAAAAAGCCTTGCATGAATATAAGTCAAAATTCAAAATGTAGATTACAGAATAAATTTCTGCCCCATTCTTGTCCTCCAAACATGGTCCCCTCTCCAGACACAGTCCCTGGTAACAGTTTCCTAGGGTGCCTTTCAGAGATACCGTACATCATGTCATACAGACTCTGTTTCCTTTTTTATATGTATGGTCATTGCCATGTGCACTGATCTGCACCCGCCTTTTAAAACTTTGACCTGTTTTGGAGATTGTGTCATATGGAGATCTGACTCACTCGTTTTAGGGGCTGTTTAGTATTCATTGAATTGTGTGGATGGACCCTAATTTACCAGACCCCCACTGGTGGATATTTAGATGATGTCCAATCTTTTGCTGCACTGAGTAGCTCTATTCATTCATCATTTTGCATTCATCAATATATATATAGGATAGGTTGTTAGAAATGAAATTATGAGTCAAAATAAAGACATGCATTTCTTATTTCAACAAATACTGAAAATTACAGTAGGTATGGTGAGCTGTACTCCTGCCAGCAGGGTATGAGAGTGACAGGTGCTTTTAAACTCCAGACCTGGTATTTTTGTTTGTTTTTCTGAATCTGTTCACAGTCCAGAGCCTCTGGGCTCTCTTGTGTTATATTGGTGACTTTTGGTTTAGGATTAGGGCTTATTTTCCACACTCCTGGACCCTATAACTTTTACAACTATTTGAGAGCATTGATATAGGAAATAGTCTTATGTCTAAATGTGCTTTACTATAGAAGAGGGAAATAGTTGCTGGAATTTTGTGGAAATAATAATGACTTTGCAGAACCCTGAATCTTGCCAATGCAGAGGAAGATTAAACTTGTTTATTTTTCTTGATTTGAAAAGCATAGAAAGGGGAGCTGGGGGTGTGGCTCAAGCAGTAGCACTCGCCTGGCATGCGTGCAGCCCGGGTTCGATCCTCAGCACCACATACAAAGATGTTGTGTCCGCTGAAAACTAAAAAATAAATATTAAAAAAAAATTCTCTCTCTCTCTCTCTAAAAAAAAGAAAATGAAAAGCATAGAAAGGGTTCTTCCTACCCTCAAATAAACAAACAAACAAACTGAACTTTGGGCCTTAAAGTGAGCCACTCTGCTAACCAGCCATCACACTCTCACCCCAGGGGCTGGCTTCCTGCCAGCAATTTTACTTTCTGTAGCTTCCTTTCCTCTTCTCACCCCTTACCTTCATTTCTTCTCCTCTTGCTCATCCAGTTTTGATAGCTCCTGTTGGAATTGTATCACCTGTCCCTCAGCCACTATCCCAACTCCATAGGTTCAGGCACAAACCAGAGCAAGCTCTGTTTGATTTTTATAGCTATAGATCCCCCTCCATGTGCTTACTATATGATGATCTGTAATACCATTTGTATTCCAGACTTTCAAAATGTAAAAGAGCCTGTTTTGTTCAATTATGTAGAACACTTAAATATATGATGTTGTGGTTAGTTGGAAAATAGAGATTTAAAAAAAAATTGGCTTTAACTTAATTTAAATGTATTTATAAATATAAAGCTTCGATGGCAATTCTGTGGGTTGTCTCCTCTATTCAGTAGTTACTAATACTGAACATAGACTTATGTGTTATTAGAGTATACTTGGTTTCCTTGGAATAGATATGTCAAGGTTAACAAAGATGGCAAGCTACCTAAGGTACTGCCATTGTGTTGTTTGGTACTATCCTCTTTCACATTAGACACTGATCTCCAAGCTGTGGAGGAAGGAATTATTTTAATCACATTCAGAACATCTAGAACACTGTTGCCTAAAGAGTGGCCTACAAACTGGTACTTTTCTTGCATGTTTGTAACCAGGTAAGCAAAAGAATTGGAAGTGAGAGATTCAAAAAGTTTTTTGGCAATTTGACAGCACTGAATTCAATTTTTAAAACTGAACTTGCATTTTATGGGTTTTTAAAAATCTTTTTCCCCCAATAATTTGTTTTATTTTATTCCACAAAATATCAATTCATCATAGATTAGGTTTTCTTTTTTACAATAAGCTAAAAACATTCCTCAACTTTCAGTGATCCTCTAGCTTATAAGCGAGATATATTGCTATAAAATTCATTGTTTTCATAAGATGACAAATATGACATCCCATGTAATACTTGAGGAAATGAGACACAATGACGAAATTTCTTGCCTGAGGC